>NC_140589.1:42393752-42828752 GCF_964204655.1 Triturus cristatus
GTGTTGGTCTTTGGGCTCTCTGCTTGAGGGTGGTACAGCAACCGTGGTGTCGGTCTTTGGTCTCTGTACTTGAGGGTGGTACAGCATCCATGGTGTTGGTCTTTGGACTCTGTGCTTGAGGGTGGTACAGCATCCACGGTGTCGGTCTTTGGTCCCTGTATTTCAGAGGGGTACAGCATCGCCGGTGTCGGAATTTGGTCTCTGTGCTTGAGGGTGGTACAGCATCCACGGTGTCAGTCTTTGGGCTCTGTCCTTGAGGGTGGTACAGCATTAAAGGTGTCAGTCTTTGGTCTCTCTGCTTGAGGGTGGTACAGCATCCACGGTGTCGGTCTTTGGTCTCTATGCTTGAGGGTGGTACAGCGTTCACGGTGTGGGTCTTTGGTCTCTGTGCTTGAGGTTGTTACAGTATCCATGGTGTCGGTCTTTGGGCTCTGTGCTTGAGGGTGGTACAGCATCCACGGTGTCAGTCTTTGGGCTCTGTGCTTGAGGGTGGTACAGAATCCATGGTGTCAGTCTTTGGGCTCTGTGCTTGAGGGTGGTACAGCATCCATGGTGTCGGTCTTTGGTCTCTGTGCTTGAGGGTGGTACAGCATCCATGGTGTCGGTCTTTGGGCTCTGTGCTTGAGGGTGGTACAGCATCCATGGTGTCGGTCTCTGGTCTCTGTGCTTGAGGGTGGTACAGCATCCACTGTGTTGGTCTTTGGTCTCTCTGCTTGTGGGTGGTACAGCGTTCACGGTGTCGGTCTTTGGGCTCTGTGCTTGAGGGTGGTACAGCATCCATGGTGTCAGTCTTTGGGCTCTGTGCTTGAGGGTGGTACAGCATCCACTGTGTTGGTCTTTGGTCTCTCTGCTTGAGGGTGGTACAGCATCCATGGTGTCAGTCTTTGGGCTCTGTGCTTGAGGGTGGTACAGCATCCATGGTGTCAGTCTTTTGGCTCTGCACTTGAGGGTGGTACAGCATCCATGGTGTTGGTCTTTGGGCTCTCTGCTTGAGGGTGATACAGCAACCGTGGTGTTGGTCTTTGGTCTCTGTACTTGAGGGTGGTACAGCATCCATGGTGTTGGTCTTTGGACTCTGTTTGAGGGTGGCACAGCATCCCCGGTGTCGGTCTTTGGTCCCTGTATTTTCAGGGGGGTACAGCATCGCCGGTGTCGGAATTTGGTCTCTGTGCTTGAGGGTGGTACAGCATCCACGGTGTCAGTCTTTGGGCTCTGTGCTTGAGGCTGGTACAGCATCAAAGGTGTCGGTCTTTGGTCTCTCTGCTTGAGGGTTGTACAGCATCCATGTGGAGAAGTGTGGCTCACTGGTTAGAGCCAGGCAGACCCTGAAGCAGAGGTCAGACCCGGGACCAGGGTTCAATTCCCGACGCGGCAGGGTCTTGAGCGCAAATGTCCATGGACTCGATAATTCTCGCTTCGGTGCCTGACCTAATCATGGGTTCACACTCTGCAACTCTGGGCATTAAGCTTGCTTAATCTCCACAACGGCCCCCTATCTCACAGGGAAAAGCCAGGACGGGTTCCCAAGGCAAGCGCGGAGATACCCCTTCGGGGGTCGATTCAGGCGCTATATAAGAAACATAATAATAATAATAATAATCATGGTGTCGGTCTTTGGTCTCTGTGCTTGAGGGTGGTACAGCGTTCACGGTGTCGGTCTTTGGTCTCTGTGCTTGAGGGTGGTACAGCATCCATGGTGTCAGTCTTTGGGCTCTGTGCTTGAGGGTGGTACAGTATCCATGGTGTCGGTCTTTGGTCCCTGTATTTCAGGGGGGTACAGCATCGTCGGTGTCGGAATTTGGTCTCTTTGCTTGAGGGTGGTACAGCATCCACGGTGTTCGTCTTTGGGCTCTGTGCTTGAGGGCAGTACAGCGTCCACGATGTCGATCTTTGGGCTCTGTGCTTGAAGGTGGTACAGCATCCATGGTGTCGGTCTTTGGTCTCTGTGCTTGAGGGTGGTACAGCATCCATGGTGTCGGTCTATGGGCTCTGTGCTTGAGGGTGGTACAGCATCCATGGTGTCGGTCTTTGGTCTCTGTGCTTGAGGGTGGTACAGCATCCATGGTGTCGGTCTATGGGCTCTGTGCTTGAGGGTGGTACAGCATCCACGGTGTCGGTCTTTGGTCTCTGTGCTTGAGGGTGGTACAGCATCCATGGTGTCAGTCTTTGGGCTCTGTGCTTGAGGGTGGTACAGCATCCACGGTGTCGGTCTTTGGTCGCTGTGCTTGAGGGTGGTACAGCATCCACGGTGTCGGTCTGTGGGCTCTGTGCTCGAGGGTGGTACAGCATCTGCGGTGTCGGTCTTTGGGCTCTGTGCTTGAGGGTGGTACAGCATCCATGGTGTCGGTCTTTGGTCTCTGTACATGAGGGTGGTACAGCATCAAAGGTGTCGGTCATTAGTCTCCATGCTTGAGGGTGGTACAGCATCCACGGTGTCGGTCTGTGGGCTCTGTGCTTGAGGGTGGTACAACAACCGTAGTGTCGGTCTTTGGGCTCTGTGTTTGAGGGTGGTACAGCATCCATGGTGTCGGTCTTTGGTCTCTGTACTTGAGGGTGGTACAGCATCAAAGGTGTCGGTCTTTGGTCTCCGTGCTTGAGGGTGGTACAGCATCCATGGTGTTGGTCTTTGGGCTCTGTGCTTGAGGGTGGTACAGCGTCCACGGTGTTGGTCTTTGGGCTCTGTGCTTGAGGGTGGTACAGCGTCCACAGTGTTGGTCTTTGGTCTCTCTGCTTGAGGGTGGTACTTCATCGCCGGTGTCGGACTTTGGACTCTGTGTTTGAGGATGGTACAGCATCCACAGTGTTGGTCTTTGTTCTCTGTTCTACTGCTTGAGGATGGTACAGCATCCACAGTGTCAGTGTGTGGCCTCTGTGTTTGAGGGTCGTGCAGTGTTGATGGTCACCCTGTCTTCATTCCCTTCTGAGTGGTAGTACATTATTCCTCCATATTCAGTTGTACAGGTGGTTTTTAAGGGGCCGTGTCTTGCAGTGCCTGTTCTAAAGGACGGTTTTTAAGAGTGCCGGTGTTTTGCAGTGATGGTTTTTAAGTGCGCTCGTGGCTTGCAATGTCTGACCGGAAGGGTGGTTTTTAAGGGCACCGGTGTCTTGTAGTGTCTGTTCTTAAGTGTGGTTTTTAAGAGCACCAGTGTCTTGCAGTGGCTGTTCTGAAAGGTGTTTTTTAAGAGGGCTAGTGTCCTGCTGTGGCTATTCTGAAGGACCGTGTTTAAGAGCTATGGTGTCTTGCAGTGATGGTTTTTAAGGGCGCCGGTGTCTTGCAGTGCCTGTTCTCAAGGGTGGTTTTTAAGGGTGCTGGTGTCTTGCAGTGGCTGTTCTGAAGGGTTGTTTTTAAGGGCGCTGGTGTCTTGCAGTGTCTGTTCTGAAGGATGGTTTTTAAGGGTGCTGGTGTCTTGCAGTGGCTGTTCTGAAGGGTGGTTTTTAAGGGCGCTGGTGTCTTGCAGTGTCTGTTCTGAAGGATGGTTTTTAAGGGTGCTGGTGTCTTGCAGTGGCTGTTCTGAAGGGTGGTTTTTAAGGGCAGCGGTGTCTTGCAGTGTCTGTCCTGAAGGATGGTTTTTAAGGGCACCGGTGTCTTGCAGTGCCTGTTCTTAAGGGTGGTTTTTAAGGGCGCTGGTGTCTTGCAGTGTCTGTTCTCAAGGGTGGGTTTTAAGGGTGCTGGTGTCTTGCAGTGCATGTTCTGAAGGGTGGTTTTTAAGGGCGCTGGTGTCTTGCAGTGTCTGTTCTGAAGGATGGTTTTTAAGGGTGCTGGTGTCTTGCAGTGGCTGTTCTGAAGGGTTGTTTTTAAGGGCGCTGGTGTCTTGCAGTGTCTGTTCTGAAGGATGGTTTTTAAGGGTGCTGGTGTCTTGCAGTGGCTGTTCTGAAGGGTGGTTTTTAAGGGCGCTGGTGTCTTGCAGTGTCTGTTCTGAAGGATGGTTTTTAAGGGTGCTGGTGTCTTGCAGTGGCTGTTCTGAAGGGTGGTTTTTAAGGGCGCTGGTGTCTTGCAGTGTCTGTTCTGAAGGGTGGTTTATAAGGGTGCCACTGTCTTGCAGTGTCTGTTCTGTAGGGTGGTTTTTAAGTGCAACAGTGTCTTGTAGTGTCTGTTCTGAAGGACGGTTTTTCAGAGCGCTGGTGTCTTGTAGTGATGGTTTTTAAGGGCGCCAATGTCTTCTAGGGTTTGTTCTGAAGGGTAGTTTTTAAGGGCGCCGGTGTCTTGAAGTGTGTGTCCTGTAGGGTGGTTTTTAAGTCCGCCGCTGAAGGATATTTAGGTCTTGCCTAGGCAGCGCGCATGTGCTGCCCTAGGAGGGCCTTTAGCCATCGGTCTGCCCATTTTGAAGCACACTCATGCTTGTGGCGGCATCCACCTTGCAGGAGAGAGCAGCGGCGCGTGTGCTAATTGGCTGCTGCTTGATCCCCCAAGGCGGATGCCGCCACAAGCAAGAGTGTGCTTCAAAACCGCTGATCACAAGTAGGAGCTTGAAAAGAAGGTAAATGCCGTACATGCACAATGGACTTTCACTTTCGCAGCCGCTGGGCCACGGTTGCTTTCATTATGAGCGCTTTTCACCAAACATGCGTGAGCCAGCCAATTACATGCTACATGACTCTGTCCCTCTTAGTAAGCGTTTCAATGTAATCAAGCACTTCGGACGCCACACTTGTAATTTATGCACATGCATATGCTTTTTTTTTTTTTAATTTATGCTTAATAGCACCCGATTAGTTCGCTCTTCTCCCTGTGCGCCGTGTTCATCAAAGAAAGCCGTGCAGCCTCTTACTCGCACGCACCTTTGTTCCTCACTCCATACCGTTCGCGTTGTTTGTTTGATTTCAGCTTGCTCGTGTAATCAATCTACAGCTCTGACGTCATGGCATAGAAATCTATGCTTTTTATTTTCTCAAGACGCGCCGCGTTTTATGTTTCACGCACCTTTTATTTTATCTTCACGGTATTACAATAGTAGCGTTTGCAAACATCTGTCATCACTGTTGTTCTATGATCACCTACTGGATATCATTTACATGTACAGGTCCTTGTGCTTAATGTAACTACGCTTATCAATAGACGTAGACATCGCCCACATGAATATGTGCAGTTAGCGGCCATGTTTAAGTAGGGCTGTGATCGCCAGCATCCCAACACCAACCATTCTCCCAGTGGAAGATGATTTGTTTACATGCAAGTAAGGAACACAACAAGACCTTCATGGTGGACGAGTCGTCCAGCGTGAGCTACGCCAACTTCGTGAACGAGCTGACATTCGTTAAGAAGCTGCTGTCAGTCATCCCCATGGTGCCCTCTGCCACCAGAGTGGCCATAGTAACGTTCTCTTCCAAGAACAACGTGCAGTCCCGCGTGGACTACATCTCCGCGTGCCAGTCCCACCAGCACAAGTGCTCCCTGCTGAACAAGGAGATTCCGGCTATCACCTACAAAGGAGGAGGAACGTACACGAAGGGGGCTTTCCAGCACGCTGCGGTAAGGCTATGACTGTAACCTGTTCGCACGCCAATTGCCCTTTATAACTCCCTCCACAGAGAGCAGTGGCGCCGCGCACTTAACATGAAGTAACTCCACGTGCACGTCAAACTGTAATTTACGGAGATGTCATACGTGCGCCTCTTCCTGAATGCTATTTTTTAATGTGATAAACAAAGTGCTTGAATTGCAAATATAGAAGTGCAAGTGCTCGTTATCTATGTGTACCAGTTTGATACATAGAAGTGCTGGTTACCCCCTATTAAATTGGACATATGCTGATAATTGCTGACACTCTACCCTAAACATTTAAGAAGTGCAGGTCCTGAGTGCATGACGGTACAGGCTGCCCATTTTCAAGCAATGCATCATCACTCCACCAATGCCCACCTGCCCTCCCACCGGCCACCTCCTAATAATCCCACCACGTGACCTAGCCACTGCAGGGAACCTCACACAATGTATCCCTGCACTGCACCTCCACCTGCCTTCCCCTTGTACACTAGACAACCCCCCCGCCGCCCCACCTGCTCACCAACCACCCTCTTCAGCTATGTTTCACATAAAGCCTTTTTCCACCACCCAGCCTCACAAACCCTCCCATCAGACACCACACACCACTTTCCCCGTTTGCCTTTTGTTGTCTCTTTCCCAATCACTTCGTTTGCACCTTCCCCTCTGCACCCTCCTCCCATCATTTAAAGGCGTCATCTAAAGGAGCGTTCCCCGCCGTTCTCTCGTTTACTCGTGGAGAGGCTCCTGCGTTAGCTTCTCCTCGATTTGAGACCCCGACTCGCTGTCGCATGTCAGGGGTGGTCCCCAATCTCGACTTTCATTTATTTGGACCGAGGCTTTTTTTTCCGTCTTTGGGTTATTTGAGGAGTGGTCTCAGCTCAGCCCTAATTTATTTGCAGAGTGATCTCGGCTCACTTATTTTGCTCCCTTCCTAGTGTTCCCTTGCTCGTGTCCCTCTGCTCACTGCTCTCTTGCAGCAAATTGAGGAGTTTTCTCTTCTTTCTGGCCCTCACCCCACTCTAACTACCCCAGGCTCTTATTTGAGAGGCTTCCCAGCTGTCATTCCCTCTTGCTTGCGCCCATTTAAATAGTTGTTCGTGTTCCATTGAACCCCCACTTCATTTTCCCCTCCCCATTAGCCACCCTTTCCACCTCCTCCGCTCTCTCCTTCCCTGCTTTACCACCCCCGATTGTTTGCCCCTACCCCCTCCTCCTGCTGCCCTGCTCCACCATCATATTGCCTCCTAAATACTGCTCCTCTCCTCTCATCTCCTCTCTCCTCCTTCTCCCCCTCCTCCTCCTCCTCCTCCCCTACCCCTCCCCTTCCTCATCCATCTTCTTCTTCCTCCTCTTCTCTTCTACCCCACTGCTACCATGCCGTCTCCACTCCTGCCCCACTTCTGCCCTTCACTCTCCTCTCCCCTGGTAAACTGCCCCTAAGATCCCTCCCCATCTGCCCGATGTTGCTAAGTCCTCAGATCCCTCTGCACCCCTGTTCTCCCCCCCCCCGCCCCCGTACTGCTCCACTGGTGCACTGCTCCCTCCTCTCCTTCTGCCTGGTTATCTGCTCTCTCACTCACTCTCTCTCTCACTAACTCACTCTCTCTCTCACTAACTTACTCTTTCACTAACTAACTACCTCAATCCCTCTAACTAACTCTCTCACTATCTAACTCTTTAAAAACACTAATTCAAACTCTCTCCATCTCACAGACTGTCTCTCTCCAAACTAACTCTAACTATCTCTCTCTCCCACTAAATAACTCTCTCTCACTAAATAACTCTCTAACTCTCTCTCTCCTCTCACAGAGTGGTATATTATCAAGCCAGGTGATAAAATGATCGCCGCTTTAGCGGCAGAAAACTGCCGCTAAAACGGTGATAATGGGCTTGATAATATGCTCTATGGAATTCCAATTGAAGCCCCTGTTAGATAGATGTCCTTCACATCTAACATGGGCTTCAATTGGAATTCCATAGAGCATATTATCAAGCCCATTATCGCCGTTTTAGCGGCAGTTTTCTGCCGCTAAAGCGGCGATAATTTTATCACCTGGCTTGATAATATGCCCCTAACTCTCTCTCTCTCCTCTCACTAACTATGTCTCTCACTAACTCACTCTCTCTCACTCACTAACTTACTAACTCTCTCACTAAATAACTAACTCTCTCATTAACAAACTAACTAACTCACTAACTATCACACTAACTGTTACACAGGTACTATTTCCAAAGCTTCAGCCTCCTGTTATTTATGACCCCCATAACAAAACAAGCATTGGCATAGCCAATAGGTCTCACCTATGGGACCTTATAAGTGTTTAGTTATCCAGCACAATGTCCTTGGTGCAACAACATCATCTGTTGCATAGCTAAACGCTTATAAGGTCCCAAAAGCGAGACCTATTGGCTATGCCAATGCTTGTTTTTAAGGGAGCCGGTGTCTTGCAGTGGCTGTTCTGAAGGATGATTTTTAAGGACGCCAGTGTCTTGCAGTGTCTGTTCTGAAGGACAGTTTATAAGAGAGACGGTGTCTTGCAGTGATGGGTTTTAAGGGTGCCGGCATCTTGCAGTGTCTGTTCTGAAGGACGGTTTCTAAGAGAGACGGTGTCTTGCAGTGATGGGTTTTAAGGGTGCCGGTGTCTTGCAGTGTCTGTTCGGAAGGGTGGTTTTTAAGGGCACCGGTGTCTTGCAGTGGCTGTTCTGAAGGGTGGTTTTTAAGGGCGCCGGTGTCTTGCAGTGGCTGTTAAGAAGGATGTTATTTAAGGAAGCCGGTGTCTTGCAGTGGCTGTTCTGAAGTTTTTTTTTAAAGGTGCCAGTGTCTTGCAGTGCCTGTTCTGAAGGACGGTTTTTAAGAGCACCGATGTCTTGCAGTGTCTGTTCTGAAGGACGGTTTCTAAGAGAGACGGTGTCTTGCAGTGATGGGTTTTAAGGGTGCCGGTGTCTTGCAGTGGCTGTTCTGAAGGGTGGTTTTTAAGGGCACCGGTGTCTTGCAGTGGCTCTTCTGAAGGGTGGTTTTTAAGGGCGCCGGTGTCTTGCAGTGGCTGTTAAGAAGGATGTTATTTAAGGAAGCCGGTGTCTTGCAGTGGCTGTTCTGAAGGATGGTTTTTAAGGGAGCCGGTGTCTTGCAGTGGCTGTTCTGAAGGATGTTTTTTTAAGGATGCCAGTGTCTTGCAGTGTCTATTCTGAAGGATGATTTTTAAAGGTGCCAGTGTTTTGCAGTGCCTGTTCTGAAGGACGGTTTTTAAGAGCACCGATGTCTTGCAGTGTCTGTTCTGCAGGATGATTTTTAAGGGAGCCGGTGTCTTGCAGTGGCTGTTCTGAAGTTTTTTTTTAAAGGTGCCAGTGTCTTGCAGTGCCTGTTCTGAAGGACGGTTTTTAAGGGTGCAGGTGTCTTGCAGTGTCTGTTCTGAAAGATGGTTTTTAAGGACGCTGGTGTCTGCCAGTGTCTGTTCTGAGGGACAGTTTATAAGGGCACCTGCATCTTGCAGTGTCTTTTCTGAAGGACGGTTTTTAGGAGAGCCGGTGTCTTGCAGTGATGGGTTTTAAGGGTGCCGGTGTCTAGCAGTGTCTGTTCTGAAGGGTGGTTTTTAAGGGCACCGGTGTCTTGCAGTGGCTGTTCTGAAGGGTGGTTTTTAAGGGCGCCGGTGTCCTGCAGTGGCTGTTCTGAAGGACGGTTTCTAAGAGCTCCAATGTCTTGCAGTCATGGTTTTTAAGGGTGCCGGTGTGTTGCAGTGTCTGTTCTGAAGGACGGTTTTCAAGAGAGCCGATGTCTTGCAGTGATTGTTTTTAAGTGCATCGCCGTCTTGCAGTTTCTGTTCTGAAGGACGTTTTTTAAGGGCACCGGTGTCTTGCAGTGTCTGATCTAAATGTGGTTTTTAAGGATGCCTGTGTCTTGCAGTGGCTGTTCTGAAGGATGTTCAGTTTTTAGGTCTCACCTAGCGTTGCAGCGCGCATGCGCTGATCGCTCTGTGAGGCATATTGTAGTAGGGTATGTTTTAGAAGTGGGGTGGAAGTCCTGCCCATCTTTTTCATTGGCTGGCATCATCGTTCATGGTAAACGCTGGCTTCCGATTGATAATGAGGCTTCTTAGTCCCTCCTTGTTGCCACCCTGTCTCCTTTTGGGACCGCCCATCAGGACTGGATCTTTTTCTTGCGGCGTTAGACCGTCTCCTTCAATTTGTCAGTAAACACTTTTTTTTTCATTCGCGAAATGGCGACAGCTTGTTGTTCACGTGCACAGAACTCACCAGGCTTCCACCCGGCCCCTAACAAGTAATTGATCGCATCACTATTGTGTGCACTAATGCTAGACTGCGCAGGACAAAAGTGCACCCCCATTCACCAGGAATAGGTCCCGCACCTCGTATCAACATCTCTGAGTCTGCCCCAAAGAAAGCGCTGTTGCTGGACCGCTCTGGGCACTGATGCCAGGAAGAATGCAGATACGGCGGATCCTGGAGCCACGGCTTCTCTATATACAACATATTTGTGGTAGTTCGGGACATGGGCACACATGCCAATGCCCTCGGGGAGCAGACGGTGGCCCACAGAGCTAGTGCAGAGATCTGACGGTGGACGCAGGGCTGGTGCAGAGATATGACGGTGGCACACACCGGGTGCGTACATCTGACGGTGGCACACAGAGCTGGTGCAGCGATCTGATGGTGGCACACTGAGATGCTGGAAAGGTCTGCCGGTGTACACGGGGGCACACACACATCTGTAGGTAGGGGGCACATGGGGTACAGAGCACACACACATCCGCCGGTATGGGACACAACGCACACATTTGCCAGTGTCATTGTGGTGCAGACGTGCACGCACACATCTGCCGGTACTTCTCAGTACAGATGTGGCACCATGCATCTGCCGGTATGTGGCACATACAAGGTATCTGCCGGTGCCTTCCTGTTGCACACAGGGTATGTGCATACCAGTCTGTGCCCTCCTAGTACAGACGGGTCTACTGGTGCTGCAGCCGGCACATCGGGGTGAACAGCAGCAGGCCTGCTCCTCTGTGTACAAGTGATGGCGAGCTGAGTGTGCCGTAATTAACCCGGGATTAACCTCCTTAAGTGGCGAAGATGGGCCTCTGCCATCCGATCTCACGGAGCAGGAGTGGGCATGAGGCTACTACTAAGACAGCTGCCCAGTCCCTGCTCTACCCAGGGACCCAGAGCATACAACACTCACCCACAGCACACACCAGGCGTGGGCCGAATCTAGGGGTAGCCTGCTGAGACAGCAGCCTGTCCACGACGTGTGTGCCCATAGTTCGTGCCCTATTCAGGGACACAGAGCGTGTGCCACGCTCACCCACAACACACACCGGGCATGGGACGACTCACGTGTGCCCAGAGTCCAGATAATTACAGACCTTAGAAGTAATTCATGTGCTGTATGAAGGCATGTCAATGGGGCATAGTGCAGCTGCAGGCCAGACAGAGCACATGTCAAGTCATTTAAAACAAGCATTTTAATGCAATAGGTCTCGCATTTGCAGTAGTTTAAGCTATTGGCATTGTAAATGACAATATCTTTAATTTATCTTTTAAAACCAAAACATAAATTAAAGACATTAGGGCACATGCATCAACAATGCCATTTGCGATTCCTTATTAGCGAAAAATAAGGAATCGCTAATAAGGAATAGCAAAAGGCTATGCATGTAGGAATCGCTATTCAAATAGCGATTCCTTAACTTTCCTTAATTGCTACTAGCAAATTGCGAGTAGCAAATAAGGAATGCCATCCCAATCATTCCTATGGGCCTCATAGGAATGAATTGGAGATTGCATGAGCAAATAGCGAGTACCAGTAGGTTCTCGCAAATTGCTCATGCAATTTCAAGGGTGCAAGGGTGTCAAAATGACACCCTATTGCACCCCTGAAATTGATATGTGCACATATGTTGCACACACACATGCTCTAAGAGCATGTGTGTGCGCAACATGAAACTTTGAAAAATGCACAAAAGTGCACTTTTCAAACTTTTAGCAAATTACCATGCAGTTCATCTTCATGGTAATTTGCTCCCCCTATTAGCGAATTTGCTAATTTTTTAACTTTCATGCATAGCATTTAAGGAATCCCAAATTGAGATTCCTTAAATTAAGGAATCTCAATTTGGGATTCCTTAAATGCTATCGCTATTTAAGGAATCGCTATTTAAGGATTCCTTAAATAGTGATTTTTGCTTTTGGGTTGATGCATTGGGATTGGGTATTTTTAACTCAATACCGGGAGCTGTTAGCGAATCGGTATTTTACCGACTGGATTTTGGCTTGATGCATGAGGCTGATTGTCATTTACAATGCCAATAGCTCAAACTCGCATAAATGCAAGACCTATTGCATTGCAAATGCTTATTAACACCAGGCACTGGAGTCAAACCAAGAGAATGAACAAGACTCATAGCATCCAGATGGCCACCTTTGTCCACCACTATAGGCCTGGTCCAGATTTGAACTCTGACCTTCAGATGAAAGACTCTCTGCCCCCGTCCCCCACCTCTGACCCCTGCGCCACACTGCTGTAGGCTCTGCTGCATTAATCGAGATTCATCACTTGGGGATGGAGGTCGGTTTTGGTTTGCAGAATCACATCTGTCTGCGTCTTTGCCACAGAAATGTGCTGCCCACGTGCCCTTTTTTGCACATTTGCCCATAAAAGTCGAGGCGCAGCCCTCACAGGGTGGACCGTCTGGGGTCAAGGAGACAACAGTGGCCTGAGCAGACATTTGGCCGCGGATTAAGCCCGGTTCGAGCCCTCCCGCCTCGGGGCGCGCCAACAAACCGCACGTTTCACGCTGCGGACGTGTCTAAATGAGGCTGGACCGACCCCTTGGGTCAGGGGGAAGTTTTTTTTTAGTTCCATCTCACAGGGGGCCACGAACATGCAGGCCAAGCACGAAACCCAAACTTGAGATACTCAGAATCCGGGTAAACTCAAGCGCGAGGAGAGGGGTCAGGAGAGGGAGGGGTAAAGCGAAAGTTAGTGAGTGAGGGGGTGTAAAAACAGAGAGGGAGATTTTACATGTACATCCTTCGGTTGCTGGTGAGTCAGCATTAGGGGTCTTTCTGACAAAGGCTATTTCCAACCAGTAGTGGGTGAGTCAGCATTAAGGGTCCTAGCTCTGACAAAGGCTATTTCCACCCAGTGACAAGTGAGTCAGCATTAAGGGTCCTAGTTCTGACAAAGGCTAATTCCACCCAGTGACAAGTGAGTCAGCATTAAGGGTCCTAGTTTTGACAAAGGCAATTTCCACCCAGTGATGGGTGAGTCAGCATCAAGGGTCCTTCTGACGAAAGGCAATTTCCACCCAGTGATGGGTGAGTCAGCATCAAGAGTCCTCTGACAAAGGCTGTTTCCACCCGGTGATGGGTGAGTCAGCATCAAGGGTCCTTCTGACAAAGGCTGTTTCCACCCAGCGATGGGTGAGTCAGCATTACGAGTCCTTCTGACAATGACTGTTTCCACCAAGTGATGGGTGAGTCAGCATAAAGGGTCCTTCTGAGAAAGGCTGTTTCCACCCGGTGATGGGTGAGTGAGCACCAAGTGTCCTTCTAATAAAGGCTGTTTCCACCCAGTGATGGGTGAGTCAGCATCAAGGGTCCTTTTGACAATGGCTGTTTCCACCCGGAGATGGGTGAGTCAGCATCAAGGGTGCTTCTGACAAAGGCTGTTTCCACCAGGTGATGGGTGACTCAGCATTAAGTGTCCTTCAGACAAAGGCTATTTCCACCCAGTGATCGGTGAGTCAGTATCAAGGGTCCTTCTGACAAAGGCTGTTTCCACCCAGTGATGGGTGAGTCAGCATCAAGGGTCCTTCTGACAAAGGCTGTTTCCACCCAGTGATCGGTGAGTCAGTATCAAGGGTCCTTCTGACAAAGGCTGTTTCCACCCAGTGATGGGTGAGTGAGCATCAAGGGTCCTTCTGAGAAAGGCTGTTTCCAACCATTGATCGGTGAGTCAGTATCAAGGGTCCTTCTGACAAAGGCTGTTTCCACCCGGTGATGGGTGACTCAGCATTAAGTGTCCTTCTCACAAAGGCTATTTCCACCCAGTGATGGATGAGTGAGCATCAAGGGTCCTTCTGACAAAGGCTGTTTCCACCCAGTGATGGGTGACTCAGCAGTGAAGTGGGAAGCTCCTAACTGGCTTTTAAGAGAGTTCAATTCCTCAAGACTGAATAAGCAGCAGGGTCAGTGAATAAAGATGCCTTTGTATAGCCGAGGGTCGCAGGTTCAAAGCCTGGCGGCTGACTTGGAGAAGCATGCTATTTTTGTTGTTACTAGGTGAATTTATAACGTATTCATCCCAGGATGCACCCCGAGAGGGTAAACATAAGAAATACATATTTGCCGGTGTAGAATTCTCAAGATGAGAGAGCTGCCACTACTGAACGATTTTATGTTTGTGAAGAAGGTGACTTAAGATGAGCTCACCATAACTTTAAACGGGACCAAATTAAATCCTTTCAAAAAGTCCTTTCTAGGCTGGGTTCAACAATGATGTGTACTGTCTCTGCTCCCGCCCTGGCCTTGCATCGTCCTGGTCTTTTCCATCAGCCTCATTACAGGGCTCGAGTCGGGGTACCACGCGGGTGGACGGCGTCCCCCCACTTATTTTACCGGGTTTTTATCGGGTGGACGTCGTCCCCCCTGCCCAAAAGATGGAGCCGGTACCCGAGTCTGCACCTGCCCGCGGGCTCAGCACTCACCAAACCTCACCTCCTATTGTCGAGAGAGGGCGAACAGAGCTCTTTAAGTTGTTTCACGTTGATGGAGCCGTTCAGTATGACAGACGGGTGCTCGTGGCCATATATTAGAAAAGGTCAGTATGTATTCATGCATTTCAGATGGAGACCGGCAAATTTACTGTGGGCAATAAATACGTACCGAACAAGCGCAGCTTTAATTTCCCCGCTTCTTTGAGTGTCAATACGGCGACGAATTCCAACGTAAACATTCTGCTTTGCCCTTTGAGCCTGCCCCCATCGCTTTGTAACCTTTGTTAATTAGAGGGGACCACATTTCGTGATGTCACTTCCTGTTGTGACGTCACTTTCGGTGACAGCACCTAACTTGGAGCGTCCCCCCACTTCTTTTTCTAGGACTTGTGCCCTGGCCTCATACGTTTTGCACCATCGCCACCACTGGTCCTGAATCTGTAACATGCTGATCAATGAGAGAACACCCTCCGACCTGTCCATCATCCATGGCGTGCACTGGCGATTATCCAATCACTGTTGTTGAGTGAGTCCCACCCTTTTTACCCTGAGAGGCTCTATCAGTGGCCTGTTGGGGCCTCTCGTGTTGTCAGAGCCAATCAAATCACTCAGATTGAACTCCATCAAACTCAACTGGGATGGGATGAAATCAGCTCCCGCAGGCAGTGCACCGACTGAAGGATGAATGGAACACGAAGAGACAAGCAGCAGAACCTGGACTTTCCACACTGCCAGCCACACAAAAGCAACTACCAGAATTCAAGGAAACTAGATCAGGGGGGCACTGGCGTGGATGGGGGTAGCGTCAGCAGAGGCTGGGACTGGCAGTGGCCTTCTACAAAGATGTTTGTGCCAAGGAAGTTACACATTAGGTTCATTGTACCCTGTGGTGAACCTTAAACAACAAGGCAGGCCCACGCTTACAATCAATTCTGCTCTCGGCTGATCAAGATTAGGCCAGATCTCTGTACTGGGGTGAATGTATGACATTGTTCTGCATTCTGTCCATCAACTGTTTGTTTTGCAAGGTATAAAGGTACCAAACATGATGGATTAATGCATACATTCTCCAACCTTACCACCTCTGCAAATGAACCATCCACTGGTGCTAATTTATTATCTCGCCCACCTGTTTACTGTCTTGAATTAAAAGTCTTCAGCCATGTTGGAAAGGCGTTCGCCGGAGGGGGGTTCGGTACACGTCTTGCCCACCCCTTTGATCCACCTCTCCCCAGTAGGCCGAACCAGGCGCGCACACCCTGAACTTACACTACGAACAGAGGGACACCACACGTATTCTTTGTAGGACGATAGTTTCTTTTATCGAAGGTTTCAAGGGATCTTTATGATCCAAGGAGTAAGTAGTACATCAGCGGCACAAGATACTACAAATCGGTGGTAGGGGAATGGGGGTAGCGGGACAGTCTTTGAAGGTAGTGTCTCTGCAAAGTACCCTGCGGATAGCTCACAATCCTCGAGCTGGAGGGTGTTGTTTCTCTGGGCGATCTCTTGCCAACTCGTACTCGAGGGGAGCGCCGCGAGTCACTCAGCAGGCACAGATAGTCGGAGTTCGGGAGCCGCGATCTCGTCAGCAGGGCTCAGATGGTTCAATGGCTGGGGGCCGCGAGTCACTCAGCAGGCCCAGGTGGTTCGGAGTTCGGGAGCCGCGATCTCGTCAGCAGGGCTCAGATGGTTCAATGGCTGGGGCCGCGAGTCACTCAGCAGGCCCAGGTGGTGCGGAGTTCGGGAGCCGCGATCTTGTCAGCAGGGCTCCGATGGTTCAATGGCTGGGGGCCGCGAGTCACTCAGCAGGCCTAGGTGGTTCGGTATTCGGGAGCCGCGACAGCGTCAGCAGGCTTCGATGGTTCCAGGTCTTCTCTGCTATTCGTCCCTCCGGCACCCCCTATTATACTCCCCCTGCCCTTTGAAGTCCGGAGTCCTCGCAGAGAGGGGTCTTTGGTGACTGAGGGGGTTCGGCGGGATTTCCTGCCGCTCGTTTCTTTGGTCTTTTCAGGTGGGTCTGGGAGGGTCCCCAGACGCTCGGCAGGTGAGGCACCTGCTCCCCAGGGGCCTAGTGGCCGATCGAGCCCTCCCGGGGGAAGGCGATCCGAGGTGCGACTGGGCTGGCGCCTCTTGGTTTGGCTCGGGGGTTCCCGCTTCCTCGGTCGGGCATGCGTGGTAGGGTGTCGAGTCTGTCGGGGACTCTGGCCGGCCCTCGGGTCTGTGTGGCTGGGGCGGCCGGAGTCGGAGATGCCGTGTCTTGGGGGTGGTTGCAGGTTGGCGGGATGATCGGGAGGGCATACGCCGTGAGGCCGGTCTCACAAGCCATTTAGGGTCTAAACATTAATTCTCGATAAGCTGGGATTTGCAGGTCCTCCTCTCCCTCGAGGTCTTGCGAGCCCTCCTTGTTCCTCGTGGTCGTATCAGCCCTTCTTCCCCTCGTCTATATATCCTCCCTCACCTTCATGTCCTACGGGTCCCCCTTCGTCTCTTAGACATACTGGTCTTTCCACCCTTCATGCCCTTCAGCATGGAGGGGAGGGGGGCTTCAAAGGGGCCCCCGTCTCACAGAGGGTCCCTGAAGAGGCCAGGAGGAGCCCTCAACTTCACATCTGCACCGTGGGTTCTCTCCATCCCACCATCTCAGTTACTTCTTGGAGGTAGCAAATGAAAAATGGATTCCAGTCACTATGGCCACATGTCTGACGTATGCTCCAAATACGCACCTTCTGTACATGCGGAAAGGAGAACAGAACAACACCTGTGTCCCTGGGTGGGGTGGGACCCACCTGTAGGGGGCTGGCACCAATTTACAGAAGGTGGTAGGCGGCTCTCCCATGCACAGGCAGGTACAAAGGCATCATTGCCAATATGAACAGTATGGCTGCCACTAGTGCCACCACTGCCAGTCACGCACGGGGTGGAGGGCGCACATGGTGTGCCTGCCACAACGCAGAGCTTTGCTCTGGGTCTCATTCCATTCCACAATTGACTCCAGCACACACAATCGTTATGTATATTGAGGAAAGTAGGGTTACAAATCTACAGCTTGCTATGATGAACGCAAAGCAGGAATGCATGCTCTCCAGAACACGGGGGTGTGCTTTCCCGAGCATGGGGGTGCATGCTCTACCGTGCACAAGTCTCTGGAGCTCATGGGTGCATGCTTTCCGAACTGCAGGGGTGCATGCTCTCCAGAGCACATGGGTGCATGCTCTTTAGAGCACAGGGGTGCCTTCTCTCCAGAGCACATGGGTGCATGCTCTCCAGAACACAGGGGTGCGTTCTCTCCAGAGCACATGGGTGCATGCTCTCCAGAGCACAGGGGTGCATGCTCTCCAGAGCACAGGGGAGCGTGCTCTCCAGAGTGCATGGGTGCCTGCTCTCCAGAGCACAGGGGTGCCTGCTCTCCAGAGCACAGGGGTGCATGCTCTCCAGAGCACAGGGGAGCGTGCTCTCCAGGGCGCATGGGTGCATG
Organism: Triturus cristatus; assembly: GCF_964204655.1. NCBI lineage: Eukaryota > Metazoa > Chordata > Amphibia > Caudata > Salamandridae > Triturus > Triturus cristatus. Next base: position 42,411,451 of record NC_140589.1, read on the forward strand.
CTCTCCAGAGCACAGGGGTGCAGCTCTCCAGAGCACAGGGGTGCGTTCTCTCCAGAGCACAGGGGTGCGTTCTCTCCAGAGCACATGGGTGCATGCTCTCCAGAGCACTGGGGTGCGTTCTCTCCAGAGCACTGGGGTTCATTCTCATCAGAGCGCATGGGTGCATGCTCTTCAGAGCACTGAGGTGCGTTCTCTCCAGAGCACATGGGTGCATGCTCTCCAGAGCACTGGGGTGCGTTCTTGTTGGACAGGCCACATGAAGGGCTTGCTCCCTCCCCGCATGACAGGGCCCAAGCCCCGGCCCTCCAGGTGTTACCCACAGAAACAACCCGCACCCCATCTCCCGACGGAACTCCTGCCCCCGGACATCTATGTATCATGGGGCCGAACCACTACCGGCTTCCCCGGCCGGACCAGCCGCCATCTTGGACACTGCACCACGAGGCCGCGTGGCCTCCGCTCGACCCTAACCCTGGGCCTGGCCAGGCCCCGACATCCCGGCACCACCATCCACCCAGGAGGTGAACGGACCACTTGGCAGGTCGATGGGAGAAAGAAGTGTCGATGGCTCTCCCCCGCCAGGTGCCGATCGCCCTCCAGCTCCCCCGGGCGCTGGCTCCACCCCCCTGCTGGGTGTCTGGACTCCCTCATCCCGGACCTCCCGACCTCCAAGTGCGAGGGTCCGGACATCAAAGGGCGCCAGACCTATAACTAGGGCAGCTCCAGAGCAGGAAGGCAGTTGTATCCTGGAGTCGAGAGACACCGAGAAGAACTCATCCTTGACGGACTACCGGCGCTGCCGTAGCCCTGCCTTGTGAACTGTCGTCCTGCCTGCTGGCGCTGCCGCGGCCTTCTACATCCTCCATCCTCGTTGGGACCTGCTGGCGCTGCCGCGGACCGTTGTAACTACTACCTTTGTCGGGACCTGCTGGCGCTGCCGCGGACCGTTGTAACCACCACCTTCGTCGGGACCTGCTGGCGCTGCCGCGGACCGTTGTAACCACCACCTTCATCGGGACCTGCTGGCGCCGCCGCGGTCCGTGTACCGACCACCTTCATCGGGACCTGCTGGCGCTGCCGCAGACCGTGTAACGACCACCTTCACCGGGACCTGCTGGCGCTGCCGCGGCCCGTCCCAGCTAGAACACCGAGCTCGAGGATTGTGAGCTATCCATCATCGCATCTACCAGATTGGTAACCAGACTGTCCCGCTACCCCCTTTCCCAAACCAAGAGACTAGAATCGAGGGGACCCCTGAGTCCAGACCTCCTTGTACCATTCCACCGTACCGTAAAGAACGTTAAATCCTATCCTTGTGTGGTGTACATCTGTGGGGGGGAAGTTACTCGTCTGTGCGATCGCTGGAGGCGGCTCTCCCCGGAGACCTCTCCCCTTGTCCTCGGCCGACCCTCCCGGTCCGTCTAACATTGGTGGCCAGCGGCGCGATCCGAATCAACGCGTAATCGTACAGAGAGTAGCTCACCCCACGACAAAACCACAATGTCAACCAAAGAGAGCGGATCCACCGAGAAATTCCAGATGGAGAAATTGGAAGAATACAGCCATCGTGAATTGAAACAATTCTGCATGGAACTAGGCATTGCTACCACCGGCCTGAGTACCAAGGACGATTTCAAGCACGCCATTGAGTCGTGGGCAGAAACCGGGGTCGCCAGATCCCCAGACCGAAACATTGCAGCATCAGAGAGGAACACCACGGCTCCCGAGGAGCGAGGAACGAGCCTCTCGCAGGAAGAAATCCAAGAAAGAGAAAAAAACAGACTACATGAGTTAGAAATGGCACGGCTCAAAATGGACGGTGAACTAAAATTAGCCGAGCAAAAACTGAACCTAGAACATCTGCGGCTCCGAGAAGAACGGGAAGAGAAACAGAGGCAGAGAGAGCTCGAAGAAAAGAGATTAGCATACGAACACGAGCGCAAACTGGCAGAAATAGACCTACGGAAGCAGAACAAAGAACCGGAGGTGCCCGAGCGACCGCGCACCCCGGGAGCGACAGAAAAGAAAGTCCACATCCCCAAGGATGTCGTTCGAGAGTATGTCCGAGAGGACGACATACAACAGTGGTTCAAGGCCTACGAGATCGCCATGACCTCCCACCGGATCGATCGAAGTGACTGGGGAGCCGGCCTGTGGGGGAGGTTTGTCAACGAAGGCCGCGATGCCCTGCTACAGCTCCCAGACCATCAGATGTCATCCTATGACCACATGAAGGCTGCCCTACTCACCCGATATGGGCTCACACCCGAAATGTACCGCCAGAGGTTTCGAGACTGCACCCGGATCCCGGGTACAACCTGGGTGGAATATGTCAACTATTTCAGCCGAGCCTTCGAGGGTTGGATCAAGGGAAGCCACGTAACGACCTACGAGCAACTTTTTAATCTCATGGTGTGGGAGCACCTCTCTAACAACTGCTTCGTCGAGCTCAGGCAGCACCTCCTCGACAGTAAATTGACTGACCCACGGCAACTCGCCGCCGAAGCTGACCGGTGGGAAAGCACCCGAGTGGGCCGGAGAGGGCCACACGAACAGAACCGGAACAACCAAGGTCAGCACCGTCCCCGAGGAGGAGGAGGAGGCCAGGGACGAGGAAGAGACACCGTCCCGGCCGCTCCTGCTGCCAGCACCCCGCCCCCGGCCAGCCGGGGCAACCCCCCGATGCGCCCGGGGTTCCGAGCCAACGTCACGTGTCACCGATGCCAGCGAGTCGGCCACTACGCCAATGACCCGAACTGTCCACAGAACCAAACTCCAAAACCCCGCCAGGTAGCTGCCGCCGCCCTGGGGGGAGAACAAATCTCTGAAGAACAAGAAGAATACGAGCAGGCACAACAAGAGTGGGAACCGGCCGCCATGGTTCTAGCGTGCCTAGGGGGAAAAGACATGGTCCCGCGGGCTCCCCTACCCGCCAACACCAGGAAATATAGCCAGTGGGTGAACATTAATGGGCGCCGGGCCGAAGCACTACGTGACACAGGGGCCAGTGTGACGGCCGTCCGCTGTCACCTGGTAAAACCAGAGCAGATCCTGCCGAACATTCTCTGCCCCGTCCGTTCAGCCGACAATTCGGAGAGTCTATGTCGGATGGCCTGCGTCCCCTTCGAATGGGGAGGAGTCTCCGGCATGTTGAAAGTGACGGTCCGGGATGATGCCCCCGTGGACTGTCTCCTGGGGAATGATCTTGAGAGTTCCCCGTGGGCCGCCGTCGAGAGAAGAGAGCACCTGGGGATGTTGGGCCTCCCGGACTGGGCGTGCGTAACCTCCCGGTCCATGGCCGCCCATGCCATCCCCCGACCCGAAGAACCAGAATGGCCTGCACCTCCTCCCCCGATCGCTCCAGTAGAAGACACCGACTACACCGACCCCCCAGAGCAAACCCCCGAAGGGGTAGCCCAGCCCCCGGACCTTCCCGACCTGGCTCAGTGGCGTCAAGAAGGGGGGCCCACCCAGGAACAGTTCCGTCAAGAGCAGAAGACCTGTCCCTCCCTCGAGGGACTCCGCCAGCAAGCCCTCGCCCAGAGCGCAGGGGACACCACCGGTGCCCATTGGATCTATTGGGACAACGACCTGTTATACAGTGAACAGAGAATCGCGGAGTTAGGGGCCAGTCGAGTGCTGGTGGTGCCCCTCCGTTTTAGAGACTTCCTGCTAAATTTGGCCCACGATGTCCCTCTGGCTGGACACCTGGGCCAGGACAAAACATACAGTCGCCTGGTGACCCACTTTTTCTGGCCGAAGATGAGAAACGACGTCCTCAACCACTGCCGGTCCTGCCCCACGTGCCAGGCCAGCGGGAAGAGCGGCCGCAAACTCAAAGCACCTCTGCAACCCTTCCCAGTTGTCACCACCCCGTTCGAGAGGGTGGGAATAGACATTGTGGGGCCCCTGGACCCCCGTACAGCACAAGGACATCGGTTCATCCTGGTACTGGTGGACCACGCCACCCGCTACCCCGAGGCTGTGCCCCTGCGAACTGTAACAGCCCCGGTGGTCGGCCGGGCCTTAATGGGGATCTTCTCCCGGGTGGGCTTCCCCCGAGAAGTCGTCAGCGACAGAGGCACAAACTTTATTTCGAAATATATGAAGTCCCTCTGGCAACAGTGCGGGGTCACCTACCGATTCACGACCCCCTATCACCCTCAAGGAAACGGACTAGTTGAACGATTCAACCGCACGCTCAAGGGAATGATTGGGGGATTGGAAGAGCCCCTCCGTCGCCAGTGGGATGTACTACTTCCGTGTCTCCTCTTCGCCTATCGAGAAGTTCCCCAGAAGTCCCTCGGCTTTAGCCCTTTCGAACTCTTGTACGGGCACCCTGTGCGAGGGCCCCTCAGCCTAGTCAAAGAAGGTTGGGAGATGGCCCCCCTCAAAACCCCTCCAGACGTCTTCAAGTACCTCCTGACACTACGCAATCAGACCCGGCGATTCAGGGAAATGGCAAAAGCGAATCTTGAGGCCAGCCAGGAGGACATGAAAAAATGGTACGATCAAAATGCCTCCTCCGTCGAATTCGAACCGGGTCAACAAGTGTGGGTGATGTCCCCCACCGAACCATGTGCCTTGCAGGACAAGTGGACGGGGCCCTTCAAAGTGGTCGAACGCAAGAGCCCCGTCACCTATCTCATCGATATGGAATCTCCCCGGAACCCCCTCCGGGTCCTCCACACTAACAGACTCAAGCCCCACTTTGTGCGCTCGGAGCTCAGCCTCCTGATGGCTACGGACAGTGGAGCGGAAGAAGACTCCGAGCCTCTCCCTGATCTCCTAAAGACTCAGGAGAAAGATGGTTCCGTGGACGGGGTCCGGCTCTCCGATGCCCTCACCCCAGAGCAGCGCCAAGGCTGCCGGGACCTCCTGCTGCAGTTTGCTACCTTGTTTTCCCTCACCCCAGGGGTCACCCCCTGGTGCTTGCACGACGTGGACACTGGGGACAGTCCCCCTATCAGACACCGGGCATACCGTGTACCAGATCGGGTGCGGGCCTGTATCCAAGAAGAAGTATCCAAGATGCTCACGCTCGGGGTCATCGAGCCCTCGGATAGCCCCTGGGCCAGCCCGGTCGTGCTGGTCCCCAAAGCTGCTGCCCCCGGCACCACTCCTGAACTCCGATTCTGCGTCGACTATCGGGGCTTGAATGCTGTCACCAGGACCGACGCTCATCCCATCCCCCGAGCGGATGAATTGATCGACCGCATGGGGGCTGCCCGCTACCTCAGCATCTTCGACCTGACAGCGGGCTACTGGCAGATCGGTCTCACACCCCGGGCCCAAGAACGGTCCGCCTTTTCTACCCCCGATGGCCACTACCACTTCAAGGTCATGCCCTTCGGCATGAAGAATGCCCCCGCTACTTTTCAGCGACTAGTGAACCAGGTCTTGGCGGGGCTCGAGGAGTTCAGCGCCGCCTACCTGGACGATATTGCTGTGTACAGCTGCCACTGGTCCGACCACCTCCACCACCTCCGAGAGGTCCTGCAGGCCCTCCAGCGGGCCGGCCTCACAATCAAGGCCGGCAAGTGCCAAATTGGTCAGGGATCAGTGACCTACCTCGGACACCAGGTGGGAAGCGGTCTGGTGGCCCCTCTGCAACTCAAAATCGCTGCCATCCAGTCCTGGCAGCCCCCAGTCACGCAGACCGAGGTCCGAGCCTTCTTGGGGCTCACCGGCTACTACCGGCGGTTCGTGAGGGACTATGGCAGCATTGTGGGGCCCCTCACGGGGCTCACATCCAAAAACCACCCGAAGAAGGTTAACTGGACCCCAGACTGTCAAGCGGCCTTCGAGACGCTGAAGGCCGCCCTGTGCACCGCCCCTGTGCTCCAGGCCCCCGATTACAGTCGGGAATTCATTGTACAAACGGATGCCTCCGACCATGGCATCGGGGCGGTCCTCTCCCAGCTGAACTCCGAGGGACTTGACCAACCGGTGGCCTTCATCAGCAGACGCCTCCTGGCCCGAGAACAGCGCGGGAGCACAATCGAGAGGGTGGCCTTCGCAGTGGTGTGGGCCCTCAAAAAGCTCCGGCCCTATCTCTTCGGTACCCACTTCCGGGTGCAAACAGATCATCGACCCCTGCAGTGGCTAATGCAGATGCGGGGGAAAACCCCAAACTATTGCGCTGGTCCATCTCCCTGCAGGGGATGGACTTCACTGTGGAACATCGACCGGGCCAAGACCACGCCAACGCAGATGGCCTGTCACACTTTTTCCGCCTCGACGAGGAGAGTCCCCAAGAGGATGGGTGACTCTCCCCGCCTTCAGCTGGGGGGGACGCATGTTGGACAGGCCACATGAAGGGCTTGCTCCCTCCCCGCATGACAGGGCCCAAGCCCCGGCCCTCCAGGTGTTACCCACAGAAACAACCCGCACCCCGTCTCCCGACGGAACTCCTGCCCCCGGACATCTATGTATCATGGGGCCGAACCACTACCGGCTTCCCCGGCCGGACCAGCCGCCATCTTGGACACTGCACCACGAGGCCGCGTGGCCTCCGCTCGACCCTAACCCTGGGCCTGGCCAGGCCCCGACATCCCGGCACCACCATCCACCCAGGAGGTGAACGGACCACTTGGCAGGTCGATGGGAGAAAGAAGTGTCGATGGCTCTCCCCCGCCAGGTGCCGATCGCCCTCCAGCTCCCCCGGGCGCTGGCTCCACCCCCCTGCTGGGTGTCTGGACTCCCTCATCCCGGACCTCCCGACCTCCAAGTGCGAGGGTCCGGACATCAAAGGGCGCCAGACCTATAACTAGGGCAGCTCCAGAGCAGGAAGGCAGTTGTATCCTGGAGTCGAGAGACACCGAGAAGAACTCATCCTTGACGGACTACCGGCGCTGCCGTAGCCCTGCCTTGTGAACTGTCGTCCTGCCTGCTGGCGCTGCCGCGGCCTTCTACATCCTCCATCCTCGTTGGGACCTGCTGGCGCTGCCGCGGACCGTTGTAACTACTACCTTTGTCGGGACCTGCTGGCGCTGCCGCGGACCGTTGTAACCACCACCTTCGTCGGGACCTGCTGGCGCTGCCGCGGACCGTTGTAACCACCACCTTCATCGGGACCTGCTGGCGCCGCCGCGGTCCGTGTACCGACCACCTTCATCGGGACCTGCTGGCGCTGCCGCGGACCGTGTAACGACCACCTTCACCGGGACCTGCTGGCGCTGCCGCGGCCCGTCCCAGCTAGAACACCGAGCTCGAGGATTGTGAGCTATCCATCATCGCATCTACCAGATTGGTAACCAGACTGTCCCGCTACCCCCTTTCCCAAACCAAGAGACTAGAATCGAGGGGACCCCTGAGTCCAGACCTCCTTGTACCATTCCACCGTACCGTAAAGAACGTTAAATCCTATCCTTGTGTGGTGTACATCTGTGGGGGGGAAGTTACTCGTCTGTGCGATCGCTGGAGGCGGCTCTCCCCGGAGACCTCTCCCCTTGTCCTCGGCCGACCCTCCCGGTCCGTCTAACAGTTCTCTCCAGAGCACTGGGGTGCGTTCTCATCAGAGCGCATGGGTGCATGCTCTCCAGAGCACAGGGGTGCATGCTCTCCAGAGCACTGGGGTGCTTGCTCTCCAGAGCACACTGGGGTGCATGCTCTCCAGAGCGCATGGGTGCATGCTCTCTAGAGTGCAGGGGCGGATGGCTTCCAAACCGCAAGGGGCGCATACTCTCCAGAGTGCATGGGTGCATGCTCTCTAGAGCGCAGGGGCGCATGGTTTCGAGGCCGCATGGGTGCATGCTCTCCGGAGCGAAAGGGTGCATGCTCTCTAGAGTACAGGGGTGCATGCTCTCCAGAGCACTGGGGTGCGTGTTCTCCAGAGCGCATGGGTGCATGTTCTGTAGAGTGCAGGGGCCCTTGCTTTCCAGACCGCAGGGGGCGCATGCTCTCCAGAGCGCACAGGTGCATGCTCTCTATAGCGCAGGGGCGCATGGTTTCGAGGCCGTATGGGTGCATGCTCTCCAGAGCGAAAGGGCGTATGCTCTCCAGAGTACAGGGGTGCATGCTCTCCAGAGCGCAAGGGCGCATGCTCTCCAGAGCGCAGGGGTGCATGCTCTCCAAAGTGCAGGGGTGCATTCTCTACAGATCGCAGGGGTGCATTTTCGACAGACTGCAGGGGTGCATGATTTCCAGACCGAAGGGGCGCATGCTCTCCAGGCTGCAGGGGCACGTGCTCTCCAGGCTGCAGGGGCGCGTGCTCTCCAGAGCGCAGGGGTGCAGGCTCTCCAGAGCGCAGGTGCGAATGGTCACTAGAGCCGTACAGGGCACCTTTCTCTGTCCCAACTTATGCATATTTCTTTTCTCATACTTGTTAGCTTTGTCGGATTTGTGTTTTATTTACATTCCCCTATGATGTGCGAGCTGTGTTTAAAAGAAACACATCCAATGAAATGGGTGAACTGTCACCCCCTGCAGCCAACAGGAGCTCTTTGTTGCAGGACATGGGGTTCAGCCTGTGATGTCATCAGCAGTCACAGGCCGCGCCCCCTGGCACTGTGGTGAACCCACCCCATGCCCAGGCACCCTCTGTGGAGCTCCTTACCCCCTGGCACTGTGGTGAACCCACCCCATGCCCAGGCACCCTCTGTGGAGCTCCTTGCCCACTGTGGTGAAACCACCCCATGCCCAGGCACCCTCTGTGGAGCTCCTTGCCCACTGTCACTGTGGTGAGTCCACTCCATGCCCAGGTACCCTCTGTGGAGCGCCTTGCCCACTGTCACTGTGGTGAGCCCACCCCATGCCCAGGCACCCTTTGTGGAGCTCCTTGCCCCCTGGCACTGTGGTGAACCCACCCTTCACCACCCCATGCCCAGGCACCCTCTGTGGAGCTCCTTACCCCCTGGCACTGTGGTGAATCCACCCCATGCCCAGGCACCCTCTGTGGAGCTCCTTGCCCACTGTCACTGTGGTGAACCCACCCCATGCCCAGGCACCCTCTGTGGAGCTCCTTGCCCACTGTCACTATGGTGAACCCACCCCATGCCCAGGCACCCTCTGTGGAGCTCCTTGCCCACTGTCACTGTGGTGAGCCCACCCCATGCCCAGGCACCCTTTGTGGAGCTCCTTGCCCCCTGGCACTGTGGTTAACCCACCCTTCACCACCCCATGCCCAGGCATCCTCTGTGGAGCTCCTTGCCCCCTGTCACTGTGGTGAGCCCACCCCATGTCCAGGGACCCTCTGTGGAGCTCCTTGCCCCCTGGCACTGTGGTGAGTTCACTCCATGCCCAGGTACCCTCTGTGGAGCTTCTTGCCCCCTGGCACTGTGGTGAGTTCACTCCATGCCCAGGCACCCTCTGTGGAGCTTCTTGCCCCCTGGCACTGTGGTGAACCCACCCCATGCCCAGGCACCCTCTGTGGAGCTCCTTGCCCCCTGGCACTGTGGTGAGCCCACCCCATGCTCAGGCACCCTCTGTGGAGCTCCTTGCCCCCTGTCACTGTGCTGAGCCCACCCCATGCCCAGGCACCCTTTGTGGAGCTCCTTGCCCACTGTCACTATGGTGAACCCACCCCATGCCCAGGCACCCTCTGTGGAGCTCCTTACAATCTGTACACACAGATCCCCGCCCCCACCCACCCCTGGCCACAGTACATTCCCTCTCTCTTCTTTAACTGGGCAGTTTCTGTTCTTTGAAGGTTTATCCGCCATCTGACAGATGCAAACCAAATGTTTCTTAAGGGGAAATGTTAAGATTAAATTACAAAATATTTAAACTTAGACAAAACATCTGTTCCAAGGAGGAGGCGAAGAAAACCCGTATAAGATCATCTTTCCGCCTCAAACCCGCTGCTGTCATGGGATATTAGATGGCCGCTATGTCCAAAGGACCCGCGGAGGGGGTCAAAAACATGTCTTTCAACGAGATGGTTGTACTTAGAAGCCAATGCGATTGGGTTTGGTGCTTCTGTGGACGCAGTCGGCAAGCGCCTAAGCACCCCACATAGGAGTAGTAAGTGCTATATAAATGTTGCAATACTGTGGAAGTGCAAGTACGTGGATCTATGGCAGGCCAGTGCTCTGGGGCCTGCTCCCCACAATGGCAGCCCGGCAGCCCATGGAGGAGGCAGACACTCCTTGGAGCTCACTTGTGTTTAATTAATGTGAATATGTATGTCTTTGAGTCTCGCTGATTGATATATGTGCCTTACAAAAACTATGAATAATTGTTTCAACAAAAACACTAAAACGCCAAGGTAATTTATGGTTCCTTGTGCAAAAATAAATGAGTGATTGATCCCTCCATACTGTTTGCCTTTATATAGTGTGCCCTGATTAACAGACAAAACAGCAATATTCAAATTACCAACCAAACCCTAAACCACTGTATGGAGAATTAAAAAAAATAAATCAGGATCAAATATGTCGAAGGTTTTTGGACAAAAATACCTAGATGTATTTACCTAGATGTATTCATTTAAAAACTCCCAGACATGGTCTGTGGACCAGCAGAAGGGCCGGACGGAGAGCTGGCTGTGCCCAGAGCAGGTAGCCCCTCCTGGCGGAGGGCTCAGGCTCCGCCGTCGGTCCTAATGGGCCCTAATTACGTCGACGTAGCCGCTGTCCGGTAAATCACACAGCAAAGAATAACAGAAAAGCACTTCCTCAGCCCCAGAAATAGGTTCTCAAGCATGGCTCCGCATCCCCTCTTCCAGGGACTTGGCTGCGTTGGGAGACGGCGTCGGAGTCGCGAACAGTGGGCGCCTTGATTCACGGTGATGTAAGGCGCTAAATCCGTCCACCGCAATCCGGGCCAATCCGCAGGGCCATTAATAGCAAAGCCCGGCCTGAAAGGGAGCCCTGTTGCGGCCCAGGCTGATGGGGAAGCTGACTGGGCAGAAATGAGGGGATGTTTACGAGCTGAGGGGTGAATTTAGGAAAGCCATCAAGCATGGCTCGGGTCTCTGTACAGTACATCCTTTTTTTTTAAATGGGAGTAAAATCAAACATATATTGAATGGTATCTCAAACAGTACATCGTATTCACTGTTTTCAATCTTTACAATATAACAATTAAGAGGGCACTGCCATGCCACGCATTACTGCTGCCAATGCAGAGGGTACTGCCACGCAAACATTATTGCTGCAAATGAAGTAAGGACTGTCATGCCACACGCTGTAGCCCTCAGGACAATGGGATGTCACATATTGGTGCCCACAGTGACCAAGATATTGCCATCCTGCAGATGCCCGAAGCTCAGGATTGTGCCACACACTGTTGCCACCAGCGGCCACGGTAAACGTCACGATGCATTGCACATATGCAGTATGTTTGCATTCCACACACTGATGTGACTTCAGCGCACAAGGCAATGTCAAGACACACATTGTTGCCTCCACACACATTACTTTTTAATGTCACACAGAGCTGTCGACAACGCACATGGCATGTGCATGTCTTGTAGTGACAGCATCAGCACAAAGGTCGCTGTCAAGTCAAACATTATAGCTGTCGTTTGAAAGTATTGTGCTATACCACCACTGCTTGCACCAGTGTTTGGCACACTTCCATGCCACACAGTGGTGCCACTGATGGAGAGCACACTGCCACGCCTCCCAGTGCCGCCTCAAGTGCAAAGGCACGTGCCATGCCACGTATTAATGCCACTGGCAAAGAGAATATTGCCATGCACAACCCGTAGCCACCATTGCACAAAATATTGTTGCCCATATGTTCACATTACATTGGCGCACACAGATGCCATCAGGGCACACTGCTGGCATGAGTGTGGAGAATAGTGTCATACCACACACTGCTACCACCATGCACAGGGCAGTGTCCTGGTACACGTGTTCGCGTGCCGCGCACATTGTTGTCATCCACAAACAGGACGTGGTCGCGGCACCCCTCTGTGTGGTCCCGGCACAGTACTTTGACATGTCAAAAGCCACAACAGAGACTATAGTCTCACCCACACGTTATCACCATTAACACGCAACGCACGGTCAGGGCACAGACTGTTGCCGCTATGCACAGTATTTTCCAATGGTGCACACTGATGCCATGGGCGCCAAGGAGTCACGCCGTTTCCGGGGACCATCTTGGTCTCCAGCGCACTCACTCCCAATAGGTTCAAGGGCTTCTAGGGTCCTGAATGTGCACCAAGTCTGGGCTGACCCGGGCACCAGATGTTTTGCTACTGCTGCTGGGTGTCAGCAGAATATAAAGTGCTGGTGTTTGAAAGGCCTCCTTGCTGCCACCCAGTGTGAGCAGGCTACCAGCTCCCAGCCTCCCCCACGGGTGCCAGCATGCCAACCAGCAAGGGTGGGTACACTCGAAGTCTCTGTGAACCACTTCCAGGCTGCAGTGCTTGTCGCTGTGCCTCTGATGTCTGCCACCCGCGAGCCCTTCGTGCCTGACCCCTATTTAAGGCAAAGAGACTGGAGGACTTGGCACAGCGGGCGAATGATGACTCCATTACTGGGGCCAGACTGTCTGGGAGTGCCAGCCTGCTGCTCGATTTTGCTTGATTGTTCGCCACGCAGATGCTACCCACAGCAAAACTGTTCGGTGCCAACTTTACTGTTCCGTTTCACAAATAAGCTTTTAGGAAGGACAGCACGGACACTCAGGCAATGTGCCAGGGGGTCAAGCGAGGTAGCTGGGCACCGGTCCAGTAGACCACTGGTTCAGTAAGGACGCAGGGACGCAATCTTACCCACAGTCAGAATGCCAAGCCCTGCCATGCTGTGCCCCCTCCCTTAGAGGGCACTCCCGCGACATGGCTTCATCAGGCACAGACCAGGAGCTTTTAAGGTAGCTGAGTAAGTTAAGCACTCGCTGCTGAGAGGTGTGTGTAACCTACAGAGACTTTGCATCCAGAAAACATAGGATTCAGGGTTTAAACCTTCTGAGGTCGACTAACTGATTACCCCTGAGCTGTGTGTGCTGGGACAGCCATGCGCGCTATAAATCGAACTAATAACAATAATAATTATGTACAGCAATATGAAATGCAAGCACCAGAGTGTAGAAACACGAGTAATTGATTGTGACAGCGCCACGTGAGAGTGTGACGATAGGCCGAGTCACTAAAATCAAGCGCCGGAGAGTAGAAGCACAAGTGATTGTGACAGCGCTGCCTGAGAGTGTAAAGTTAGGCCGAGTCACTAAAAACAAGTGCTGGTGTAGAAGCACAAGTGACAGTGACAGCTCCGCACGAGAGTGTGAAGTTAGGCCGAGCCACTAAAAACAAGTGTGGAAGTGTAGAAGCACAAGTGAATGTGACAGCGCCACCTGAGAGTGTAAAGTTAGGCCGAGTCACTAAAAACAAGTGCTGGTGTAGAAGCACAAATGACAGTGACAGCTCCGCCCGAGAGTGTGAAGTTAGGCTGAGTCACTAAAAACAAGTGCTGGTGTAGAAGCACAAGTGACAGTGACAGCTCGGCACGAGAGTGTGAAGTTAGGCCGAGCCACTAAAAACAAGTGTGGGAGTGTAGAGGCACAAGTGATTGTGACAGCACCGCCTGAGAGTGTAAAGTTAGGCTGAGTCACTAAAAACAAGTGCTGGTGTAGAAGCACAAGTGACAGTGACAGCTCCCCACGAGAGTGTGAAGTTAGGCCGAGCCACTAAAAACAAGTGTGGGAGTGTAGAAGCACAAGTGATTGTGACAGCGCCAACTGAAAGTGTAAAGTTAGGCCGAGTCACTAAAAACAAGTGCTGGTGTAGAATCACAAGTGACAGTGACAGCTCCGCACGAGAGAGTGAAGTTAGGTCGCACCACTAAAAACAAGTGTGGGAGTGTAGAGGTACAAGTGATTGTGACAGCGCCGCCTGAGAGTGTAAAGTTAGGCCGAGCCACTAAAAACAAGTGTGGGAGTGTAGAGGCACAAGTGATTGTGACAGCGCCACCTGAAAGTGTAAAGTTAGGCCGAGTCACTAAAAACAAGTGCTGGTGTAGAAGCACAAGTTACAGTGACAGCTCCGCACGAGAGTGTGAAGTTAGGCCGAGCCACTAAAAACAAGTGTTGGAGTGTAGAGGCACAAGTGATTGTGACAGTGCCGCCTGAGAGTGTAAAGTTAGGCTGAGTCACTAAAAACAAGTGCTGGTGTAGAAGCACAAGTGACAGTGACAGCTCGGCACGAGAGTGTGAAGTTAGGCCGAGCCACTAAAAACAAGTGTGGGAGTGTAGAGGCACAAGTGATTGTGACAGCACCGCCTGAGAGTGTAAAGTTAGGCTGAGTCACTAAAAACAAGTGCTGGTGTAGAAGCACAAGTGACAGTGACAGCTCCGCACGAGAGTGTGAAGTTAGGCCGAGCCACTAAAAACAAGTGTGGGAGTGTAGAAGCACAAGTGATTGTGACAGCGCCACCTGAGAGTGTAAAGTTAGGCTGAGTCACTAAAAACAAGTGCTGGTGTAGAAGCACAAGTGACAGTGACAGCTCCGCACAAGAGGTGAAGTTAGGCCGAGCCACTAAAAACAAGTGTGGGAGTGTAGAAGCACAAGTGATTGTGACAGCGCCACCTGAGAGTGTAAAATGTGGATGAGTCACTAAAAACAAGTGCTGGTGTAGAAGCACAAGTGACAGTGACAGCTCCGCACCAGAGTGTGAAGTTAGGCCGAGCCACTAAAACCAAGTGTGGGAGTGTAGAAGCACAAGTGATTGTGACAGCGCCAACTGAAAGTGTAAAGTTAGGCCGAGTCACTAAAAACAAGTGCTGGTGTAGAATCACAAGTGACAGTGACAGCTCCGCACGAGAGTGTGAAGTTAGGCCGAGCCACTAAAACAAGTGTGGGAATGTAGAGGCACAAGTGATTGTGACAGCGCCGCCTGAGAGTGTAATGTTAGGCCGAGCCACTAAAAACAAGTGTGGGAGTGTAGAGGCACAAGTGGTTGTGACAGCGCCACCTGAGAGTGTAAAGTTAGGCTGAGTCACTAAAAACAAGTGCTGGTGTAGAAGCACAAGTGACAGTGACAGCTCCGCACGAGAGGTGAAGTTAGGCCGAGCCACTAAAAACAAGTGTGGGAGTGTAGAAGCACAAGTGATTGTGACAGCGCCACCTGAAAGTGTAAAGTTAGGCCGAGTCACTAAAAACAAGTGCTGGTGTAGAAGCACAAGTGACAGTGACAGCTCCGCACGAGAGTGTGAAGTTAGGTCGCGCTACTAAAAACAAGTGTGGGAGTGTAGAGGTACAAGTGATTGTGACAGCACCGCCTGAGAGTGTAAAGTTAGGCCGAGCCACTAAAAACAAGTGTGGGAGTGTAGAGGCACAAGTGATTGTGACAGCGCCACCTGAAAGTGTAAAGTTAGGCCGAGTCACTAAAAACAAGTGCTGGTGTAGAAGCACAAGTTACAGTGACAGCTCCGCACGAGAGTGTGAAGTTAGGCCGAGCCACTAAAAACAAGTGTTGGAGTGTAGAGGCACAAGTGATTGTGACAGTGCCGCCTGAGAGTGTAAAGTTAGGCTGAGTCACTAAAAACAAGTGCTGGTGTAGAAGCACAAGTGACAGTGACAGCTCGGCACGAGAGTGTGAAGTTAGGCCGAGCCACTAAAAACAAGTGTGGGAGTGTAGAGGCACAAGTGATTGTGACAGCACCGCCTGAGAGTGTAAAGTTAGGCTGAGTCACTAAAAACAAGTGCTGGTGTAGAAGCACAAGTGACAGTGACAGCTCCGCACGAGAGTGTGAAGTTAGGCCGAGCCACTAAAAACAAGTGTGGGAGTGGAGAAGCACAAGTGATTGTGACAGCGCCACCTGAGAGTGTAAAGTTAGGCTGAGTCACTAAAAACAAGTGCTGGTGTAGAAGCACAAGTGACAGTGACAGCTCCGCACGAGAGGTGAAGTTAGGCCGAGCCACTAAAAACAAGTGTGGGAGTGTAGAAGCACAAGTGATTGTGACAGCGCCACCTGAGAGTGTAAAGTGTGGATGAGTCACTAAAAACAAGTGCTGGTGTAGAAGCACAAGTGACAGTGACAGCTCCGCACGAGAGGTGAAGTTAGGCCGAGCCACTAAAAACAAGTGTGGGAGTGTAGAAGCACAAGTGATTGTGACAGCGCCACCTGAAAGTGTAAAGTTAGGCCGAGTCACTAAAAACAAGTGCTGGTGTAGAAGCACAAGTGACAGTGACAGCTCCGCACGAGAGTGTGAAGTTAGGTCGCGCTACTAAAAACAAGTGTGGGAGTGTAGAGGTACAAGTGATTGTGACAGCACCGCCTGAGAGTGTAATGTTAGGCCGAGCCACTAAAAACAAGTGTGGGAGTGTAGAGGCACAAGTGGTTGTGACAGCGCCACCTGAAAGTGTAAAGTTAGGCTGAGTCACTAAAAACAAGTGCTGGTGTAGAAGCACAAGTTACAGTGACAGCTCCACACGAGAGTGTGAAGTTAGGCCGAGCCACTAAAAACAAGTGTGGGAGTGTAGAGGCACAAGTGATTGTGACAGCGCCGCCTGAGAGTGTAAAGTTAGGCTGAGTCACTAAAAACAAGTGCTGGTGTAGAAGCACAAGTGACAGTGACAGCTCGGCACGAGAGTGTGAAGTTAGGCCGAGCCACTAAAAACAAGTGTGGGAGTGTAGAGGCACAAGTGATTGTGACAGCACCGCCTGAGAGTGTAAAGTTAGGCTGAGTCACTAAAAACAAGTGCTGGTGTAGAAGCACAAGTGACAGTGACAGCTCCACACGAGAGTGTGAAGTTAGGCCGAGCCACTAAAAACAAGTGTGGGAGTGTAGAGGCACAAGTGATTGTGACAGCGCTGCCTGAGAGTGTAAAGTTAGGCTGAGTCACTAAAAACAAGTGCTGGTGTAGAAGCACAAGTGACAGTGACAGCTCCGCATGAGAGTGTGAAGTTAGGCCGAGCCACTAAAAACAAGTGTGGGAGTGTAGAAGCACAAGTGATTGTGACAGCGCCACCTGAGAGTGTAAAGTTAGGCTGAGTCACTAAAAACAAGTGCTGGTGTAGAAGCACAAGTGACAGTGACAGCTCCGCATGAGAGGTGAAGTTAGGCCGAGCCACTAAAAACAAGTGTGGGAGTGTAGAAGCACAAGTGATTGTGACAGCGCCAACTGAAAGTGTAAAGTTAGGCCGAGTCACTAAAAACAAGTGCTGGTGTAGAATCACAAGTGACAGTGACAGCTCCGCACGAGAGTGTGAAGTTAGGCCGAGCCACTAAAACAAGTGTGGGAATGTAGAGGCACAAGTGATTGTGACAGCGCCAACTGAAAGTGTAAAGTTAGGCCGAGTCACTAAAAACAAGTGCTGGTGTAGAATCACAAGTGACAGTGACAGCTCCGCACGAGAGTGTGAAGTTAGGCCGAGCCACTAAAACAAGTGTGGGAATGTAGAGGCACAAGTGATTGTGACAGCGCCGCCTGAGAGTGTAATGTTAGGCCGAGCCACTAAAAACAAGTGTGGGAGTGTAGAGGCACAAGTGGTTGTGACAGCGCCACCTGAGAGTGTAAAGTTAGGCTGAGTCACTAAAAACAAGTGCTGGTGTAGAAGCACAAGTGACAGTGACAGCTCCGCACGAGAGGTGAAGTTAGGCCGAGCCACTAAAAACAAGTGTGGGAGTGTAGAAGCACAAGTGATTGTGACAGCGCCACCTGAAAGTGTAAAGTTAGGCCGAGTCACTAAAAACAAGTGCTGGTGTAGAAGCACAAGTGACAGTGACAGCTCCGCACGAGAGTGTGAAGTTAGGTCGCGCTACTAAAAACAAGTGTGGGAGTGTAGAGGTACAAGTGATTGTGACAGCACCGCCTGAGAGTGTAAAGTTAGGCCGAGCCACTAAAAACAAGTGTGGGAGTGTAGAGGCACAAGTGATTGTGACAGCGCCACCTGAAAGTGTAAAGTTAGGCCGAGTCACTAAAAACAAGTGCTGGTGTAGAAGCACAAGTTACAGTGACAGCTCCGCACGAGAGTGTGAAGTTAGGCCGAGCCACTAAAAACAAGTGTTGGAGTGTAGAGGCACAAGTGATTGTGACAGTGCCGCCTGAGAGTGTAAAGTTAGGCTGAGTCACTAAAAACAAGTGCTGGTGTAGAAGCACAAGTGACAGTGACAGCTCGGCACGAGAGTGTGAAGTTAGGCCGAGCCACTAAAAACAAGTGTGGGAGTGTAGAGGCACAAGTGATTGTGACAGCACCGCCTGAGAGTGTAAAGTTAGGCTGAGTCACTAAAAACAAGTGCTGGTGTAGAAGCACAAGTGACAGTGACAGCTCCGCACGAGAGTGTGAAGTTAGGCCGAGCCACTAAAAACAAGTGTGGGAGTGGAGAAGCACAAGTGATTGTGACAGCGCCACCTGAGAGTGTAAAGTTAGGCTGAGTCACTAAAAACAAGTGCTGGTGTAGAAGCACAAGTGACAGTGACAGCTCCGCACGAGAGGTGAAGTTAGGCCGAGCCACTAAAAACAAGTGTGGGAGTGTAGAAGCACAAGTGATTGTGACAGCGCCACCTGAGAGTGTAAAGTGTGGATGAGTCACTAAAAACAAGTGCTGGTGTAGAAGCACAAGTGACAGTGACAGCTCCGCACGAGAGGTGAAGTTAGGCCGAGCCACTAAAAACAAGTGTGGGAGTGTAGAAGCACAAGTGATTGTGACAGCGCCACCTGAAAGTGTAAAGTTAGGCCGAGTCACTAAAAACAAGTGCTGGTGTAGAAGCACAAGTGATCAAACAAAATGGACAAGTTTCATGACTTAAAGCAAACCTTTTTCGCTGTCATTGTGGGAAACATATTAGAAAGGAGAAGGAGCACAACTGCTGTGTAGGAAACCCCTCACCCACCTACCTAGTAGGTGGCATGCTTCATCATCGGGGCCCAACTGGATTGTCTAGCACAATCCAGTTGTGCTACAACGCCTGAGATACAGCGGAGCAGGGTTATGAGCAGTGAGTGAAGTGCTATGTGAAGTGGTATAAGAGTTAAAAAAGTCTCAGGGAATTGCCCTTATGAAAAAACTTTAATTTTAAGGGTCCCAGGACTAATGTAAAAAGATAGAAGGGGATATCATTAGGAATGTTATTTTCCTGGTATCCTTAGAAACTGAGGTCAACTAGTTTCAGCCTTCGTTGTAGTTCTAGAGGCTTTCGTCAGGACCAAATTGAAATTGAAGTAAAATTAATTTAAGTGAATGGCCGTAAAAAATGTATGTAGGCCAATTGTAATTATCAGCACACACCCTAAAGTGTGCTGTGAGTGTAGTGAAGAAATACTCACAGTAACTTCGTTCGAGGTTACATGAGTAGAGAGGCAGTGAATCCTCTGGAGTTGGAGCGCCGTATGATTCTCCGTTTGCAGTTTGGACGGAGAACAGGTCCGTAGTACCTAGGGCGGCGCTCGGTTCCGCTTGTAGAAGCACAAGTGACAGTGACAGCTCCGCACGAGAGTGTGAAGTTAGGTCGCGCTACTAAAAACAAGTGTGGGAGTGTAGAGGTACAAGTGATTGTGACAGCACCGCCTGAGAGTGTAATGTTAGGCCGAGCCACTAAAAACAAGTGTGGGAGTGTAGAGGCACAAGTGGTTGTGACAGCGCCACCTGAAAGTGTAAAGTTAGGCTGAGTCACTAAAAACAAGTGCTGGTGTAGAAGCACAAGTTACAGTGACAGCTCCACACGAGAGTGTGAAGTTAGGCCGAGCCACTAAAAACAAGTGTGGGAGTGTAGAGGCACAAGTGATTGTGACAGCGCCGCCTGAGAGTGTAAAGTTAGGCTGAGTCACTAAAAACAAGTGCTGGTGTAGAAGCACAAGTGACAGTGACAGCTCGGCACGAGAGTGTGAAGTTAGGCCGAGCCACTAAAAACAAGTGTGGGAGTGTAGAGGCACAAGTGATTGTGACAGCACCGCCTGAGAGTGTAAAGTTAGGCTGAGTCACTAAAAACAAGTGCTGGTGTAGAAGCACAAGTGACAGTGACAGCTCCACACGAGAGTGTGAAGTTAGGCCGAGCCACTAAAAACAAGTGTGGGAGTGTAGAGGCACAAGTGATTGTGACAGCGCTGCCTGAGAGTGTAAAGTTAGGCTGAGTCACTAAAAACAAGTGCTGGTGTAGAAGCACAAGTGACAGTGACAGCTCCGCATGAGAGTGTGAAGTTAGGCCGAGCCACTAAAAACAAGTGTGGGAGTGTAGAAGCACAAGTGATTGTGACAGCGCCACCTGAGAGTGTAAAGTTAGGCTGAGTCACTAAAAACAAGTGCTGGTGTAGAAGCACAAGTGACAGTGACAGCTCCGCATGAGAGGTGAAGTTAGGCCGAGCCACTAAAAACAAGTGTGGGAGTGTAGAAGCACAAGTGATTGTGACAGCGCCACCTGAGAGTGTAAAGTGTGGATGAGTCACTAAAAACAAGTGCTGGTGTAGAAGCACAAGTGACAGTGACAGCTCCGCACGAGAGGTGAAGTTAGGCCGAGCCACTAAAAACAAGTGTGGGAGTGTAGAAGCACAAGTGATTGTGACAGCGCCACCTGAAAGTGTAAAGTTAGGCCGAGTCACTAAAAACAAGTGCTGGTGTAGAAGCACAAGTGACAGTGACAGCTCCGCGCGAGAGTGTGAAGTTAGGTCGCGCTACTAAAAACAAGTGTGGGAGTGTAGAGGTACAAGTGATTGTGACAGCACCGCCTGAGAGTGTAATGTTAGGCCGAGCCACTAAAAACAAGTGTGGGAGTGTAGAGGCACAAGTGGTTGTGACAGCGCCACCTGAAAGTGTAAAGTTAGGCTGAGTCACTAAAAACAAGTGCTGGTGTAGAAGCACAAGTTACAGTGACAGCTCCACACGAGAGTGTGAAGTTAGGCCGAGCCACTAAAAACAAGTGTGGGAGTGTAGAGGCACAAGTGATTGTGACAGCGCCGCCTGAGAGTGTAAAGTTAGGCTGAGTCACTAAAAACAAGTGCTGGTGTAGAAGCACAAGTGACAGTGACAGCTCGGCACGAGAGTGTGAAGTTAGGCCGAGCCACTAAAAACAAGTGTGGGAGTGTAGAGGCACAAGTGATTGTGACAGCACCGCCTGAGAGTGTAAAGTTAGGCTGAGTCACTAAAAACAAGTGCTGGTGTAGAAGCACAAGTGACAGTGACAGCTCCACACGAGAGTGTGAAGTTAGGCCGAGCCACTAAAAACAAGTGTGGGAGTGTAGAGGCACAAGTGATTGTGACAGCGCTGCCTGAGAGTGTAAAGTTAGGCTGAGTCAATAAAAACAAGTGCTGGTGTAGAAGCACAAGTGACAGTGACAGCTCGGCACGAGAGTGTGAAGTTAGGCCGAGCCACTAAAAACAAGTGTGGGAGTGTAGAGGCACAAGTGATTGTGACAGCACCGCCTGAGAGTGTAAAGTTAGGCTGAGTCACTAAAAACAAGTGCTGGTGTAGAAGCACAAGTGACAGTGACAGCTCTGCACGAGAGTGTAAAGTTAGGCCGAGCCACTAAAAACAAGTGTGGGAGTGTAGAAGCACAAGTGATTGTGATAGCGCCACCTGAGAGTGTAAAGTTAGGCTGAGTCACTAAAAACAAGTGCTGGTGTAGAAGCACAAGTGACAGTGACAGCTCCGCACGAGAGGTGAAGTTAGGCCGAGCCACTAAAAACAAGTGTGGGAGTGTAGAAGCACAAGTGATTGTGACAGTGCCGCCTGAGAGTGTAAAGTTAGGCTGAGTCACTAAAAACAAGTGCTGGTGTAGAAGCACAAGTGACAGTGACAGCTCCGCACGACAGTGTGAAGTTAGGCCGAGCCACTAAAAACAAGTGTGGGAGTGTAGAAGCACAAGTGATTGTGACAGCGCAGCCTGAGAGTGTAATGTTAGGCCAAGTCACTAAAAACAAGTGCTGGTGTAGAAGCACAAGTGACAGTGACAGCTCCGCACGAGAGTGTGAAGTTAGGCCGAGCCACTAAAAACAAGTGTGGGAGTGTAGAAGCACAAGTGATTGTGACCGTGCTGCCTGAGAATGTGAAGAAAAGCCAAGTCATTATTAACAAGATCCAGAGTGTAGAAGGACAAGTGATTGTGACAGCGCCTCCTGAGAGTGTAAAGTTAGGCTGAGTCACTAAAAACAAGTGCTGGTGTAGAAGCACCAGTGACAGTGACAGCTCCGCACGAGAGTGTGAAGTTAGGCCGAGCCACTAAAAACAAGTGCTGGAGTGTAGAAGCACAAATGATTGTGACAACGCCACCTGAGAGCGTAAAGTTAGGCTGAGTCACTAAAAACAAGTGCTGGTGTAGAAGCACAAGTGACAGTGACAGCTCGGCACGAGAGTGTGATATTAGGCCGAGCCACTAAAAACAAGTGTGGGAGTGTAGAGGCACAAGTGATTGTGACAGCGCCGCCTGAGAGTGTAAAGTTAGGCTGAGTCACTAAAAACAAGTGTTGGTGTAGAAGCACAAGTGACAGTGACAGCTCGGCACGAGAGTGTGAAGTTAGGCCGAGCCACTAAAAACAAGTGTGGGAGTGTAGAGGCACAAGTGATTGTGACAGCACCGCCTGAGAGT
Source organism: Triturus cristatus (assembly GCF_964204655.1). Lineage (NCBI taxonomy): Eukaryota > Metazoa > Chordata > Amphibia > Caudata > Salamandridae > Triturus > Triturus cristatus. The sequence goes on from NC_140589.1 coordinate 42,433,867, forward strand.
GTAAAGTTAGGCTGAGTCACTAAAAACAAGTGCTGGTGTAGAAGCACAAGTGACAGTGACAGCTCCACACGAGAGTGTGAAGTTAGGCCGAGCCACTAAAAACAAGTGTGGGAGTGTAGAGGCACAAGTGATTGTGACAGCGCCGCCTGAGAGTGTAAACTTAGGCTGAGTCACTAAAAACAAGTGTGTGAGTGTAGAAGCACAGGTGACAGTGACAGTGACAGCTCCGCACAAGAGTGTGAAGTTAGGCCGAGCCACTAAAAACAAGTGTGGAAGTGTAGAAGCACAAGTGAATGTGACAGCGCCACCTGAGAGTGTAAAGTTAGGCTGAGTCACTAAAAACAAGTGCTGGTGTAGAAGCACAAGTGACAGGGACAGCTCCTCCCGAGAGTGTGAAGTTAGGCCGAGCCACTAAAAACAAGTGTGGAAGTGTAGAAGCACAAGTGATTGTGACAGCGCCACCTGAGAGTGTAGAGTTAGGCCGAGTCACTAAAAACAAGTGCTGGTGTAGAAGCACAAGTGACAGTGACAGCTCCTCCCGAGAGTGTGAAGTTAGGCTGAGTCACTAAAAACAAGTGCTGGTGTAGAAGCACAAGTGACATTGACAGCTCCGCCCGAGAGTGTGAAGTTAGGCCGAGCCACTAAAAACAAGTGTGGGAGTGTAGAAGCACAAGTGATTGTGACAGCACCACCTGAGAGTGTAAAGTTAGGCTGAGTCACTAAAAACAAGTGCTGGTGTAGAAGCACAAGTGACAGTGACAGCTCGGCACGAGAGTGTGAAGTTAGGCCGAGCCACTAAAAACAAGTGTGGGAGTGTAGAGGCACAAGTGATTGTGACAGCACCGCCTGAGAGTGTAAAGTTAGGCTGAGTCACTAAAAACAAGTGCTGGTGTAGAAGCACAAGTGACAGTGACAGCTCCGCACGAGAGTGTGAAGTTAGGCCGAGCCACTAAAAACAAGTGTGGGAGTGTAGAGGCAGAAGTGATTGTGACAGCGCCGCCTGAGAGTGTAAACTTAGGCTGAGTCACTAAAAACAAGTGTGTGAGTGTAGAAGCACAGGTGACAGTGACAGCGACAGCTCCGCACAAGAGTGTGAAGTTAGGCCGAGCCACTAAAAACAAGTGTGGAAGTGTAGAAGCACAAGTGATTGTGACAGCGCCACCTGAGAGTGTAAAGTTAGGCTGAGTCACTAAAAACAAGTGCTGGTGTAGAAGCACAAGTGACAGGGACAGCTCCGCCCGAGAGTGTGAAGTTAGGCCGAGCCACTAAAAACAAGTGTGGAAGTGTAGAAGCACAAGTGATTGTGACAGCGCCACCTGAGAGTGTAGAGTTAGGCCGAGTCACTAAAAACAAGTGCTGGTGTAGAAGCACAAGTGACAGTGACAGCTCCGCCCGAGAGTGTGAAGTTAGGCTGAGTCACTAAAAACAAGTGCTGGTGTAGAAGCACAAGTGACAGTGACAGCTCCGCCCGAGAGTGTGAAGTTAGGCCGAGCCACTAAAAACAAGTGTGGGAGTGTAGAAGCACAAGTGATTGTGACAGCACCACCTGAGAGTGTAAAGTTAGGCTGAGTCACTAAAAACAAGTGCTGGTGTAGAAGCACAAGTGACAGTGACAGCTCCGCGCAAGAGTGTGAAGTTAGGCCGAGCCACTAAAAACAAGTGCGGGGGTGTAGAGGTACAAGTGACAGTGACAGCGCCGCCTGAGAATGTGAAGAAAAGCCAAGTCATTAATAACAAGAGCCAGAGTGTAGAAGCACAAGTGATTGTGACAGCGCCGCCTGAGAGTGGGAAGAAAGGCAGAGTCACTAAAACATGTGTCTTGGTGTAGAAAAATAAACCTTGGAGAGTAGAAGCACAAGTGACTGTGATAGCGCCGCGTGAGAGTGTAAAGTTAGTTCGAGTCACTAGTAACTTTGCCTAGTGCCTATGATTTTCCTGAAGTTACGTTTCTTCGGTTACAAAATCCTTTTGACCTAAGCACAGACATGAAAATCATAGATAGTGGGTGAACACCTGATCCTAAACGTGTCTCTTTTTTGCTGGTGGACAGTTCATAAATCTTTTTCTCCGCCACTTTGAAAATAAAATATTTTGCGGGGTTACACATCATAAAATATAGGAGCCTTGTTAAGTTGAGCCTAGGCAGCGCAGGGGATGTTCCTCGTCACATGCGTATCTGCTCTGGACTTCCAGAATGCAATGGCGAGCGCTTTTTAACTCGGGTATGGACCATACGATGTCCTACCTCTCCCTCCATAGCCTTCAACACACCGGCGAATATTTGAACATACACAGACTCAGCATTTTTTTTGGCATTACAGACGGAGATGCACTCCAGACCAATGTACACCTAATACACCCCCCCACCTCCACCACCCCTAATGGCCTGCAAAAGCTCCTTTGTAAAACCCCAACGTCACTGCTCACATTTCCATTCCTATTTTGAACCCGGCCCCCAAACGCAACAGCTTATAACCAAACTGCATTTAAACTGACCATTACCGTTTCAATCAATCAATCAATCAATCAGTGACATTTATAGAGCGCACTACATACCCGTAGGGTCTCAAGGCGCTGGGGGTGGGGGGGTGCCGCTACTGCTCGAACAGCCATGTCTTCAGCTTCTTCCTGAAGGAGAGGTGGTCTTGGGTCAGGCGCAGGTCGGTCGGGAGGGAGTTCCAGGTCTTGGCGGCCAGGTAGGAGAAGGACCTTCCTCCTGTAGTCGCTCTTCGGATGCGGGGGACGGCGGTGAGGGCGAGGTTGGTTGATCGGAGGTGGCGTTTGGGAGCGTAGAAGTTGACTCGGCTGTTGAGGTAGCTCGGGCCTTGGTCGTGTAGGGCTTTGTGTGCGTGGGTGAGGAGGCGGAAGGTGATTCTTTTGTTGACGGGGAGCCAGTGAAGGTCTCTCAGATGTCCGGAGATGTGGCTGGTTCGTGGGATGTCGAGGATGAGTCTGGCTGAGGCGTTCTGGATCCGCTGGAGTCTCTTCTGGAGCTTGGCGGTGGTACCGGCGTAGAGGGCGTTGCCGTAGTCCAGTCGGCTGGTGACGAGGGCCTGGGTGACGGTCCTCCTGGTCTCGGTGGGGATCCACCAGAAGATCTTCCGTAGCATGCGTAGGATGTTGAAGCACGCCGAGGAGACGGCGTTGACTTGCCTGGTCATGGAGAGGGAGGAGTCCAGGATGAAGCCCAGGTTGCGTGCATGGTCTGTCGGTTTGGGTGCGGTGCCCAGGGCGGGAGGCCACCAGGAGTCGTCCCAGGCGGAGGGTGAGGAGCCCAGGATGAGGACCTCCGTCTTGTCCGAGTTCAGCTTCAGGCGGCTGGCCGTCATCCACTCGGCTACGTCCTTCATCCCTTCGTGTAGGTTGGCTCTGGCGGCGGCGGGGTCGTTGGTCAGGGAGAGGATCAGCTGGGTGTCGTCGGCGTAGGAGATTATGTTGAGGTTGTGTTGCCGTGCGATGGCCGCGAGGGGGCTCATGTAGACGTTGAAGAGGGTGGGGCTCAGCGAGGATCCTTGAGGGACGCCGCAGATGACATCGGTGGCCTCTGACTTGTACGGTGGTAGACGGACTCTCTGTGTTCTTCCGTCGAGGAAGGAGATGATCCATTCCAGCGCCTTGTCCTGGATTCCGACGTTGCTGAGGCGCTGTACTAGGGTGCAGTGGCAGACAGTGTCGAATGCTGCGGAGAGGTCTAGGAGGATGAGGGCCGCTGTTTCTCCGTTGTCCATCAGGGCTCGAATGTCATCGGTGGCGGCGATGAGGGCGGTCTCGGTGCTGTGATTGGCTCGGAAGCCGGACTGTGAGGGGTCGAGGGATCCATTCGTTTCGAGGAAGGCGGCCATCTGCTTGTTGACGGTCTTCTCGATGATTCTGGCTGGAAACGGGAGGAGCGAGATGGGGCGGTAGTTCTTGAGTTCGGTGGGGTCCGCTGTGGGTTTCTTGAGTAGCGCGCTGAGTTCGGCGTGCTTCCAGCTCTCAGGGAAGGTGGCGGTGTCGAAGGATGTGTTGATGATGTCTCGCAGGTGGGGTGCGATGACAGCGTCAGCCTTGTTGAAGACGTGATGAGGGCAGGGGTCGGTCGGTGATCCGGAGTGGATGGAGTTCATCGTGCGGATGGTGTCTTCGGTGCTGATCGGAGTCCAGGCGTGGAGGGTGGTGGTGAGGGGTGGTTGTTCGGTCTTGGTGTGCGTTGGTTGGTTGCTGAAGCTGTTGTGTATGTCCGCGATCTTGTTGTGGAAGTATGAGGCGAGGGAGTTGCAGAGGTCTTGCGATGGGGTGATGTCGTTGTTTCCTGCGCTGGGGTTGGAGAGCTCTTTCACGATGTTGAAGAGTTCCTTGCAGTTGTGTGCGTTGTTGTCCAGCCGGTCCTTGAAAGCAGTTTTCTTGGCGGCGCGGATCAGCTGGTGGTGCTTCCGGGTGGCCAGCTTGAAGGTGGTCCTGTTGTCCGGTGTGGGATCCCTTCTCCAGACTTTCTCGAGGGCTCGGCAGTTCTTCTTGGAGCTCTTGAGTTCTTCGGTGAACCACGGGGCTTTCTTGCTGCCGGGTCTGCTGGGCGGGGTCCTCAGCGGGGCGAGCTCGTCCGCGCAGTTGCTGATCCACTGTGTGAGGTTGTTGGCGGCCTGGCTGGGGTTCGCTGAGCTGGCAGGGGGGTGCTGGCTCAGGGAGGTGGCGAGCTGGTCTGCTGTGATCTTGTTCCAGCTTCTGCGGGCGGCCTGTTGCTGGTGGTGGTGGGTCGTCGTTCTCTTGAAGGTGAAGTGGACGCAGCTGTGGTCCGTCCATTGAAGCTCTGTGGCGTGGCTGAAGACGATGTCTTTGCAGGATGAGAAGACGGCGTCGAGTGTGTGTCCGGCGAGGTGGGTGGGGGTGGATACCAGCTGCTTGAGTCCAAGATTGGCGAGGTTGTCGAGCAGGGTGCTGGTGTTGCGGTCGTTGTTGTTCTCCAGGTGGAAGTTGAGGTCCCCCAGGAGGATGTAGTCGGCGGAGGGGAGGGCATGCGGGCTGACGAAGTCGGCGATGTCCTCGCTGAATTGTGTGTGTGGTCCCGGGGGTCGGTAGATCAGGGTGCCTCTGAGGGTGGTGTTTGGGTCGGTGTGGATCTGGAAGTGCAGGTGTTCGGCGGTGGTCAGGGAGTTGTCGGTGCTGGTCGTGAGACGGATGGTGTTCCTGTGGATGATGGCGATGCCTCCTCCCATCTGGTTGGCGTTGCGGTCCCTCCGGACGATCTTGTAGCCCTCCGGGATGGCGATGGCGATGTCGGGAGCTGAAGAGGCGTTCATCCAGGTCTCCGTGAGGAAGGCAACGTCAGGGGCTGTGGTGTCTAGGAGGTTCCAGAGTTCCACGGCGTGTCTCTGGACGGAGCGGGTGTTGAGCAGGATGCACTTGAGGTGGGTGCTGCTGGTGTTTGGCTTGGCGGCTGCTGGTGCGGGGCAGGTCCGGATGCAGGAGAACTTGCAGGCGTGGCAGCTGAAGGGTCCGTGGGTGAGTCGTGGTGTGGCTTGGTGGCAGTCTGGGAGTCGGCCGGTGTTGAGTGCGCTGAGGGTGGCGGCGGAGTACGTCAGGCGGGTAGGTCGGGGTCTTCGTGGGCCAGGGGTCCTGGCGCTGGTCGCGATCCGGTCGTGGACGGGCGCAGACGGGCTTACCTTTGGCGCGCCTTCGGCGCACAATCGGCGCGCCCGCTGCGCGTGACCGCTGCGCGTTCGCACGGTCGCCATATAAGGCAAAGTGCGCGGGTGGGCGGGGCAGCTGGGAGGCGGGAGCGGGGAGGGATACAGAAGGAAAAAGGGGCGGGGCTAAGCGGCGGTGGCGGGAAGCGGGGAGGGTGAGCGGGGCTCGGCGAGGTAGGCGGGCAGACAGGGAGGAGACAGCGAAACACGGGCACAATTACCAGAAAATTATAACAAAAACACGGGCACGATTACAATGAAAGGAGAAGCACAAGGTCACACAGTCAAGGGAATACTATTAGCACCAAAACGAGCAGCCGGCAGGCAGGCACGGACCGCGCCTCTCGGAGGAGGGGGCGTGGTCAGCGGCAGCGCGACAGGCAGCGAGGCAGCTAGGCAGGGCAGAGGAGCACACGCAGCAGCTGGTGGCCGTGCGGCGCCGGGGGTGTCCCACAAGTGGGTCACACTCACCTGCGTCGCACGGTCGCCATATAAGGCCAAGTGCGCGGGTGGGCGGGGCAGCTGGGAGGCGGGAGCGGGGAGGGATACAGAAGGAAAAAGGGGCGGGGCTAAGCGGCGGTGGCGGGAAGCGGGGAGGGTGAGCGGGGCTCGGCGAGGTAGGCGGGCAGACAGGGAGGAGACAGCGAAACACGGGCACAATTACCAGAAAATTATAACAAAAACACGGGCACGATTACAATGAAAGGAGAAGCACAAGGTCACACAGTCAAGGGAATACTATTAGCACCAAAACGAGCAGCCGGCAGGCAGGCACGGACCGCGCCTCTCGGAGGAGGGGGCGTGGTCAGCGGCAGCGCGACAGGCAGCGAGGCAGCTAGGCAGGGCAGAGGAGCACACGCAGCAGCTGGTGGCCGTGCGGCGCGGGGGTGTCCCACAAGTGGGTCACACTCACCTGCGTCGCACGGTCGCCATATAAGGCCAAGTGCGCGGGTGGGCGGGGCAGCTGGGAGGCGGGAGCGGGGAGGGATACAGAAGGAAAAAGGGGCGGGGCTAAGCGGCGGTGGCGGGAAGCGGGGAGGGTGAGCGGGGCTCGGCGAGGTAGGCGGGCAGACAGGGAGGAGACAGCGAAACACGGGCACAATTACCAGAAAATTATAACAAAAACACGGGCACGATTACAATGAAAGGAGAAGCACAAGGTCACACAGTCAAGGGAATACTATTAGCACCAAAACGAGCAGCCGGCAGGCAGGCACGGACCGCGCCTCTCGGAGGAGGGGGCGTGGTCAGCGGCAGCGCGACAGGCAGCGAGGCAGCTAGGCAGGGCAGAGGAGCACACGCAGCAGCTGGTGGCCGTGCGGCGCGGGGGTGTCCCACAAGTGGGTCACACTCACCTGCGTCGCACGGTCGCCATATAAGGCCAAGTGCGCGGGTGGGCGGGGCAGCTGGGAGGCGGGAGCGGGGAGGGATACAGAAGGAAAAGGTTGAGTTTCATACCTTCCCTCAACACCCCCACACCCTCTTCCCTCTCATGAGTTGATCCGCCCAACTAGTAACGAGACCACTCATGAATGCATTCCATATCTAAAACTCCTCCAACCAGACACCCAGAAAAAATACCCTTTTTCTTTGGGGATGTTTTTCTGCCCCACACACCCTCCAACTATTCCCTTTCCAACACTTCACACCCAGCAATGCTGCCAGTGCACCCCGCAATTCCATTAAATACAGTTTAAAACTCTTAAAGGGCAACTGCACCCTTTCATCCCTGAAATACTGCTGTTGTTCAAAACCTATCACTGCACGCGGCACCCTGCCTACCTACCATTACCTGCAAAAGCCCCTCATCCCTCTATTTACTTTCTGACGTGCTCCATCAATAGCCGCCTGCTGAAATGCTCCGCTTCACACCTGTCTGGGAACCCAACTCTCTTCAAACAACCATCGGTCCAACTCATAAAGCCTTCATTTCCTGGACGTCCCGCTTCCTATTCCATAACAAGACCAGCTCTTTAAGCCGCACCAACTCTCTACCAAGTGAACGAGCAGCACTTTGGGAAAAATCTTCCGCTAGACAGCTTCACAAGCATCAACAATAACTCTGCCGCCATTAGTAAACACCCTAGTACCAGAGAATTAATAATGCTATCTGTGCACCGCCAATAGTGACTATTGAACAATATCGCCAGAGGACCTCTCCTGTGCCACTGCACCGGCTGCACCATTCAAATCAAGACCCTAGTGCGTGCAAGGTAACTGCACTTGTAACTGCCTGTTTAGTAGTAAAAGATGACACCCACGCTGCTCTGCAACACAGTTTAGACATTCACAAAGCCAATAGCTCTGGCTAAACACTTATAAGTTCCCAAAAGCGAGACTGATTGGCTATGCCAATGCTTGTTTACAGGTACCATAAGTACATTGTCTGCGAGAGCCGATACAGGCCATCGAGCTGTGAGGACATGAGCTTCAGGGCTCATCACCACGGGTGTGTCTTTTAACCCAGTGGACAACCTTATTAACAAGCATTAGAAATGCAATTGGTCTCACATTTTTTTGAGTTAGAGCTATTGGCATAGCCCAACAGCTACCGGACAGAAATTGCCACTTTGCAGGTGCCGAACAGAGCATTGCTCTGTAAAACGGCCTGAAAGCCTAAAACGATGTTGATAGCCTACAACATAAAAAGGCAGATCAGGATGACCAGGAGGAGCCGGGGGACGTATTGGGATGGCCAACGCAAGTAAACAATGAGTGAAATCGCCTGGGTGGGACCCAAGCACACAAAGGAAGGGGAATCAGACCCAATGCACCACTAAAAACCCTGTATTTCTAAATGGCACAACAACGAACAAATGTCAATTCATGGGCATGCCAAAAGCCGATAGAGGAGATAAGAACAGGTCTTGCAGACAGCGCATGCGCGCTGCCTAGGCTCGACCTAAAAACTGAGTTAGTAACTTCAACACGTGCAACAACCCTATGGGCCAGAAAATGCATCTGCTTAAAAAAACACACTGCTGGCGGGTTCATCTTCATAACTTTAAAATCTTTAGGAAACAATCAAATGCACCGAAAGGTGTTAGCGTTGTGACAGTGGCTGTCACTGCCCTGCTAATAAAGCACGCACCAAATGCTACTTAGTAAATACAGAGAGAGACGCTACTTGGAAAATGCAGAGAGAGATACGGCAGGTAAACACAGAGAGATGCGAGAGATTCTACTTAGAAAATACAGAGAGACGCTACTTGGTAAACACAGAGAGAGACGCTACTTGGTAAACACAGAGAGACACAACTTGGTAAACACTGTCAGAGACGCTGCTTGGTAAATACAGAGAGAGACACGATTTAGTAAACACAGAGAGGCACGACTTGGTAAATACAGAGAGAGACACAACTTAGTAAACACAGAGAGACACGACTTGGTAAATACAGAGAGAGACACTGCTTGGTAAACACAGAGAGAGACGCTGCTTGCTAAATACGGAGAGAGATGCTACTTGGTAAAGAGAGACGCTACTTGGCAAACCCAGAGACACTGCTTGGCAAACCCAGAGACACTGCTTGGCAAACCCAGAGACACTGCTTGGCAAACACAGAGACAGAGACTACTTGGTGAACACAGAGAGAGACTCTACTTGGTAAATATAGAGAGAGACCTTCTACTTGGCAAACACAGAAATAGACACTACTTGGCAAATATAGAGAGACGCTACTTGGCAAACAGAGAGAGACACTATTTGGCAAACAAAGAGAGAGAGAGAGAGAGAGAGAGAGAGAGAGAGAGAGAGACTACTTTGTAAACACAGAGAGAGTCACTACTCTGCAAACAAAGAGAGAAAGAGACGCTACTTGGTAAACAGAGAGAGAGAGACGCTACTTTCGTAAAGACAAAAGAGACATGCATGGAAGCATCTTGAATGTGACGATGAAATGGTATCGCCTATAGATAAAAGACCATGCATGTACAAACCAAAGATGAAAGAGCAACGATATCGCAAATAGAAGATGAGATATCGCACTGTTTCATATAGTGACAAAAGAGAAATACATGAAACGTATTAAATGGAAAACTATATGACATGGCATTCTATGCATGTTAAATCAATAAATAAAGAATACAAAATTGCAAATACCAGATGAACATATTGCAACTTCATAAAGCGGACATTCATGAAACCCTATCAACCACCACATCTCCCCCTTTTCCAAACAAAAGTGGAAACCACGCCCTCTACCACGCCCCAAATCTCCTACCGAACCTCATACGCCACAAAACACACCAGTTGGCCAGACTAGCATGAAAGGCAGCCCACCAAGAAAACCAACACCAAAGTGGCACGGCAGACCACACCACAGAGCATGAACACGACCCACACTCCATCAAAACAGTACCACAGTCAAACACCCACCAAATAACGCTCACACCAAAACATAAAGTGAACGACAGCAAAGAATGGGTGAAGCACACCCCACACTTCATCCCTCTCTGACTACTTCCCTCAAGACAGACACATGACTCCTTCAGTCTCCTATTCTGTTCCCGATGTCATTCCTCGATGCGTACCGGTGTCACACCTGAGTGACTTCACAACGACTCAATGCTGCACCGTCCAACCACGACTCCCATGAATCCCCTCGTGTACTTCTCGATTTTTTTTGTTTTATATACTTACTGCTGTATTGTTCAACTATGACTCTTTTGCACACCGTATGCAATTACACATGCGGAAATCCCTTAGTGCAGGTGTAAACCTACAAGTGCAGATTTTGTCATTTCTTTGTGAATCAGGTGCACTGTGTTCACTCCATACAATCTGTAACGCCTGATACAAAGGAAGTCACAGGAACAAGAACTTTGCCTAAACACGCAATGGCAAATAAAACAGGTCTCGCCCGTTGGACCTATTGGCTTTACCAATGCTTTTTGGGGGCCAAAGGGAGGATGTCTGAGGGAACGGAGCAGCACAGGATAGAGACAGTTGCACACAAGGGTGAGAGCTATTGGGAGCGCATATGGTGGGGAAGTGTTTGGCGGGGAAACACCTGAGAGCGAGCGTGACGGAGCATGGGGGGAGGCGTTTGCACTTGAAAGCACACTAGAGTGAGAGCAGCACAGTATGCAGACTCAAGGGTGTTTCCGGGGGGAGCAGCACACAAGGGAGAAAGCAACATAGAGCACCAGGGAGTTTGCAGGAGGGAATAACACAATAGAGAAGACAACACGTATCAGAGAGCAATGGAAAGCACACAAGGGAGAGAGCAGCATGAAATGCTGAAGGAGGGGGTGTTCTGCAGGTGGGGAAGCACATGTGGGAGAGAGCAACAAGGAAAGTGGAGTCGAGGGGTGTTCTGCAGGTGGGGAAGCACATGTGGGAGAGAGCAACAAGGAAAGTGGAGTCGAGGGGTGTTCTGCAGGTGGGGAAGCACATGTGGGAGAGAGCAACAAGGAGAGTGGAGCTGAAGGGTGTTCTGCAGGTGGGGAAGCACATGTGGGAGAGAGCAACAAGGAACGTGGAGCAGAGGGGTTTTTTTGCAGGTGGAAGGCACATAACGGATAGAGCAACATGGAGCGTGAGTAGAGCGCACAAGGGTGAAAGCAACACAGAGCACGGGGCCAGATGTTAATGGTAAGGTGGAGGGAAAGCACAAGGTAGACAGCTGCAAAACACATGCACTCTCATGGAGTGCTTAACCAACAAAAAAAAGAATGTCCTTAAAAGTGGTCAGTAGAAGGACACAACTCAGCCAAGCAAAGGAACGGTACAGAGGCTATGCTCCATGGGTGGGACAAACACAAGATGGACAAGAAAAGCCATTGAATAAGAAGCAAGCAAATAAGAGTGACAGTAAGCTGTAAGCTGGCTGTAAGCTCTTGGTATGTCCACAATAGGTCTTTTGCAACGAGAGCGCTTATGCTGTCTGGTAGGCGGGACCTAAAATGGACAGGAGCAGTCCGCCATGTGCTGAGTATCTGCACTTTGGTTTGAAAGCAAGAATACCTGTCCTTCTCAGCAGAGGTTTAGTACTTTTAATTGGAGAGTACCGGCACTTCTATAAATGCATTTCAAGCTCTGGATCGGCGGCATAACATAATTTATTGGAGTATTTTCTCTATTATAATTCTGCATTATCTATATATATAACATGCAAGATATTTTTATTTTAGTAAACGAATCATCTGTTTTACTTTTGGTTGGGAGACATGTTTTTTAAAGGACGGCCATATTTAATAAAAAGACATACTGAAGGTCTGTACATACGATATTTATATTTTCCTATCCCTACAACTGGCTGCCTGGGTGGGATTGTGGTTTAGTGGTTAACCTGTGGGTACCACTCCCGGCTTCCCCGCTTGACCGCAATGCATGATCCTGGGCAAATGACTCTATCTCTTTGTATGATTGTTTGTTTTCGTGCAAACAGGAGAAGGTAGAAACAGACCAACAGCCAGTGGAAAACACTGAGTAAATAAATGCTGGTTATTGACCGAGGGACCTGCCCAGGATGGACCTAGGCCTCCCAGGCGGTGCTGCCCCACAGTGCCTGGAGGCTGCAGGGCGCGGTGAACCGGAGGTTAATGGCACACGGCTGGCAGGAGGCCAGGGCTAGTGAGGCTGGCGGGAGGCCAGGGCTAGTGAGGCTGGCCTCGTGAACAAAGCGCCCTCTCAGCTGCCGGCCCGTAACCTGAGAGGAGTGAGGAAAAGCGGGCGCTTTCACTTGTTAAAGAGAAGAAGAAAGCGCCTCTGAATGGCGTCAGTTTATGGAGCTCACCACAGCCGGATGTGGACAAACTGGTTAACAGCTCCTAATCAGGGGAGGCTTCCGCTGCCGCACACGCCTTTGTTTACCCGAGGTGTCTGGATTATTTCAGTGGCCTCATGCCAGGTCTGGCACCTTCAGACATCCCTGGTAGTCAACAGCGCACTGCATTCTGGGACTTCGAGTTCCACACATCACTTCTAGGCTTAGTAGCCCCGCATCCGCTCTGGTGTTCAGGGACATCTTAAGGATTTGGGGGGCCCTGGGTCAAGGGTATTTTGGTGGCCCCCGTTCGGAACAGCTTTGAATTTATGGTCCAGTTTCATCTCTTTCACGCCCTCTTTGGCCTGGTCACTGACAGTGCCCAGGCACGCTCGTCCAAATTCTAAATGTGTTTACATCGAATATTCCAGGATAGTGACATGTGTTTTCAATACTGTACCACAGCAGCAGCTCACTAATATTAGTGCAAATAATCTCTGTGACACCCTCCCATTTTTTAGGTTGAAGTTTTATATAGCGCAAACTTGACCCAAAATCAGGTATCAGAGCGCTTTACATGAGCATCAGTTACATTACACAAGGACACACTCATGTTTGTTAGGCACGGGGAGATTGAGTGATTTGCCCAGAATCACAGGATGTTGAGCGTCGCTGCTGAGACTCCAACCAGGTTCCCCAGATTTGAAGTCAACCACCCTAGCCATTAGGCTACACCCTCTTGTGTCTCATCTGTGAGGCCCGGCTTTGTTCTAAAGGAGACTCTTTTTTATGGATGATGCATGAAACAAACTGAACCTTTGCCTGAAAAATGTCTGCAATATACACATCACCCACATTAAAAATAAATTAAAGGTAAAAGGTATTTAAAAAATCTGTTTTAAAAATGATTCAAGATCTTCACGGCAAGACTTTCTGTAGAGCAGTGTCAGCTCTAGCAGGGCCAGAGCCCATTTGCCCGTGCCTTTTTTTTCTGGAGTTTTATATAGCATGAACTCAACCCAAAGGTATCGGAGCGCTTTACATGAGCACCAGTTGCATTACAGACGGACACATTCATTGTTGCTAGGCACTGGGAGATTAAGGGCCATGTGTACCAATGTTAGGTTTTGCGATTCTCAAATAGCTAATTTTTGGGAATCGCTATTTGAGAATCGCAAATTGCTATGTATGTAGGATTTGCAATACGTTTTGCGAATCCTACATATTCCTTAATTGCAAATTGCAATTCGCAATTAAGGAATACCTCCCCATTCATTCCTATGGGACTAGAGGCCCGTAGGAATGAATGGGAAGACATTGGCAATTTGCGATTCTCAATTAGAGAATCGCAAATTGAGAATGCAATTTCAAGTGTGCCAGAGTGTCAAAAGGACACCCTGTTGCACCCCTGAAATGAGCATGGATGCACATGTGGCGCACATACATGCCCTAAGGGCATGTGTGTGCGCCACATGCCACTTTGAAAAATGCAAAAATATGCATTTTTGAAAGAAATCGCAAATTACCACCAACCTGTAGTTGGTGGTAATTTGCGATTCCTTAAGGCCAAATTGCACTTTTTTGGTCCTTCTTATATTGCATTTAAGGAATCGCAAAATTTGTGATTCCTTAAATGCAATTGCAAAATAAGGAATCGCATATTTTGCGATTCCTTATTTTGCATGCAGATTTGCCTTCATGCATACCACTTAGCAAAATTGCAAACGCCGAAATTCAGCGAATTTCGGCGTTCGCGATTGCAATTTTGCTTGATACAAATGGCCCTAAGTGATTTGCCCAGAATGAAGGGATGTTGAGTGTCCCTGCCGAGACTCGAACCCGGTTCCCTAGCTTCGAGGTTGACCGCTCTAGCCGTCTCTGACTCTTCCCACCGGATGCTCACTCAGATAACCACACATTGCTGTTGTGGAGACGGCAGCAGCCCGTGAAGGCTTCCGACCCCACTGTTGAGCTGTCAGAAGCGCTAACATGGACCCCAGGGCTCGCTGTCACGAGAGGGAATGTGGTGCATTCTGGAACTTAAGGTTTTGCTTTCACCAATGGCGTTGTCGAGGGATGTTGTAAGGTCCCCCTGCTGCAACAACTATAAATCTTTGGCAGCAGTTGTGAACCCACACGTCCAATCAAGCAGTGGTGCATTGTATGGACAGTTGTGCATTAATTATTTATTCCCAGAGCTGCGCCCTTCCTTGGTCTGAGAGGGAATCATCTCTAATGGGAAAGTAAACTACAGCTCCCAGAATACAGTTTTGCGGCTAAAACACCAGCAGAGACCTTTTAAGGCATGGGCAAAGTGGGCTCTGGCCCAGGGCCCCAGCCTTTGAGGGGCCCCTGATGGATGCATCTCTTTTCTGCAGAGAGTGTTGCCCTGATGACCGTGAATAATTATTAAATAGATTATTTAAATTATGTTTTTATGAAACATCCATATAAAAGTTTCTCTTAGCTCAAAAAGGGCCTCGCATATGAGAAATGGGAGGGCGTCACAGAGATCATTTCGAATAATATTGGTGAGCTGCTGCTGTGGTACAAGAGTGAAACGGCACATCACTCCCCCTGAGCATTAGATATAAACACATTTCGAATTTGGACGAGTGTGCCTGCCCTGTGCACTGCCAGTGACCTGGCCAAAGTGGCATGAAATAGCTGGAAGAGATCATACATTCAAAGCTGTCCCGAACAGGGTCCCCAAACTACATTTGGCCCAAGGCCCCCAAAATCCTTAAAATGGCCCTGCCCTGGACCTGGGTAGAGAAATACAGAGAACAGCAGAAGAGAGCATTAGAAACACATGGCCAGTCATTCTTTTCAGCGGACTGTGAAAGAAAGCTCAGTAGGTTGTTGCTCAGCAGCAGAGGTGACTTGTTATTTACTGAAAAGTAATTAAACTTTACAGTTCTCCTCCGTGCGTTCCTGGTACACATTAATGCTCGTTCCTGGGAGCGTTAACTGCTGTCAGTTACCTGCTTTCAATTATGACTCCAACTGAGGGCGTTTAATGGTGGAAAGGACAATTAACAGCTGTTAACACCAGAAAGCCTGTGGATAATAAAGCAATTAACACCTGTCCTTCTAATCTCCCGAGCAGAGGCGAATAATCCCGCGCCTCGAGTGCCTGCTTCATGTCCCAGCCACCGAGCCAGAGCCGGGGCATGCAGGGGGCTCGGCGCCAGCACTCTGCGCGCTCTGATTGGCTGGCTCAATCCCAGCTTCCCAGGGGGTGCTAATGCGCTTTGCAGCCTGTCACAAATCACTCTAAACCCGTGGGAAGAAGTGAGTCAGTGCCCTTGAAGGCCGCTGTCGGACAGATGTCCTGCACCGTGAGATGCTCACAGCGCGCTGGCACCCTTCCATGCTCGGTCCCGAGTCACACCGTGCGGGCTGCGATGCGCCGAGATCCACCTCCCCCTCCATGATGCTAATCCCGACTACGAGCCACGCAGGCCCGTGGCTGCTTCTCAGCCAGGATACCCTACGTGGCCTGGAACTTCTGGCGAGCAGGCATTGCCACCTGAGAGCAATGCAGACACCTGGCTAGGGGCAGAGAGTCACGCGCACACATTTACAGCACCGGGTACTGTACCCCGAGGTTTATGTATGAGCGTGACACCCTCTCTGCAGCCGGTGCTAAAACTTTACCTTCAGAAAACCTGACTCACAAATACGTTGGTTTTGTAGCTTTTCTTCCCGCCGGCAGTGTTACTCAGCGAGTTAAACTGTCGCTGCTGACGTCTGCCGCGATGTGCGGACCCGAGAAAGTGGCTACATTTCTAAAGCGCTCTCTGCTCCCCTACGGGTGTCGTGGCTCTTGAAGCCGGATTAACCATCAATGCCAGCCCTCAGCTTCCGCTGAGCAGAGTGAGTGAGTCAAACTCTCTCAGGTCAGTGGAGATCTTGTTCCTCAGTAATGGGGCCCGCGCATAAAAATGACGACGTCAGCAAAGTGAGAACCGTCTATTGGGTAAGGGTAACCCCTTGTATGTGCATTTTTACAGCTTTCTCTTGTTATATAGCGCTAAATAACTCACCCCCACCCAAGAAGGTGAACTGGGGCAGTCACGGGGTTTCACATGAAGGCCTTCTCAGCTCACAGAGGCTGACTTGGCGCTATGAATGGTCCCAGAGCGCTGCGAGAGCGCCCATATGTTCTTATGAAGTTACCCCCCTTACAGGATGCTGCCCCTGAGCGGGAAGCCCACCTTCCTGCTTCTGGTGCCTGGACTAGGCCCCTGGTGCCCTCACATTACCAGTGAACCTCTGGACCAATCCTGTGGCTCGCAGCGTGGAAGCGCCACGCGGTCCTCGTAGTCCAGGCTTCTCCAGCGAGTAACTCGCGAGTTCCCTGTAAGTAGCTCTCCTGAGTGCAGCCCGCCTACTAAATGAGACGCCTGTGCTCGGCTGAATTAAGATATGTGTACCAAAATTGAAAAGTGTGTATACGAGATGAAAATGTGTGCATTTTCAGAACTTCTAACCCTACCTTTGAAGAAAAATGGTGGAGTTTCCAGAGTATATTTAAAGCTGAGATTTGAATGATACATCTTGGGGAATCGCAGAGACTCCTGTCCGTGGTGCCGGGTGCATTGCGGCTGTGGCTGTTCTGTGTTACCCATATAAAGGCACCCCACATGGAGAAGTCCCTTTGACCTTCCTGTGGCAAGCCAGGGAGGTGCCCACTGCTGCTCAGCCCGCAATGAGAGAATGAGGGACACGGGAATGAGGCCCATCTACCAACTAAGCCACAGCCACTTATTTATCAAATGGGCCCATTCCTCGGACCCGAGAGAATCATCGCTGCGGGCTGAACGCTAGGATTCAAGGGGCATATTATCAAGACAGGCGATAACATTAGCACCGCTTTAGCGGCAGAAAACTGGCGCTAAAACGGCGATAATGGGCTTGATAATATACTCTATGAAATTCCATTGGAAGCCCATGTTAGATGTGAAGGACGTCTAACATGGGCTTCAATTGGAATTCCATAGAGCATATTATCAAGCCCATTATCGCCGTTATAGTGGCAGCGATAATAAATCTGCGGTCTTGATAATAAGCCCCCAAGAGAGGGCAGATAACCGTGCCGATGCCACACTGGAGAATAGAGCCAAATAATGGAGCCCGCGCCTTGGGGCCGGGGGAGCCTGAAATACAATAACTGCTTCCGGCACCAAAGCGGGAGGAGAGCTGCTGATGGGGCCACATCTGTAGGCTTCGGGGCCGCACCTCGGGGCACTTGCAGGTTACGGGGAGGCCGAAAGCACTGCCCGCACCTGAAAAATTGCAGTCGCTTTGGCCGCCGCAACGCTCTGCTCCTGAAAAAGGCAGCGGCCAGGAGTAGGGGCACCTATATACCCCTGGCCATCGCAGCAGTGGCAGGAGGAAGTGACGCACAAACAGCCAACTTTGCACTTCCCGTCGGGCGACGAGAAGTCGTCATCAGCAGGCACGTCTCTCGAGAGCTATGGTGATCCCAGGTCCTAAACGCTGCACCCCCCTATTGGAGGGGGGGGGGGGGGGCACTCTGTCCAGATGCACTGAGGTGACCACTGCTGTTAAGCTTGCATGCGGTGGGCAATAATGTAATCTTTTTTGATGTGGTCATAATTACAACACTCATATTTCTGGTAGCCCGGGGTGATTTTCATTCATTATAAGTAGCTCTTAAGAGAGAAAAACGTTGGAGGCCCCTGTTGTGGACGTTCTCCGCGTGCCCTGTATCTTACAGGTGAACCTGCTTGTAGTGTGAGGATAAAAATGGCCTCTTTATTTTATTTATTAATTTATTTGGAAACGGGGAAACGAGGAAAACAATGTCAGATGACCGGCTGGGAGGTGACGGTCGAGGGGGTGAAACCAGGGCCAGACTCCTCTATAGCTGCATATGACAGCTCCACCGGGCATCGGCCAAGGTTACTCGTGCACCGAGGTAAGCACACACAGTTTTGGTATAACCTTTTTAACCCCACACTGACACACAAACCCTAGTGAGGTGAGGCAAATATGTTAAGAAGCTTGAAGACCTACTCCGACCCGCCCTGCTCCAGCCCACCCTGCCACCTTTACTAAAAAATTGATAACAGACTACTTCACGGTGTAATTCTGCGCTCCCGCGCTTCCCATCCCTGGGGCTATCAACTTCCGCGCGCTGTACCATATCTGTTTTACTCACCGTCCAAAGATGACCAGGCAAGTCGCTGGAGTTTTAGACCCTTAAACACGGACCGTAAACGGCCCCCTCATTCACTGTATAACCTTACCTTTACCATGGCTAACACTGGTGCACACATTGGGGTCCCTTTCATCCTTTTAATAACTGTTTTATCATAAACTTGTTATGGTTTTAACTAACTAAACAATAAAGATTTTTCATTTAATTTTCATTTCAGTGAGCAACTGTCATGGACCCCCTAAAATGCCAACGGTGGTCGCCCACCAACCAGGATTCACTCTTTGCCTCTGATAGTTTAAACACGATCACAACGTCACAGGATAACAGTGACCACCTCTGTTAGTCTGTGATCACCTGTCGATAGGATAAGTCTACACACAATCTTATACCTATAGGATAAGAGATCTCCTGTGTTAGACTGTGATCGCCTGTCGGCAGGCTAAGTATATGCATAGACTTATCCCTATAGGTTAAGTGATCACCTGTGGTGGTCTAACTGTAATCACCTGTCAGCAGGATAAGTCTACACACAATCTTATCCCTATAGGATAACAGTGTTCGCCTGTGGTAGTCTAGCTACCAGCACCTCTCCACACCGTAACAGTGATTGTCTGTGATGGTGCAGTCACAATCACCTTTCTGTAGGTTAACAATGGTTGTCTGTAATGGTGTGATCACGACCTTCCTCTCCACAGGGTAACTGTGATTGCCTGTTATGTTGTAATCACAATCACGTCTCCATAGGTTAGCAATACTCTCCAGCTGTGATGGTGTAACACAATCACGTCTCCATAGCTTAACAATGATCACCTGTGATGGTGCGATCACAACCCCCTCTGCACAGGGTGACAGTGATCACTGGTGACGGTGGGCCCAATTCACAGAACTAACTTAAGACAAAATCCTAAACTTAGTACCATTTTGGTATTCATAGAAGGCACTTACTCATTTCGGTATTCACAGAAGTTAGGAGTCCTAACTTTAGGACTCCTAAATGCCTTCTGTGAATACCGAAAGTCTTAAAATTAGGATTTTTCTCAGTTTAGGAGTAGAAAAGTTAGGACTCCAAACTTTAGGACTCCTAAATGCCTTCTGTGAATACCGAAAGTCTTAAAATAAGGATTTTTCTCAGTTTAGTAGTAGTAAAGTCAGGACTCCTAACTTTAGGACTCCTAAGTGCCTTCTGTGAATACCGAAAGCTTTAAAATTAGGATTTTTCTCAATTTAGTAGTGGTAAAGTTAGGACTCCTAACTTTAGGACTCCTAAATGTCTTCTGTGAATACCTAAAGTCGTAAAGTTAGGATTTTTCTCAGTTTAGGAGTAGTAAAGTTAGGAGTCCTAACTTTACTACTCCTAAACTGAGCAAAATCCTAATTTTAAGATTTTCGGTATTCACAGAAGGCATTTAGGAGTCCTAAAGTTAGGACTACTAACTTCTGTGAATACCGAAATGAGTAAGTGCCTTCTGTGAATACCAAACTGGTAGTAAGTTTAGGATTTTGTCTTAAGTTAGTTCTCTGAATCGGGCCCGGTGTAATCACGATCACCTCTACACAGGTTAACAATGTTCATTTGTGTTGGTGTGGTCACGATAACTGCCTCGTCACAGGACGATAACACTGAACGTGCACATCAGGCCTCGAGCCCTTGAATATCAAATTTACTGTCTACGAGGCGGACGTGAAACGACTGGAGCCTTCTCCCCAGATCTCCAACATCACCGAGCTCAGTTCTTTCCCCTATGATCCTTCAGGAACACGGGTCAGTTCTTAAGTTGCCATTCAATTATTCAAGACTGATTTATAAAGTGCAACTAATCCCCTGTGAGGGTCTCCAGGCACTGAGGTCCAAGCTGCTCAGTACATCAGTGAATAGCCAGGTCCGGAGTCCTCTTCTGAACTCCTGAAGAGACGGTGACATCCCGAGATGGAGGGGGAGGCCGTTCCAGGTCTTCGCGGCGGGGTGGGAGAAGGAGCGTCCTCCACTATTGCTTACACAGACGTGAATAGTGTGAGACAGGGAGGCAGAGCACAGGAGTCTGGTGGGCTGGGGGGAACTCAGTCGGTGGTTGATGTATGCTGGTCATTGGTAGTGCAGGGCTTGTAGGCATGAGTCAGAATCTTGAATTGGCATCTCTTGCGGACGGAGAGCCGGTGGACTTTCTTCAGGTAATGGGTGATGTAGTCCCATCTGGGGAGATCGAGGATGAGTCTGGCCACTGCGTGGTCTGTAGTCTCTTGAGGACGTGGGTGGAGATTCCTGCGTAGAGTGTTGCCACAGTCCAAGCGGCTAGTGACGAGGGTTTGAGTGACGGGGCATCTGTTGGAGACTGGGAGCCATTTGAAGATCTTTCAGGGCATGTGCAAAGTGAGAAAGCAGGCGGAGGAGACAGCATTTATCTGATTCTTAATTAAGTTTGCTGTCCAAGATGACGCTGAGGTGCCGGGGGTGGTCCGTGGGTTGGGAGCGGGTCCCAGTGCAGCAGGCCGCCAGGAGTCGTCCAAAGTTCTTGGGAAATATAGGGTGTGGTCCAAGTGTGAAGTATCTAATAAGTACTTTATAATTGACAGAAATTATTGTCCATTTTATGAACAATATGTGTTTAAGACATAATATTTTTTTTTTTAAGTTGCCCTTAAGTTCTTAAGACTGTATGTGTTCTAAGCTTTGTGTTCTGCTGGCCCACCTGGCCTCTAATGTAAAGTTGTGACTAAAAGAACCATAACATGTTTGTCCTTTATGTGTTTCCTGATTCTGTCCTCCTCGCTGAAGAACACACCATTTTAGCTACGACTTGTAAAGTGCGCTGGCACCCTGGAAACGTGTTCAGTCAGCATTACCCCAAAGTACCTGCAAGCGTTGCAGAACGCTGCAGTATCAGCCTTGTCTGAATGGCTCCACCTCGCTGGCCAGTGGCCACTAAGGTGGCTGTCTGTCCTCAGGTGGCTGTCTGTCCTCGGGTGGCTGTGGGCTGCTGAAGTGGGAACCCCTGCTTCTCCAGAGTGGCTGTCTGTCCTCAGGTGGCAGTCTGTCCTCGGGTGGCTGTGGGCTGGTGAAGTGGGAACCCCTGCTTCTCCAGAGTGGCTGTCTGTCCTCAGGTGGATGTCTGTCCTCAGGTGGCTGTCTGTCCTCGGGTGGCTGTGGGCTGGTGAAGTGGGAACCCCGGCTTCTCCAGAGTGGCTGTCTGTCCTCATGTGGCTGTCTGTTCTCAGGTGTCTGTCTGTTCTCGGGTGGCATGTGGGCTGGTGAAGTGGGAACCCCTGCTTCTCCAGAGTGTCTGTCTGTCCTCAGGTGGATGTCTGTCCTCGGGTGGCTGTCTGTCCTCGGGTGGCTGTGGGCTGGTGAAGTGGGAACCCCTGCTTCTCCAGAGTGGCTGTCTGTCCTCAGGTGGATGTCTGTCCTCAGGTGGCTGTCTGTCCTCGGGTGGCTGTGGGCTGGTGAAGTGGGAACCCCTGCTTCTCCAGAGTGGCTGTCTGTCCTCATGTGGCTGTCTGTTCTCAGGTGTCTGTCTGTTCTAGGGTGGCATGTGGGCTGGTGAAGTGGGAACCCCTGCTTCTCCAGAGTGGCTGTCTGTCCTCAGGTGGATGTCTGTCCTCGGGTGGCAGTCTGTCCTCGGGTGGCTGTGGGCTGGTGAAGTGGGAACCCCTGCTTCTCCAGAGTGGCTGTCTGTCCTCAGGTGGCAGTCTGTCCTCGGGTGGCTGTGGGCTGGTGAAGTGGGAACCCCTGCTTCTCCAGAGTGGCTGTCTGTCCTCATGTGGCTGTCTGTTCTCGGGTGTCTGTCTGTTCTCGGGTGGCATGTGGGCTGGTGAAGTGGGAACCCCTGCTTCTCCAGAGTGGCTGTCTATCCTCAGGTGGATGTCTGTCCTCAGGTGGCTGTCTGTCCTCGGGTGGCTGTGGGCTGGTGAAGTGGGAACCCCTGCTTCTCCAGAGTGGCTGTCTGTCCTCAGGTGGCAGTCAGTCCTCGGGTGGCTGTGGGCTGGTGAAGTGGGAACCCCTGCTTCTCCAGAGTGGCTGTCTGTCCTCAGGTGGCTGTCTGTCCTCAGGTGGCAGTCTGTCCTCGGGTGGCTGTGGGCTGGTGAAGTGGGAACCCCTGCTTCTCCAGAGTGGCTGTCTGTCCTCAGGTGGCTGTCTGTCCTCAGCTGGCAGTCTGTCCTCGGGTGGCTGTGGGCTGGTGAAGTGGGAACCCCTGCTTCTCCAGAGTGGCTGTCTGTCCTCAGGTGGCTGTCTGTCCTCAGGTGGCAGTCTGTCCTCGGGTGGCAGTCTGTCCTCGGGTGGCTGTGGGCTGGTGAAGTGGGAACCCCTGCTTCTCCAGAGTGGCTGTCTGTCCTCAGGTGGCAGTCTGTCCTCGGGTGGCTGTGGGCTGGTGAAGTCGGAACCCCTGCTTCTCCAGAGTGGCTGTCTGTCCTCAGGTGGCTGTCTGTCCTCAGGTGACAGTCTGTCCTCGGGTGGCTGTGGGCTGGTGAAGTGGGAACCGCTGCTTCTCCAGAGTGGCTGTCTGTCCTCAGGTGGCAGAGTGTCCTCGGGTGGCTGTGGGCTGGTGAAGTGGGAACCCCTGCTTCTCCAGAGTGGCTGTCTGTCCTCAGGTGGCAGTCTGTCCTCGGGTGGCAGTCTGACCTCGGGTGGCTGTGGGCTGGTGAAGTGGGAACCCCTGCTTCTCCAGAGTGGCTGTCTGTCCTCAGGTGGCAGAGTGTCCTCGGGTGGCTGTCTGTCCTCAGGTGGCAGTCTGTCCTCAGGTGGCAGTCTGTCCTCGGGTGGCTGTGGGCTGGTGAAGTGGGAACCCCTGCTTCTCCAGAGTGGCTGTCTGTCCTCAGGTGGCTGCCTGTCCTCAGGTGGCAGTCTGTCCTCGGGTGGCTGTGGGCTGGTGAAGTGGGAACCCCTGCTTCTCCAGAGTGGCTGTCTGTCCTCAGGTGGCTGTCTGTCCTCAGATGGCAGTCTGTCCTCGGGTGGCTGTGGGCTGCTGAAGTGGGAACCCCTGCTTCTCCAGAGTGGCTGTCTGTCCTCAGGTGGCAGTCTGTCCTCGGGTGGCTGTGGGCTGGTGAAGTGGGAACCCCTGCTTCTCCAGAGGAACACAGCTCAAATCATTATTTTCGGAAAGTCTAAGCCATGTTTATTTACAGAATATTCATACATTATGTTCTGCTGACATGTTATCCTGTTGGGAATCTAAAAATCCCAACTTGATACACGACTTCCACTGTTTGCCTGAGAAATATATTCCCATCTGACGGTAAATTTGGTGGTCGGCCTTGCTCCAGGCCAGAATCCGTCTCACAGTTATTTTTATGGTCAAGTCCTAATGATTGACAGGTCTTGCCCACATGCATGACCCATGGAAATGATGGACCTATGATGACCATCTTGGCATCGTGTGACCACCATACTTTAGGTTCGATCCTGGGCAGCCGTCCCTAAATGCCCTGTCCAGAACCCGACTTCCCCATTTAGATCAATTGGAATTCAGGAAGAGGGGGGGGAATCTGATGTGGAGTGGGAGGTCGTTCCGTACTTTGGGCGCGATGTAGGAGAGCGCCCCCTCTCCTGACCTGGATCGGTGTAGGCGTGGTATGTGTGTGAGTAGGAGTCCTGTGGAGCAGAGGTGTCTGGGCGGTGGTAGAAGGAGATGCGACTGTTCAGGTAGGTGGGGCCTAAGCTGTGTAGTGCCTTGAACATGTGAGTGAGGAGTTTGAACTGGGCGTGTTGTGTCTCTGAAGTCGGTGGCGCTCCTTGAGTTGTGGTGTGATGTGAGTTCTGGGTGGGAAGTTGCAGATGAATCTGGCAGCCGAGTTCTGGGTGGTTTGTAGTCTTCAGGTGGGTTGCTTGGTGATGCTGACATAGAGGACTTCAACTCCCAGAATGCATTAGGTTGGTAAACTAAATCCCAGGGGTGAGGGCCATGTCTGGTGAAGTGACGCACTCTTACTCGAGGGTTAAAGAAACATCGCTGCAGGAGGCACATTAACCCACTGAACTGTTTACCAACATGACTGCGTCAGTTTAGAACTAGGTTTGCAGTCCACGTACAGATATTTACTAAGTGCTCTACTGCTTCCTGTGAGGACTGTCCAAAATAATCCCAGTCCTTGTGAAATTACCCAGAATGCATCGCGCCTGAAGAGCAACGACTCAGAGAGGAAGAGGCAGTTATGACTTCCTGTAAAGAAGCGCATGAGATATTTCTAACATAAACTAACTGAAAACACACACATAATGAAAACGGGCGGGTAACTAACCCACCCGCGGGAGTGAGACCATCCTAACCTGCTAGAAGGAATCCTGTCCTTGGGGGGCTGAGGCCTCCACTGCCGAGGGGGAGACATGCAGCCATCTGCCCTCATCCCTGGACAGAACCAGAATTCCGCAGGTTTCTCTGTCAGGGCAAAGGGCAGCCATTTTTAGGTCTGCCCAAACAGAGCATTAGCTATACTGTGCAGCTGCCTTTTATTAATGTTCTTGTATGGGAAGGGGGCGACGACTGTGCCCGGCGTGCCCACCCCTGTCTCTCGGAGGTATGGCGTGTGCCTCTTCCAGAAGAGACAATATTGCTCAGCGTGGAGTGTTTGAAGGAAACAAGCTTGCTGACACATGCCAGAAACAAACCTAGCCCCACACATCCCAGCGCAGCATTTCATCCAGGGGGGAGTTGAGTCAACCAAGAAATGAGTCACTCATGTCACCCCAACGGAGGGCTGACATGAAAGGCAGCGTGTACCTTACAGTATGGGCAGAGCCACTGGAATTATGCAGCTGGAGAGAGCAAAATTATGCGGCAAGAAAATGCAAATTATGTGGCACAATGCGCCACATCTTGTAAAAGCATTAATTCAATATTTCGTCATTTTTTAAACTTGTTAACACTCTCTGGGCATCGGTTGCACCTCATTAGCACCAGTTTAACACCCAAATATAGCAATAAGCAACAGAAAGGTGACCCATCCAGCTTTGCGAAGGGCCTTCCACTGCGCTGCAACATGTGTCATCGTATTTTAGTAACTTTTAAACCATTTGCGCAGGAAACAATTTAAAAAAATCTGCAGATTATGCAGCACGTGATGGATTGCACGGCGAATGTGGCAAATTTATAATTATGCGAAAATCTCAGCGGCCGCACAATCTGATAATTCGAAGGGCACCTGGAGCCTTGGGCCCAGAGGCTGCACATGACCCCCCCCCCACCCTCCCCCGCCGCCATGTGCTAGACATACACCATCTCAGCCCTTGCTTTTACACATACAAGCTGTGGCTCTCGGAAACTCTTTTCATCCTCAGAATCCT
This sequence comes from Triturus cristatus, assembly GCF_964204655.1. Lineage (NCBI taxonomy): Eukaryota > Metazoa > Chordata > Amphibia > Caudata > Salamandridae > Triturus > Triturus cristatus. The sequence continues at coordinate 42,459,700 of NC_140589.1, forward strand.
AGCCTCCCTCTTGTGCTGGGATTAGAAAGACGTGCTCTGTCCCTGTTGTGTCAAAGAGTGCACAACGTTTGAACACTGGGTTGCTGAGAGCTCCACCGGTGACACTGGAGTGGATCTGGGCCAGTCATGGCCTTTTCCAGGGTGTGTTGAACTCTTGTTTTTTGTACTGTGTGTCTCTCGGTGGCATTTACAGATCTTCTTTGCTTACTGGTGAGTACCCTTCCAGGGCACAGTTTTGGTTTTGCAGACGGACTTTGTGTAGTCCAGGCTGGAGCCACTTCTGCATGGATGTCGAATGACCAAAATGCCATAATTTGCAAAAGTGACATCATGTGTCCTTTGATTTTCTGATGACACTGAAAGCTTGACTTCGTCTCATCCTTACCCTCTCTAGAACCTCGTGTGTACTGCTGAGGGTCCGAGAAAGGGCAGGGGATGAACACTGCAGGAAGTAGACAGGACTCCTAGCACTTTTTACTTCCGGTTCCCTTTGCTGCCTCTTGAACCGGTGGGGGGCGGGGGGAGAGCAGTTCGAGGGGTACAAGGGGCAAGCACTAGTTGCTATCCATGGGTATTTGTGGGTGGGAGTTCTTGTGGGCAGTGTGAATTACCACCCACACGTGTAACTCGCCCAGGCCACCTCCTGTCTCTCACCATCTGTCTCAGTCCTTTTGCTCTGTCTCTCTGCTTCCCTGTCCCTCTTTTTCAGAGGCACTCATTGTCTCTTCTCCGCCTTTTCACTCCACTCTCCTCCCACACTTCCTCTCTGCCCTTCTCGGATACCTCATTCTGGCTTGCATCTGTGCTCCCGCTGCCCTCTCTCCCCCGTCCCACCTTCTTCCATCTTCTCTAGTGCCTTGAATTCCACACAGCGCAGTCCTTTTAAACCAACATACCACAGAGTACACGTGAAGAGAGCGCCCACTATCCACACACCAGATACAGATATCGGATCGCCGTAACACCAGGGCTCTAACTCCAGTTAATGCCCTGACACACCAACCTACCGGGCAATGAGTAGGGCACAGAACTGTGACAACAGGAAGCCCAATTATCAACACACAAGACCACTGATGCCCACAAGGTGTAGAACCACAGGGTACAGAACCGAAAACCAGTCCATTCTCTGATGGAGCCTCAAATCCACTGGGGCTCACTAGCGCTGTGAGGCTCGACAATGGCACCGTGCACTATGTAATATAATGTAATGTAATGTAAAAGGGAAGCGCACAGCTACTCCACAGAGTGTCCTGGCGCTAAGGACCACAAGAAAAAACAGAGAAAAGGGGAAAAAAAAACGTACCGAAAAGCACTATCAACTGTTATTGCTGAAACAACCAGGTCTTCCAACTGTTTACGAAAAGAGAGCAAATCCTGGGCCTGCCTAAGCGGCAAAGGCAGACTATTCCATAAACGGGCGGCCAGCACTTGAAAAGAGCGGCCGCCTGATAGGGATCAGGAAAACTTAGGAATGAGAAGCTGTTGTGAAGATCTGAGGGATCTTTGCGGCACATGATGCTGGATCCTATTTCTGATATAAATAGTGCCAGTATCATGGAAAGCCTTGAACGCCATAACCAAAGCTTTAAATTGAATCCTTTTATGAACTGGCAGCCAGTGCAGGGACTTCAAATGAGTGGACATTCGTGCCCTGGGCCCTACCATAAGAGTAGCTCTAGCCGCCGCTTTCTGGACCACCAGCAGACGGTTCAATAAGTACTCCGGGAGGCAAAGGTACAGGATGTTGACATAGTCAAGCCGGGATACAACCAGGGCCTGGACTACCCTCTTCTTGTGAACATCCAGCAGCAGGGGAAGAGAGTTTTTTTTAATTTTTAGCAGGCCAACTATACAAATACGTATAGCGGTACATAAATATCCCCTATAGAAATGTTTGGATGTTCTTGCCTCCTTTTGGATGGCATAGCAGATAGCTCAGTAAGTTGTATGTGTGCAAAAGGCAGCTGTATTTGTCTGGCTTTCATTCTATGAGATGGATGCACACTTCTGGGTCACTACAAATATTGAGTTGGATAACAGTGAAGCATCATTTGAATGAGTGCGCTGTAAGTACAGATTATAACAGCAGAGAGACCCTTTCACTACACGCGCTGCCTGCAATCCTGAGCTCTTCACCCACAAACCAATGATCTCATGTTTATCAGTCTCATTAGTTCAATAGAAGCAAAACAAAACTACAACACCCAGAATGCATTTGGCTATCGCACAAAAAGTGTGAGATTGAAAATGGTGACCTCTGTGACCTGAACGGAGGCGGCCACCCCAGTAACAGCTGCTCGGCAGAGACACAGCTACAGACCCCTGGAGTAGGGATGAGGCTGTTTCTGACCTTCATTCTCAGTGCCTCAAGGTGGCGTCGTTTTCAATGGCTTTATACACCGAAGAGGAATGAGAAGTATATGGTAGGGTATACCCTCAGCTTCCCTATTTACTATGCAATAACCACAAGGAGAGGGGAGACCCAGTTATTTGTGACAGTGTCTGTCTTGCCTGTATCCGAGACAAGTGAGCGTAATGCCCCCAGGTAAATCGGTGCTTGCGTCACAATTTCTCAGACAGTAAACTTTCTCTGAGATGGTGTGAACAATGAAATATATATATATATATATATATATATATATATATATATATATATATATATATATATATATATATAATGTTCCTCACCCACAGGTACCACCTAGGGCATGCTTCGCCATAGGACACTCACCCAGGCACTGAACGTGAATGGGTGGTCTCGACAGGTTTGTATGTGGAGCTCACACCATCTCAGAGAAAGTTTACTGTCTGAGAAATTGTGTAGCAAGCACCTTACAGTACTTCTGTCACCATCTATTACATTGAGGAGATGTGACTATTTGACCAAGAGGAATGTTTTCTTCAGTTTGTGTTTGAACCGATTATGTCTGGTTTAGTCGAACCACGAAGATGGTTGGTTTGGGAGAGGAGCGAAGATTGGGAGCGGAGTGAGCAGCCCGCCTCTGCCTTCTTAAGGATGGGCGGGACTCATGCTTGTGGAAAAGGCTGGCATTGTCGAAGCATGAAAAAGAGGTTGTATTTCCTGGTGCTTAGGGACGGTCCGAAGGCGTATGCACCAGCCTAGGCATCCAGCACTGAACACAGGCCATCTCCCATTGGGGCCTTTGCAAAAGCTCAAGAAATAGTTTGTGATTCCCTCTAGAAGTGCAATAGACCTTGCCTAGCTTTGTCACTTTGGAAGGTCCCACGTGACGTGACATTGGTGATAATTTTAGGTTGAATTGAGCTGAGCTTGCACAAGCTCTTTGTGACCTGATCTGTTCAAAGCTAAAAAAAAAATACACATCTTATGTGCAATTAAAAGCTCTAAAGGATTGTGAAACTGCTACAAAGCATTCCAAATATTCTAGATGTAGGCCCCATGCAGCGTTCTCCGGTAAATGCCTTCCTGATCGGCGCTGTTTAAGGGTGGGCCAGGGGTTAGCCCATTAAATATGGGTGGCCAGTTTCTTTTGCAAAGGGCTCCTTGCAGTTGCCAATGGTTGGGGCCGATATTCCTTTCTAGCTGTGAGTGTGCGTCTATGGGTGTATTGTTAACATTGGGTTATTTGGCATTTTCCCCCATTTTTGTGGCATTAAGCATCTGGCCAGAACAGTTTCGCAATCAATCTGTTGTTTTGGTCCGATAACATGTTGGTAGTGGAGCGCATTAACCATCAAGCAGCTAATTGTAAAATGATGCTACGGCTGATAAAAGAAATAGTGCTCCAATGCATGAGATTGAATGTGCTGTTTAGGGCCAAACATGTCCCAGGAGTGTTGAATCATGCTGCTGATGCGCTGTCTCGCTAAGATGCAGGTGTTCAGGTCTTACCAGCCAAGAGCAGAAGAAAGTCCAACACCATTTCCAGAGCAGCTATGGCAACTTGGTGCCCCGACCTATGGGACCTCGTGGCAGCTAGCCTAGCACCCAGGACCAGGCTGGCCTATGAGGGGGCTTTCAGCGCCTACTGCATTTTCCTTGGGGATTGCTGGGTAGGGACCTGGCATGAGCCACCTGCTGTCGTATCTTTATTGAGGGCTTTGAGGGATGGGGGCGTTCTGCGGCACGCACAAGGACCCACATGGTGGCGATCTTTTTTTGCAAAAAATACGGGGTCACCAGGATCCAACCAGCACTTTCATAGTGCCAACGGTGCTGATGGGGTGGCAGCATTTGCAAGTTCTCCAGCCTGATGCCCGGCGCCCAATTAGCGTTGACACATTGTCAGTGGTACTGGGGGCACTGGGGAGGGTGTGTAGATCCACTGGGGAGGTTCATTTCTTCAGGGCGGCTTTTACCCTGGCCTTCTATGGCACCTTCAGGGTTGGAGAACCGGTGGCACGTAACAAGCAAGACTGGCACAGGGGGGCTCCAATTTGGCCACGTCCAAATACAGGAGGGCTCGCTCCCTTTATCAATCCCTAGATCAAAAACAGACCAAAACAGCAGGAGAGACCACGTTATACTGAATAAAGCACAAGGAAGCTCTTTCTGTCCCATGGGCAACCTCACATCTTTCTTGGCCTACAGACCGCATAGCATCCATTTTTAATTCACAAAGATGGCACCCTGCATACAAAATTTCAGTTTGGCAGGGTTCTGGGCTTAGCGCTTGGTGCAGCAGAGGTTGGTATCCATTCTTTCAAGATTGGAGCAGCCACCGAAGCCACGGCTAGAGGCCTGTCGGGGCGAGCGGTACAGAGAATTGGTCGTTGGTCTTCTGATTGTTATAAGCGATATGTGCATTTACACATGCTTTGAGTTATATGTCTAATGACGGTGTTTTTTGTGTTCGGTTTCCCGTAGTTTTCATGTCCTGTGCCGCAGGAAGGAAGCTCGCTGTTGTGCGCTAGTCGCTGGAGCCTTGCCCATTCCAGGTCCCCGCCTGGGGGCCAGGTGAAATGGAAGTTTGGATAGTAGGTCACTCGTACGTGAATAGGCTGAAGCATAATTTTTTCGCAGGCAACTATGCGGAAAGGGCGCGCGTTGGGCAGGTTGCAATGTATCTTTGCATGGGCAAAGAGATTTGCGCCTGGGGCAGTTGCGGAGCTTGTTGGGTGTTCTGCTAGCGAAGACTCACACGCCCTCGCAGCGGTAATTGTCTATCTGGGGGGCAACAACCTGGTGCATTTGGGTAGGAAGGGCGTTGTCGAGGCACTGATCACTGAGATAGGATGGTCGGCGAGGAAGTGCCCTTAGGTAGTCTTGGCATGGTCCCACATCGTTCCCAGGTTCCAATGGCGGGTGGTGAGTCGGTCTGGGCCTTGAAGCACTCGGTAGAAAGAATCAATAAAAGTATTGATGAGTTGTTTAGGTCCCCAAAACTCTAAACCATTGTACATGGGTGCGCCCGGGGGGAGAGGTTTTTCCTGCATGATGGAGTTCACCTCTCGAAACTGGGCAATGACATTTTCCTAGAGAACTTGTTAGCATGGTTGGTGGGGACACGGGACAGGGCATGACCTTAGGATGTCTCTGTTGGGGGGAGGGGCAGATAATCGGTCAACTATGCTGGCCTGTGATGGGAAGGTCACGATTAGTGGGCATTTTATGGTTCTTAGTAGGCATCACCATTGTTACTGGGAACGCCTGGGGGGACCGTGGTCTCTCATGGAACTCCAGGGGGCGTTTAAGGCCGGTAGGCTGCAGGGTGTGGGGTGGAGAAGTTCCGCTTCCGGTAGGCCTTTGAGCCAATCCCTGCACAGGCGCCATGTTGGCATAACAGCACAGCCCCTTGGGGGTAGAAATTGAGGGCATAGGGGGTGCCGAGGGAGGTAACCTTCTGGGCAACCGGGCCTCCTGCGCAAGGTCACTCCAGTGGGAGGGGAGGACCTGGCACGTAGTTGGATAAGTCATAACCTTGTCTAGAAACTAAATCCGGGATACGCAGAAAACAAAAATGTACATAATTTTAGTTTTAGGTTAGGAATGGCTATGTATTAGACAATATATTAATGTTAGCCATTCATAAATAATTGTAAATACATTGTGTAAAATATGTGATTTACGTATGAATATTCTGGACTGTTGGACGTGTTTTCTGCGTATTATATATATATAATCTTAATATGTTTTATCATTTAATAAAATACAGCCGGGGTACTTACGGCCCCTAACCCAAGGCAATTGTGTTTTGATGTGTATCCATGCCTCGGGGAGAGTGGAGGGGTTTGGTACCCATGGGGGCCATGGTTTGGGAATGGATGTCAGTTTGGGGCAGGGACTCGGCAATACCTGGCCATATGAATACGACAGCAGCAGAATTGCTGAAACAAGACAGGGACACAATGAAACACAGACAATGCCAAAACACTGATGGAGAAACAAGGGAGGGACACTGCCAAAACACAGCATGAAACACCCCAAACAACAGTGGGCACACCGCGGAAACAAGGGAGGGACACTGCCAAAACACAGCATGAAACACCCCAAACAACAGTGGGTACACCGCGGAAACAAGGGAGGGACACTGCCAAAACACAGCATGAAACACCCCAAACAACAGTGGGTACACCGCTGAAACAAGGGAGGGACACTGCCAAAACACAGCATGAAACACCCCAAACAACAGTGGGTACACCGCTGAAACAAGGGAGGGACACTGCCAAAACACAGCATGAAACACATCAAACAACAGTGGGTACACTGCGGAAACAAGGGAGGGACACTGCCAAAACACAGCAGAGATGCTAATATGGATATTGATTCATTTGTCGACAAAACTGAACTATCGTCCTTATTAATAAAATCCTCTGTCCGAGCTCTACATCTACCTCGACAAGTATGTAGTCAGGCAGGCCCTGAAACCTAGGCCCGGGATCACTGTTTGATGGGTAACAGGTGGGAGGGTGCGTAGCTGGCAGAAAAAACACGCAGGCAGAAAACTCTTGATCAATCCCACAGATAGGCGCAGCGACATCACAATTGTCAGGGGATATTGGCCACAATAAAGCACACATGTCCCGAGTGGGGACGCGCACTTCAAAAACCACCATAAAGTCAAATGCCACGCGAGTTAGGAACACGTAGCGAATGAGGACCTAGCACATGTAAGACTACACGCCCCCCCACGACGGACATCTGGACACAGTCACCACTGGACACACTGTGTCCACACAAGGTCGAGACCCACCTGTAGTAACGTTTGCCCATTAATTTATGACTCTAAGGAAGCAACCAACATTACGCCCCATATATGGGATTCCGGATGCGCTTGACGTAAATAAATTATAAAAAACTAACGCTGACCAAATGTAAATTGAGACAGACCTCTGACCTTGTGCTTGAACTTTTCTACTGGCCAAACTGTTTAATTGAACAAAACTATACCTGGTTTTGCCAAATGCCTCTTGTCGTCTACTATGGAATTCAAACCCGAGCAACAGAGACATTGGCTAAACACGGTGAGAACACTGCTGAAACAAGGAAGGAACAATGCCAAAACACAGTAAGAACATAGCTGAAAAAAGGAAGGAAGGGTGTAAAAACACAGTGAGAACACAGCCGGAACAAAGAAGTAACAGTTTAAAAACACACCAAGAACACTGCTGAAACAAAGATGGAAACAGTGGCAAAACACAGTGAGAACACTGCTGAAAGAACAAAGGAACCGTGCCAAAACCCAGTGAGAACACAGATGAAACGAGGAAAGAACAGTGCTAAAACATAGAGAGAGAACACTGCTGAAACAAGAAAGGAACAGCGCCAAAACCCAGTGAGAACACTGATGAAACGAGGAAAGAACAGTCTAAAACATAGAGAGAACACTGCTGAAACAAGGAAGGAGCAGTGCCAAAACACGGTGAGAACACTGATGAAACGAGGAAAGAACAGTGCTAAAACATAGAGAGAGAACACTGCTGAAACAAGGAAGGAACAGTGCCAAAACACGGTGAGAACACTGCTGAAACAAGGAAGAAACAGTGCCAAAACACAGTGCAAACACAGCTGAAACAAGGAAGGAACAGTGCCAAAACACAGAGCGAACACTGCTGAAACAAGGAAGCAACAGTGCCAACACCCAGTGAGAACACTGCTGAAACAAGGAAGGAACAGTGCCAACACCCAGTGAGAACACTGCTGAACGAGGAAAGAACAGTGCTAAAACACAGAGAGAGAACACTGCTGAAACAAGGAAGGAACAGTACCAAAACACGGTGAGAACACTGATGAAACGAGGAAAGAACAGTGCTAAAACATAGAGAGAGAACACTGCTGAAACAAGGAAGGAACAGTGCCAAAAAAAGTGAGAACACTGCTGAAACAAGGAAGGAACAGTGCCAAAACACAGTGCGAACACTGCTGAAACAAGGAAGGAACAGTGCCAACACTGCCGAAACGAAGAGAAAATATTGCTGCCGCTAAGAGGGAACACTGATGAAACGAGGAAAGACCAGTGCTAAAACAGAGAGAGAAAAGTGCCAAAACACGGTGAGAACACTGATGAAACGAGGAAAGAACAGTGCTAAAACATAGAGAGAGAACACTGCTGAAACAAGGAAGGAACAGTGCCAAAACACGGTGAGAACACTGCTGAAACAAGGAAGGAACAGCGCCAAAACACAGTGAGAACACTGCTGAAACAAGGAAGAAACAGTGCCAAAACACAGAGCGAACACAGCTGAAACAAGGAAGGAACAGTGCCAAAACACAGAGCGAACACTGCTGAAACAAGGAAGCAACAGTGCCAACACCCAGTGAGAACACTGCTGAAACAAGGAAGGAACAGTGCCAACACCCAGTGAGAACACTGCTGAACGAGGAAAGAACAGTGCTAAAACACAGAGAGAGAACACTGCTGAAACAAGGAAGGAACAGTACCAAAACACGGTGAGAACACTGATGAAACGAGGAAAGAACAGTGCTAAAACATAGAGAGAGAACACTGCTGAAACAAGGAAGGAACAGTGCCAAAAAAAGTAAGAACACTGCTGAAACAAGGAAGGAACAGTGCCAAAACACAGTGCGAACACTGCTGAAACAAGGAAGGAACAGTGCCAACACTGCCGAAACCAAGAGAAAATATTGCTGCCGCTAAGAGGGAACACTGATGAAACGAGGAAAGACCAGTGCTAAAACAGAGAGAGAAAAGTGCCAAAACACGGTGAGAACACTGATGAAACGAGGAAAGAACAGTGCTAAAACATAGAGAGAGAACACTGCTGAAACAAGGAAGGAACAGTGCCAAAACACGGTGAGAACACTGCTGAAACAAGAAAGGAACAGTGCCAAAACACAGTGCAAACACAGCTGAAACAAGGAAGGAACAGTGCCAAAACACAGTGCGAACACTGCTGAAACAAGGAAGGAACAGTGCCAACACCCAGTGAGAACACTGCTGAACGAGGAAAGAACAGTGCTAAAACATAGAGAGAGAACACTGCTGAAACAAGGAAGGAACAGTACCAAAACACGGTGAGAACACTGATGAAACGAGGAAAGAACAGTGCTAAAACATAGAGAGAGAACACTGCTGAAACAAGGAAGGAACAGTGCCAAAACACGGTGAGAACACTGCTGAAACAAGGAAGGAACAGTGCCAAAACACAGTGCAAACACAGCTGAAAAAAGGAAGGAACAGTGCCAACACCCAGTGAGACCACTGCTGAAACAAGAAAGGAACAGTGCCAAAACACAGTGCAAACACAGCTGAAAAAAGGAAGGAACAGTGCCAACACCCAGTGAGAACACTGCTGAAACGAAGAGAGAATATTGCTGCCGCTAAGAGGGAACACTGATGAAACGAGGAAAGAACAGTGCTAAAACAGAGAGAGAAAGTGCCAAAACACGGTGAGAACACTGCTGAAACAAGGAAGGAACAGTGCCAAAACACAGTGCGAACACAGCGGAAACAAGGCAGGAACAGTGCCAAAACACGGTGAGAACACTGCTGAAACAAGGAAGGAACAGCGCCAAAACACAGTGCAAACACAGCTGAATCAAGGCAGGAACAATGCCAAAACACAGTGAGAACACTGCCGAAAGAAGAAAGGAACAGTGCTAAAACAGAGAGAGGACACTGCTGAAACAAGGAAGGAACAGCGCCAAAACACGGTGAGAACACTGCTGAAACAAGGAAGGAACAGCGCCAAAACACAGTGCAAACACAGCTGAATCAAGGCAGGAACAATGCCAAAACACAGTGAGAACACTGCCGAAAGAAGAAAGGAACAGTGCTAAAACAGAGAGAGGACACTGCTGTAACAAGGAAGGAACAGCGCCAAAACACAGTGAGAACACTGATGAAACGAGGAAAGAACAGTGTTAAAACAGAGAGAGAACACTGCTGAAACAATTAAGGAACAGTGCTAAAACATAGAGAGAGAACACTGCTGAAACAAGGACGGAACAGCGCCAAAACACGGTGAGAACACTGCTGAAACAAGGAAGGAACAGTGCCAAAACACAGTGCAAACACAGCTGAAACAAGGAAGGAACAGTGCCAAAACACGGTGAGAACACTGCTGATGTGAGAACACTGCTGAAACAAGGAAGGAACAGTGCCAAAACACAGTGCAAACACAGCGGAAATAAGGCAGTAACAGTGCCAAAACACGGTGAGAACACTGCTGAAACAAGGAAGGAACAGTGCCAAAACACAGTGCAAACACAGCGGAAATAAGGCAGTAACAGTGCCAAAACACGGTTAGAACACTGCTGAAACAAGGAAGGAGCAGTGCCAAAACACAGTACAAGCACAGCTGAATCAAGGCAGGAACAATGCCAAAACACAGTGAGAACACTGCCGAAAGAAGAAAGGAACAGCGCCAAAACCCAGTGGGAACACTGATGAAACGGGGAACGAACAGTGCTAAAACAGAGAGAACACTGCTGAAACAAGGAAGGAACAGCACCAAAACACAGTGAGAACACTGCTGAAACAAGGAAGGAACAGCGCCAAACCCCAGTGAGAACACTGATGAAACGGGGAACGAACAGTGCTAAAACAGAGAGAGAACACTGATGAAACGAGGAACGAACAGTGCCAAAACACAGTGCAAACACAGCGGAAACAAGGAAGGAACAGCGCCAAAACACAGTGCAAACACAGCTGAAACAAGGAAGTAACAGCGCCAAAACACGGTGCAAACACAGCTGAAACAAGGAAGGAACAGTGCCAAAACACGGTGCAAACACAGCTGAAACAAGGCAGGAACAGTGCCAAAACACGGTGCAAACACAGCTGAAACAAGGCAGGAACAGTGCCAAAACACGGTGCAAACACAGCTGAAACAAGAAAGGAGCAGTGCCAAAACACGGTGCAAACACAGCTGAAACAAGGAAGGAACAGTGCCAACACCCAGTGAGAACACAGCTGAAACAAGGAAGGAACAGTGCCAACACCCAGTGAGAACACTGCTGAACGAGGAAAGAACAGTGCTAAAACATAGAGAGAGAACACTGCTGAAACAAGGAAGGAACAGTGCCAACACTGCCGAAACCAAGAGAAAATATTGCTGCCGCTAAGAGGGAACACTGATGAAACGAGGAAAGACCAGTGCTAAAACAGAGAGAGAAAAGTGCCAAAACACGGTGAGAACACTGATGAAACGAGGAAAGAACAGTGCTAAAACATAGAGAGAGAACACTGCTGAAACAAGGAAGGAACAGTGCCAAAACACGGTGAGAACACTGCTGAAACAAGAAAGGAACAGTGCCAAAACACAGTGCAAACACAGCTGAAACAAGGAAGGAACAGTGCCAAAACACAGTGCGAACACTGCTGAAACAAGGAAGGAACAGTGCCAACACCCAGTGAGAACACTGCTGAACGAGGAAAGAACAGTGCTAAAACATAGAGAGAGAACACTGCTGAAACAAGGAAGGAACAGTACCAAAACACGGTGAGAACACTGATGAAACGAGGAAAGAACAGTGCTAAAACATAGAGAGAGAACACTGCTGAAACAAGGAAGGAACAGTGCCAAAACACGGTGAGAACACTGCTGAAACAAGGAAGGAACAGTGCCAAAACACAGTGCAAACACAGCTGAAAAAAGGAAGGAACAGTGCCAACACCCAGTGAGACCACTGCTGAAACAAGAAAGGAACAGTGCCAAAACACAGTGCAAACACAGCTGAAAAAAGGAAGGAACAGTGCCAACACCCAGTGAGAACACTGCTGAAACGAAGAGAGAATATTGCTGCCGCTAAGAGGGAACACTGATGAAACGAGGAAAGAACAGTGCTAAAACAGAGAGAGAAAGTGCCAAAACACGGTGAGAATACTGCTGAAACAAGGAAGGAACAGTGCCAAAACACAGTGCGAACACAGCGGAAACAAGGCAGGAACAGTGCCAAAACACGGTGAGAACACTGCTGAAACAAGGAAGGAACAGCGCCAAAACACAGTGCAAACACAGCTGAATCAAGGCAGGAACAATGCCAAAACACAGTGAGAACACTGCCGAAAGAAGAAAGGAACAGTGCTAAAACAGAGAGAGGACACTGCTGAAACAAGGAAGGAACAGCGCCAAAACACAGTGAGAACACTGATGAAACGAGGAAAGAACAGTGTTAAAACAGAGAAAGAACACTGCTGAAACAATTAAGGAACAGTGCTAAAACATAGAGAGAGAACACTGCTGAAACAAGGACGGAACAGCGCCAAAACACGGTGAGAACACTGCTGAAACAAGGAAGGAACAGTGCCAAAACACAGTGCAAACACAGCTGAAACAAGGAAGGAACAGTGCCAAAACACGGTGAGAACACTGCTGATGTGAGAACACTGCTGAAACAAGGAAGGAACAGTGCCAAAACACAGTGCAAACACAGCGGAAATAAGGCAGTAACAGTGCCAAAACACGGTGAGAACACTGCTGAAACAAGGAAGGAACAGTGCCAAAACACAGTGCAAACACAGCGGAAATAAGGCAGTAACAGTGCCAAAACACGGTGAGAACACTGCTGAAACAAGGAAGGAACAGCGCCAAACCCCAGTGAGAACACTGATGAAACGGGGAACGAACAGTGCTAAAACAGAGAGAACACTGCTGAAACAAGGAAGGAACAGTGCCAAAACACAGTACAAGCACAGCTGAATCAAGGCAGGAACAATGCCAAAACACAGTGAGAACACTGCCGAAAGAAGAAAGGAACAGCGCCAAAACCCAGTGGGAACACTGATGAAACGGGGAACGAACAGTGCTAAAACAGAGAGAACACTGCTGAAACAAGGAAGGAACAGCACCAAAACACAGTGAGAACACTGCTGAAACAAGGAAGGAACAGCGCCAAACCCCAGTGAGAACACTGATGAAACGGGGAACGAACAGTGCTAAAACAGAGAGAGAACACTGATGAAACGAGGAACGAACAGTGCCAAAACACAGTGCAAACACAGCGGAAACAAGGAAGGAACAGCGCCAAAACACAGTGCAAACACAGCTGAAACAAGGAAGTAACAGCGCCAAAACACGGTGCAAACACAGCTGAAACAAGGCAGGAACAGTGCCAAAACACGGTGCAAACACAGCTGAAACAAGGCAGGAACAGTGCCAAAACACGGTGCAAACACAGCTGAAACAAGGAAGGAGCAGTGCCAAAACACGGTGCAAACACAGCTGAAACAAGGAAGGAACAGTGCCAACACCCAGTGAGAACACTGCTGAACGAGGAAAGAACAGTGCTAAAACATAGAGAGAGAACACTGCTGAAACAAGGAAGGAACAGTGCCAACACTGCCGAAACCAAGAGAAAATATTGCTGCCGCTAAGAGGGAACACTGATGAAACGAGGAAAGACCAGTGCTAAAACAGAGAGAGAAAAGTGCCAAAACACGGTGAGAACACTGATGAAACGAGGAAAGAATAGTGCTAAAACATAGAGAGAGAACACTGCTGAAACAAGGAAGGAACAGTGCCAAAACACGGTGAGAACACTGCTGAAACAAGAAAGGAACAGTGCCAAAACACAGTGCAAACACAGCTGAAACAAGGAAGGAACAGTGCCAAAACACAGTGCGAACACTGCTGAAACAAGGAAGGAACAGTGCCAACACCCAGTGAGAACACTGCTGAACGAGGAAAGAACAGTGCTAAAACATAGAGAGAGAACACTGCTGAAACAAGGAAGGAACAGCGCCAAAACACGGTGAGAACACTGCTGAAACAAGAAAGGAACAGTGCCAAAACACAGTGCAAACACAGCGGAAACAAGGAAGGAACAGTGCCAACACCCAGTGAGAACACTGCTGAACGAGGAAAGAACAGTGCTAAAACATAGAGAGAGAACACTGCTGAAACAAGGAAGGAACAGTGCCAACACTGCCGAAACCAAGAGAAAATATTGCTGCCGCTAAGAGGGAACACTGATGAAACGAGGAAAGACCAGTGCTAAAACAGAGAGAGAAAAGTGCCAAAACACGGTGAGAACACTGATGAAACGAGGAAAGAATAGTGCTAAAACATAGAGAGAGAACACTGCTGAAACAAGGAAGGAACAGTGCCAAAACACGGTGAGAACACTGCTGAAACAAGAAAGGAACAGTGCCAAAACACAGTGCAAACACAGCTGAAACAAGGAAGGAACAGTGCCAAAACACAGTGCGAACACTGCTGAAACAAGGAAGGAACAGTGCCAACACCCAGTGAGAACACTGCTGAACGAGGAAAGAACAGTGCTAAAACATAGAGAGAGAACACTGCTGAAACAAGGAAGGAACAGCGCCAAAACACGGTGAGAACACTGCTGAAACAAGAAAGGAACAGTGCCAAAACACAGTGCAAACACAGCGGAAACAAGGAAGGAACAGTGCCAACACCCAGTGAGAACACTGCTGAACGAGGAAAGAACAGTGCTAAAACATAGAGAGAGAACACTGCTGAAACAAGGAAGGAACAGCGCCAACACCCAGTGAGAACACTGCTGAACGAGGAAAGAACAGTGCTAAAACATAGAGAGAGAACACTGCTGAAACAAGGAAGGAACAGCGCCAAAACACGGTGAGAACACTGCTGAAACAAGAAAGGAACAGTGCCAAAACACAGTGCAAACACAGCGGAAACAAGGAAGGAACAGTGGCAACACCCAGTGAGAACACTGCTGAACGAGGAAAGAACAGTGCCAAAACACAGTGCGAACACTGCTGAAACAAGGAAGGAACAGTGCCAAAACACGGTGAGAACACTGCTGAACGAGGAAAGAACAGTGCTAAAACATAGAGAGAGAACACTGCTGAAACAAGGAAGGAACAGCGCCAAAACACAGTGCAAACACAGCGGAAACAAGGAAGGAACAGTGGCAACACCCAGTGAGAACACAGCTGAAACAAGGAAGGAACAGCGCCAAAACACGGTGAGAACACTGTTGAGACGAAGAGAGGATATTGCTGACGCTAAGAGGGGACACTACAGAAACACAGCAGAAACACACACTACATACCACCACCATGGGAACACTAATAAACCAAACCAGGAAAACGGGTGAAAAGGGGCGCACTACTGGAACAGAGGCTGCGCAGAAACAACATGGGAACACTGCATCAGAGGCGAGTGAAAAGGTGCGCTGTGATTGTAATGTGTATTATTGTTAACAGGGACATGACGTGTGTGTTCGAGGGTGGAACAGGCCCGCCTGAAACCTTGACTAGGGCAACAGGGGGTGAAACACAGGTGGTCGTTAAATAAACATGGATGCTCTGCGTGTTATTGAAGCGTTTCTTATTTGCGCGCCTGTTTAGAGTAAGATGCATCTTTTCTGTGATTTACAAAAGTAAATCCCGCTGCCTTTGCTGATGTTTTGCGGCTTCGGCTTTTAAGAGCCAAACCTTTGCCCTGGCTCGGCTCTGGCTGGCTCGCCCCATGAGTGCTCTGACTCGCCCGCCCCGGGTGCAAGCAATGCGTGGGGTCCGTGTGTCATGGTGGGTGAGGAGTGGCATGGCGGTGTGTGCTGTGGTGGCAAGATGTGCCCCCTGCACAGCCTGCTCATGTAACCTCACTCACTCACTCACTCACTCAAGGAGTCAGTCACCGCTCACTCGCACATGCGCTGCCCCAGGGCCGGCCCCAGCCCTTCCCTCTGCTCCCCGGGGAGGGCCGCCTGCTCTGCCCCTCTCAGCCCGGCGGATTCCCAGGAATCCGGGCTATGTTTTCGGTCCGGATTCCACGAGGCCTCCCCTGGGCCGGGCTAACCTTGGCCGCTCTGTTCCCACCGAGTCACTGCTGCTGGGGGTGCCGGGGGCGGTGTCACTGACTCAGCCCCCTCCCCCCCAGACATTCCCAGTGGAACCATCAATAACTGCTTCATCATGAGCTCTGACACCACAGACACATTTCAGACACGGCTGCAAAGCTTCCCAGTTGAAGTTCCACGCTTGACTAGTTACTCCACCCCCGTTTCTCTCTCTCGGAATTTGTGGTCTTGCTTTTATAATAGATTAAATAAAACTACAATTTCCAAAATTCGAGCTTCTAGCGAGCTTTCTTTGCACGACATCCTCTCCAGTGACTTGTACTGACCTGCCACACTTCTGGACAGGCCTACAGCGACAGTGCCTGTGACAAAGCCAGTAGGGCTGGGACAGAGTTAGTCACGGGTCTGGACAGCCACATGGTTTATGTTCAGAGCACACAGGGGGTCTCTTTGTGGTAAGGCGCAGCCACCCTTTGGAAGGCCAAAGTCACACTACTATTGCTAGCTGGCTTTTCTGTAGCGCACACTCTGACACTGGCATGGCTTCGCGGCGCTTTCAGTTGTGCTGGTTCCCAAAGGCTGTGAGCATGTGTGGTACTAAAGCTGGTAATGACGAGCTGCACAGCAGTGGACGAGAGAAGGGAGCAGGTGAGGCGAAGAGAGGGAGGATGGGAGAGGAGGAGGGAAACTTGACGGGTACAGGCGAGTAGCGCCACGATGCTCAGCCTTCAAGCCTGAAGCGCTTCCCATTCCCTTGAAAAGACATTTCCACCCTCTTTTCTGTACCAGGCAGCGCCCTGAGGCTGCTTGCATCATGTCACGCTTTATGAAACCACCAGCCATGGGTTGACGGGAGTAAAAAGGGGGGCTAGAGTAACCACCACTAGAAGTGCACTTGAATGAATAAATGAGCAATGTATAAAGCGCAAACGAATGCCGGAACTAGGCGTCAAGGCACTTATGCAGTTGGTCTACTACCGAAAGGGAAGATTACAAAGTCCTAGCCCTGCAGGATACATTACAGAGTTAAGAGGCAGGTATTCAAAGCCTTACGAGAGGGGACCTGGGCTTGGGACCTGGGGGCCTGGGAAGAGAGTTCCAGATGGGGTGTTGAAACGCTACTCTGGAACCCATAAAGGATTCGTGGTGAATTAGTATAGTGGAATATGGAAATTGAGAAGTGAGCATGTTAGTCTGTTATTTTGATTAAAAAGGATAGTGGAGGGACAGAAGAGTAAGATTTTTTTTTCTTTTCTTTTTTGAGGTCATAGTATTCGGAGAAGGCTTTTGGATGAGTAAAAAGGTGTTTTGAGGGGAAAGGTCAGAGGGCAGAGTTTATAAAGGTTTGTTTTGGGGAATCGGTATAGTAAAATAGGTGTCAGATGATGCAAGGAGGGGTAGAGTACGAGAGAGTCTAGAAATGTTTATTTTGGGATCATAGTAGTGGTATGGGGTTTGGGATAAATGAGAGAGTGGATGTAGAGGATATAGTGATAGATATATAGGGTGAGAGATAGGGTAGTGCATTGGAAAGAGTAGTAGAAAGAATGTTGAGACGAGTCAGAAGGTTGGGCCAGAGGATATATTGAAAGAAGTATAGGCTTAGAAATAGGGTAGTGCATTTGAAATGCTAAATTAGAAGAAAGTTATAAATATATAGATCCATATGTACATTGAAAGTATATAGATTCATAAAGGAGGTGAGTATATATAGATTAAAGATATTGATAGAGGTATAGGATGAGAAGTAGGGTAGTGCATCGGCTATGCTTTTTCAGGAGAAAGGTAACAGACACACAGATCGAAGTACATGGAAGGTACATAGACACACAAAGGAAGTAAGTACATGTAGACCAAAGATGATTTTTTATTTATTTATTTATAACAACATAATTATTCTACATGTTTATACAAAGCAATACACAATGATAGGTACATATCTATAGTGAAAATAAATGCTTATATACAGAGGAATATGCTGTAAATTTCTGTTTGCTTCTGCTGCTTATGTGGGGAAGAGACAATTCTTGAGTAGTTTTCTGAAGATAAGGTGGCTGTCGGTGGATCTTATGTTGGGGGTGAAGAGTTTCATAGTTTGGCTGCTTGAACAGAGAAGGATGTGCCACCCATGGTTTTTTTCTTGTATCTTGGGATTTTGAGGTGAGATGCCCCTTTATAGCGGAGGTTCCTTTGTTGAATGTGTTTGGTGATTTTATTCCTGATGAAGAGCGGTCCCATTCCATGTATTGCTTTGTGGGTGATACAAAGTTGCTTGAACGTGGATCTTCTGGCAACCGTTAACCAATGCAGGGCTTTCAAGGCAGGTGAGATGTGGTCTCGCGGTTTGATATGCAAGAGTAGTCTGGCAGCCGAGTTCTGAATCCATTGTAGTCTTTTCATGCTTGTTAAAGGTGATCCGTGGTAGCGGCTATTGGCGTAATCGAGTTTGGACAGAACAAGGGGGATGGTAGCTTGGACCTTGTGTGGAAATCCCAAATGAGGGAAAATTTGTTGCAGCGTTTTATAGTAACAAAGCTTGATTTTGCTGGTTTGTCCACTTGGGCATTCATCGACAGCTTGGAGTCCATGATTATTCTGAGGTTTCTTACTTCCTTCGATAATTTAGGCGGTGAACCCAGTTCATCAGGCCAGGCGGCAAGCGGGTCGTAATGTTTCCGATCGCCACACGTGAGTATTTCCATTTTTGAAGCATTAAATTTGAGATGGCTCCAAGTCACCCACTGATCCACTGCTCTGAGACAACTGAAAATTGGGCATTTTTCAATGTCTTTGGGGCATTCTAGTTGAAGGAGTATTTGAGTATAATCTGCACAGTTATATCATGTGAGGTGAAATTAATTGATCAGTACTGGTAATGACATGTTGAAAAGCATGGGCAAGATGATAGAACCTTGAGGGACCCCTGCTTTTGTGGAGTATGGCTTGGACGAGAAAGGTGGGGTATGGATGACATTAGTTCTGTTTCGAAGGTAGGACGTGATCCAGTCTAGAGCAGTTCCCTCTATGCCGGCTTCATAGAATCTTTGTTTCAGAGTGTCATGGTCAACCGTGTCAAAGGTAGCCGAGAGGTCCAAGAGGAGAAGCGCAGCAACCCCGCTGCAGTCATCCCAGATGGCAAGGAGGGCAGATTCAGTGCCTCTTCCCGGACGGAATCCTGTTTGGAAGTCTGAGAGTATGTCATTCTCTTCAATGAATTGTAACATCTGGGCGAACACTGCTCTTTCTATCAGTTTGCCCAGGAAAGGTCCATTTGTAATGGGTCTGTAGTTGTCAGGGTTCAGCGGGTCCAAGTTTGTTTTCTTCAGTAAAGGGCGGATGTGTGACTTTTTGAGTTCTTCTGGAAATATTACGGTAGTTAAGGAATATTTGATGATTCTTCTTACTAGAGTAGCAGCCGAGGTTGTTAGAAGAATAGTCTTGAAAGTTTGTGGTGGACACGGGTCAGAAGGGCTGCCGGCAGGCCTGCTTGCTCTGACCAGGTCCATAAATTCATCGTGTGAGATGTGTCAGAAGTGCCATCCCTTGCTTAGCAGGCTACTGGACCGCTATCCAGAGAAGGTACAGAAGGCGCATCCTCAGCGGCACCACGAGTGTTTGCACTGTACGCAATATCCACACTGTCAGTCACAGGTGCAAGGCACGCCACTGGCCGACTCTCCATGCCTGCTGCCATTTTCTGCTTACAGCGGTACCCTAGCCTCTTTGCCGCCCGCTCTGTCCTGGGAACATTATTTTTTCCGAATTTTGAGGTCCCTGTGGACATCTTTAGAACAAAAGGGCATGTGTTGCACATTTCTTCAATACTCAACAGGCACAAACCCAGCCCACTCAGAGGAAACGCATCCCAAGACTATTAATATATTGGGAGGGGGAAATTCCTGAGCGCCCCCAACGCCTGGCCGACAGCAGCAGCTTAGAAGTGGCCGCAGGAAGGCATTGCTCAGCGGCAAGCTGTACCGTGTGGTAAAGATGTGTAGGCCGTGGAGACCACGCTGCAGGCGCAGATCAGGCCAACAAGCGAACTGTGCACCCGCGAGCGCGGCCTTCTGAGCCAGCCGCTGGCTGTCGCTCAAGTTTGCACAGTACCTACAACATGGTTTCTTTGTTAGTCACTGTGCATTACCGCTCTTCTTTCTGACAAGGCACTTTTATAGGAACACACAGACTTCAGTCTTGGTCACAGGGTCAATCCTCTGCCCTGTCTGCTCTCACCTTAGACTCGATTAACACGGTGCTGATGGTAACATGGCACTTTCTGACCACAGCTGACTTTTTCTGAAATATCTTAATAAACAGTAGTTGGTTTTATCCGCTGCATAGTTTGCAGATGCCAAGAAGAAAGGATTGGTTGTAGCTCAGGCGGATCAATAGTTACTAACAGCGCTGCGCACTGGATGCAGTGCAGGGCCTGGCACTGCAGACCTTCAGCTGCCTCAGCTCCTTGTGGATTGTTTTGTTGAAAAGGAAGATGGCGAGCAGACCGTGAATTGTACTGCAGAGTTGGTATAGCACTTACTCTTCCTGTGTGAGGCGTCGAAGCGCTTATCCACATGGATACCACGTTACACCGTGTGTGTGTGTGCGTGCGTGTGTGCGT
Source organism: Triturus cristatus (assembly GCF_964204655.1). NCBI lineage: Eukaryota > Metazoa > Chordata > Amphibia > Caudata > Salamandridae > Triturus > Triturus cristatus. The sequence goes on from NC_140589.1 coordinate 42,480,495, forward strand.
GTGCGTGCGTGTGTGTCTGGAAGCAGTCCAAGACGACCAATGCTCTCTTATTTATGCTTTCTTTGCTGTGCACTGAAATACGTGCTCCTTTGGAAGTCTGCCCCGCACGCTGTCCTATTGATAGTGCAAGGCGTGCCAGACATCTCCCAGGTTGTGCTTCTTACAAGCAGCGCCTAAAGGGGTCTGACTGACTGAAAGCAGACAGCACGACCATACAACATGCAAAAATGCCCTAAAGCTTTACACTCGAGCTCTAGCTCATACATGTACTGACTGCAGCGGCTGGGACCACCACCGCGAGGTCCGGGAGGTTTGTTTTCAGGGGCCAGTCCCTGCTCCTCCAGGTACTGACCAGTGAGCTCAAAAGGGACCCCCTGCTGCCTCATTTAATTCACTACCACCAGCAAGGGCGCCAAATTTCTTGCCGCCCAGCGCAGGGCGCTATCTTAGCAAAAGCCGGCCCTGGCCTCTGCAACCGTAAGGTGGTGATCAGGTCTCCATTCTCACATTCATGTCCTCCATGCCTGCCCCTTGCTTTATTCACTGGCAAATATGGAGGGCATGAACCAGCCGATGGGGCCGCTGTTGGAACAGTCTGCAAACCAAATGTGACTGCTGGTGTACTTCCACAAAACTCAAGTGACTGCTGGTGTACTCCCACAAAACTCAAGCGACTTCTGGCGTACGCCCACAAAACTTAAGCGACTGTTGGCGTACGCCCACAAAACTCAAGCGACTGCTGGTTTACGCCCACAAAACTCAAGTGACTGCTGGCGTACTCCCACAAAACTCAAGCGACGGCTGGCGTGCTCCCACAAAACTCAAGTGACTGCTGGTGTACTCCCACAAAACTCAAGCGACTGCTGGCGTACGCCCACAAAACTCAAGCGACTGCTGGCGTACGCCCACAAAACTCAAGTGACTACTGGTGTATGCCCACAAAACTCAAGCGACTGCTGGCGAAGGCCCACAAAACTCAAGTGACTGCTGGTGTACGCCCACAAAACTCTAGTGACTGCTGGTGTACACCCACAAAACTCAAGCGACTGCAGGCGTACGCCCACAAAACTCAAGTGACTACTGGTGTACGCCCACAAAACTCAAGTGACTGCTGGTGTACGCCCATAAAACTCTAGTGACCGCTGGCGTATTCCCACAAAACTAAAGTGACCGCTGGTGTACTCCCACAAACCTAATGTGACTGATGGCATACTCCCACAAAACTCAACTGACTGCTGGTGTACGCCCACAAAACTCAAGTGACTGCTGGTGTACTCCCACAAACCTAATGTGACTGCTGGCATTCTCCCACAAACCTAATGTGACTGCTGGCATACTCCCACAAAACTCAAGAGACTACTAGCGTATTCCCACAAAACTCAACTGACTGCTGGTGTACTCCCACAAAACTCAAGAGACTGCTGGCATATTCCCACAAAACTCAAGTGACTGCTGGTGTACGCCCACAAAAACTCAAGAGACTGCTGGTGTACGACCACAAAACTCAAGCGACTGCTGGTGTATTCCCACAAAACTCAAGTGACTGCTGGTGTATTCCCACAAAACTCAAGTGACTGCTGGTGTACTCCCACAAAACTCAAGAGATTGCTGGCATATTCCCACAAAACTCAAGTGCCTGCTGCTGTACGCCCACAAAACTCAAGTCACTGCTGGAGTACTGCCACAAAACTCAAGCGACTGCTGGTGTATTCCCACAAAACTCAAGCGACTGCTGGCGTATTCCCACAAAACTCAAGTGACTGCTGGTGTATTCCCACAAAACTCAAGTGACTGCTGGTGTACTCCCACAAAACTCAAGAGACTGCTGGCATATTCCCACAAAACTCAAGTGACTGCTGCTGTACGCCCACAAAACTCAAGTCACTGCTGGAGTACTCCCACAAAACTCAAGCGACTGCAGGCGTATTCCCACAAAAGTCAAGTGACTGCTGGTGTACGCCCACATAACTCAAGCGACTGCTGACATATTCCTACAAAACTCAAGTGACTGCTGGTGTACGCCCACAAAACTCAAGCGACTGCTGGCGTATTCCCACAAAACTCAAGTGACTGCTGCTGTACGCCCACAAAACTCAAGTGACTTCTGGTGTACTCCCACAAAACTCAAGCGACGGCTGGCGTGCTCCCACAAAACTCAAGTGACTGCTTGTGTACTCCCACAAAACTCAAGTGACTGCTGGTGTACGCCCACAAAACTCAAGTGACTGCTGGTGTACGCTCACAAAACTCAAGCGACTGCTGGCATATTCCAACAAAACTAAAGTGACCGCTGGTGTACTCCCACAAACCAAATGTGACTGCTGGCATACTCCCACAAAACTCAAGAGACTGCTGGTGTACGCCCATAAAACTTAAGTGACTGCTGGCGTACTCCCAAAAAACTCAAGTGACTGCCGGTGTATTCCCACAAAACTAAAGTGACAGCTGGTGTACGCCCACAAAACTCAAGTGACTGCTGGTGTACTCCCACAAAACTTAAGCGACGGCTGGCGTGCTCCCACAAAACTCAAGTGACTGCTGGTGTACTCCCACAAAACTCAAGTGACTGCTGGTGTACGCCCACAAATCTCAAGTGACTGCTGGTGTACGCTCACAAAACTCAAGCGACTGCTGGCATATTCCAACAAAACTAAAGCGACGGCTGGCGTGCTCCCAGAAAACTCAAGTGACTGCCGGTGTATTCCCACAAAACTAAAGTGACAGCTGGTGTACTCCCACAAACCAAATGTGACTGCTGGCGTACTCCCACAAAACACAAGTGACTGCTGGTGTACGCCCACAAAACTCAAGTGACTGAGCGACTGCTAGTGTACTCCCACAAAACTAAAGTGACCACTTGTGTACTCCCACAAACCTGATGGGACTGCTGGCGTATACCCACAAAACTCAAGCGACTGCTGGCGTATTCCCACAAAACTCAAGTGACTGCTGGTGTACGCCCACAAAACTCAAGTGACTGCTGCTGTACGCCCACAAAACTCAAGCGACTGCTGGCGTATTCCCACAAAACTCAAGTGACTGCTGGTGTATGGCCACAAAACTCAAGCGACTGCTGCTGTACGCCCACAAATCCGCAGCCAGTTAATTACCCTTCCCTTGCTACTCTCATTATTGTGGTAGCGTATGGGTTTGGTCTTTAGCTTATGTAGGAGTGTATGAGCTTATGCTTAATCTTGTGTTTACTATATGTAATGTGTTATTGTGATCCGGTTGATTACCTTAAGGTATTTTCGTTTTCAGCGTTCCTCAGCGCGCCTCAGCGCACATTACTTGTTGGCGGTATATAATTGATCTCTCTCATAGGCTTCCGCCCGCGTCAGCCGCTCGCCGTTGGGAGTGCTTCGGCCTCCCCTGCCGGGTGCGTTGTGCCCAAAGCAGTTTTTCTACAAGTGGAGTGGGAGTGAGGGAGCCAGGCTGCGCGTCTGGCGAACGCTCAGTCCTCTTGTTACTAGGAAGAGCAGCCATTCGGCACGCAGGCCTGGCGGCCATTTTCTAAATTTTTCTAAATCAATTTCACGTTACGATAATCGCTACGAGCGGGAGCGGAGCCCCGATTAAAAATTATTATTGCTACAAGCGGGAGCAGCGCTCCGATTCAAAAATCCTTATTGACTCGTCCTTGGCTCCCTGTGACGGCCGCAGCTTACAGCAGCTGGGGGCTGAATAACTGTGCATAGGCTTTGCCTAGAGAGGCTGGCAAGCCCTCCCTCCACTACATAATCACTTGGTTAGACGCTTGGCTTGCCTGGGGTCGTACTTCTCCCCCATGTTTTGTCCAGTACAGTGGACTCTGAGTTGTGCGCTACCTCGCAATACAGTGTGCAGAGAAGTGAAATACAGTCATCTACCCTCTATAACCATGGCAAAATTCCTGTATGGTGATGATTATTTTGAGGACGAGCCGGCTGGCTCCTTAGAGATGAACCTCCTTGAGGCCTTGGACGCAGGGGTGCAACAGTCAGTAAATTCCGCTCTAGAGCGGGCCATTGCACCCCTTAAGCGTCACCTGAACGCCTATGCGCTGCAGCAAGGGTGGCTCCCCGCCAGGAACGCGCGTCCCAAGCCTGCTACCAAGAAGAGTTCTAACCCTCATGCGCCATGTCCAGTGAGAGGAGACGGTCTATTCTCCTCAAACTGGACCCCAAACTATCCGAACTGTCCTCTCCGGAGGCGGGACAGTGACCCAAGGCCTCCTTTTTGACCAACCATTTTTAAAGGAACTGACCAAATTTGTAGCCACCTTCAGTGGCTTAGATAAGGCGCAGGAATCCCTGAAACGTGCTTTTCGGCTGGTTTTCACCAGGGCTGGACGAAGTTGAGGGTGGTCGTTCGGGCAAAGATTTAATCAAGGCACCCCACGTGGCCAACAGCACCAGAGAGGAGGGTATCAGGACTCCAACTCCGGAAACTCCTCCTTGTACCCCACCTGGAGAGCAAAGAACCGGTTCTGGAGAGGCCCGTTCAGTGACAACCAAGGCAATCACCAGGACACCGGAAATACAGGTGAGACTCATCTTGTGTTCGGAGGTGGTGTTGGGTGGACGGATCCAATCTTTCCTACAGGCCTGGCAAACGGTCTCGCAAGATGCTTGGATCTTGGAGACGGTCCAGGGATACAAACTGGAACTGTACGATACTCCCGCTCAGAATTCTTCTCCCCTTTCCATACATTTTTCCCAACAAGAACAGAGTTTTATCACAGATGAAATCTGATCTCTCCTGAACAAGGGAGCTATCGTTGTCACTCATCCACCACCCTCAGGGTTTTATCAGCAATGCTTTCCTGGTCCAGAAAAAAGGGGGCGGATCCAGGTTAGTCCTAAATTTAAAAGAGGTCAACGGGTGGATAATCTAAAGTCACTTCAAGATGGAAGGCATCCATCTTTTGCGGGACCTTCTGCAAGAAGGGTATTGGATGGTCCGTCTAGACTTGAAAGACACGTACGTATCTGTTCCCATCTACGCCCCAGTGCTCTTCAGTTTCTCTGGCAGGGCGTCTACTACGAATACAAGGTCCTTCCCTTCGGACTTTCGTCAGCACCTTGGTGCTTCATGAAACTCCTTTGTCCGGTAATGGAGTTGTTGAGAGCTCGAGGGGTTCGCTTGATCGTCTACCTAGATGACATCATTATCATGGCTCGCTGCCCCCAACTGGTGACCATGCACCTGGAGCGGGGCATCGATTTGCTTCAGAGCCTGGGTTTCATGGTGAACCCTCAGAAGTCCATCCTGTTGCCCACACAATCTATAGCGTTTCTGGGGTTTCAGATCGACTCTCAGAGCTGCCAGCTTCTCCTCCCCGCACTGAAGATTAGGACCATCAAGAAGGACTTGAGGTTGATTGTGAACAGGCGGATTGTATCCTTGAGGTCGATAGCCCGGGTGGTGGGCCTGCTAGCCTCGTCGATCCAAGCTATTTTTCCGGGACCCCAATGCTTAAAGATTCAACATCTCCGCAAAGGCCTCGGATATGCAGAACGGATTCCTCTTTCCGAGGAAGCGAGGTGGGAAAGTTGTGGTGGTTAGACGACATGGAGTCGTGGAATGGCAGAGCCATATTCGGATCCAGTCCCGAGATAGGGATCGAATCGGACGCCAGCCGCTGGGGCTAGGGAGCCCGTTGCGGTCCAATTTCGACAGGGGGTCGGTGGTCTCAGGTGGAGCTCTCCCTACACATCAATTGCCTGGAGCTGCTGGCAGGCTCCTTTGCGATTCACAATCTCCCCCCTCGAAGACGGATTGCTGCATCCTCTTGCGGATGAACAACGTATCGGCAGTCCGATACGTGAACAAACTGGGGGGAACAAGGTCCCGAATTCTTGCAGAGATTGCCAAGGATTTTTGGCATTATTGTCTACACCACAGAATATCAGTCGTGGCGGAATATCTCCCGGGACGCAACAACGAGGTGGCAGATTGGCACTCTCGTTATCTACGGGATTTCAGTGATTGGAGGCTTCATCCCCGAATGTTCTGTTTTCTGTATCAAATGTGGGGTCCTTGTCAATTAGATTTGTTTGCGTCATGTCTGAACAAACAACTCCCAAAATTTTACAGTTGGTGTCCGGATCTGGAGGAGATTGCCTCGGACGCGTTTCTGCAGGTCTGGCCTCCTGGCCTTTGCTATGCCTTCCCGCCGTTTGCAATGATACCCAGAGTTCTGGCTCAAGCCAGGCGCCAGCAAGTAGATCTTATTCTAGTCACTCCGTTGGGGAAAGCACAAGTTTGGTTCCCGGTAGTCCTAGAGTCTTGTGCTGTACCAATTCTCTTTCCACAGAGGTGGAACCAGTTGCTGGACCCTCACAAAGAGCCTCATCCCTTGGTAGCCGCAGGACAACTCCCTATGGTGAGACGGCGAGTTTCAGGAATAGATGGGAGATCCCTGGCCTTTTGAGAGATGCTACCGCCTTCATCAAACAGGCATGGTCCGATAACACCCTCAAGCGGTATTCAACAGCATGGAACAAATGGTGTAGCTGGTGTGCTCAATGGGACATCGATCCAAGTTTTCCGGATAATCCGAAATTATGTGTGGTTCAATGTCTTAAAGCGTACGGTTTATCACTTTGCAAAAACCTTTTTGCCCGGTAGCCCCAGCCACCTTATCTCGTTGGGTGCGGTGGCTCATGCGCGAAGCAGGCATTGATGTCTCCAAATTTGGTGCCCATTCTGTTCGAGGAGCAATGGCGTCTAAATCATTTGCTCTTAAGACTTTCTATTATAAACCGATTTTAGATGTGGCATCAGTAGTGGTGGCTAAGCTTTGAACAAGCCTCCGGTCCTGACATAGAATTAAACATTTGCGAACATTCGTGACAAGAATTTTCAATTCTATTAAAGACACGGAGGCGAGGATTATCCCACCCAGAATTATGTATTAAAATTAATCATATGTGGTGAATTTACAGTTATGCTGTTAATATTGTTTATTGATGATACTATTGGATTTTTCCCACCCTGTTTGACGAATTTAATGTTTTGTGATACTTTCTAGAGTGACCGTTATTACGGAATTTTCTCTTTGTTTCAGATACAAATGGCAAGTAAAGAATTTCTCCTTCTTCACTGGTTTATTGGAGTGTCTTCCCTCCTATGAGGTGTTGCGATAATTCGCTGAATTTTCGAGACACGGGGCTCCTCCCCAAGAACGGAAGTTTCCCTGTTGGACTTCAGGATGTTTGGTTGCCGTGAAGGACTGTTTCATCGCGGACTCTGTTCGAGATTCAGTTGTTGTCTCAAGGAAAGTTGGACTTAATAGTTTACAAATCACACAAAGAAACAGGAAGTGGTTACCTCTGTGAGACCTTATATAGGGGTACTCTCTATGGTTATGGGGCATCTGGTGCTCATGGGATTTGTAGTTTACAAATAAAAAGTGTTTTTATTGGCTGCTGTGTAATAAATGCAAAGAAATGAGAAGCATAATCCTCACCTCCGTGTCCTTAATAGAATTGAAAATTCTTGTCACAAGTGTTCGCAAATTTTTAATTCTTGCAGACAAAGCAACAACCTCTTCTCCCATAGGCCCTCCCGTCCCGCTACCGTCCAGGCTCACTTCCTTCTGGCTTACTTGGCCTGAACACTGTGACGACGAGCAGCAGTGACATCCAATCAAATCTCAGGGGCTGAACACTGTGATGACGAGCAGCAGTGACATCCAATCAAATCTGATGGGCTGTAACGAGTAGAATGCGCTGGTCTCAAGCTCCCCTTCTTCCAGCGTGACGCGAGTCAGAGTTCACTCGTCGTCTTGGTTTCTGATAAAGGACAACAGTGGGAAGCACATACTTTCACAGGCAACAAATATCTGTGCAAAAAGTTTCCTTAAACCCACCCAGGCCCAGTTTATTTCTGACCCGGAATGCCTTTGCTGCTGTAGATGACATCACGGTGCATATTTCATAGATCTCACTCCCTCTGAGGGTTCCAGGGGTCTGGAGTTTACAGACTCCTCTCTGCCGGATTATCCTATAACGGATGGCTCCCTAGAGGTCTGTGTGTGAGCTCACCGGTGGGTCATCGCACCAGGGCCCAGCCTCGTGGACAAGAGCTTGCACGACTGAATGCAGACTTGTAACGCTACCTTATGCAGCGCACTCAACCGACTCCTTGGGTCTGTACCAGAGGCGCAACTAGAGCCAAATTTAGGGGGGGGGGGGGGGGAGGTGGCTACTAAAAATTTCGGGGGGAGGGGGGGCTGATTCTTCCAGCAATATGCAGAGTGGAGATGCAGGGGCTCTGAGAAGGGGTGAAAACACAACAAAGCCTCGTTAGCAAGTAAATGGTCTTTTAAAGACCTGTGAAGTACTCGGGTGCGGTTGTGTGTGTGCCCGGGAAGCTGTCTCAGCCGGTCTGCTCCACACGACCGGGGGGGGGGGGCTGAAGCCCTTTGAGCCCAATGGGCGTTGCGAGCCTGGTCTGTACTGGTGTGAGTGGGTGGAGGCCTTGGTCCGCACTGGTGTCAGGGGGATGCTCTCTGGGTATGGACTGGTGTCTGTGGAGAGTCCCTTCAATGTGTAATATTGTTAATGGGAGAAGGTAGACCAAAAAAGTATGGCTATATATTCCTCATTGGAAACTTTTAATGCTGAGATCCCACTATCAGACCCTCCCAACCCCTCCCACCCCATTTTAATAAGTCCTTAACCACAACGGAGGTACCTAAGTTACTTACCTTACCCCCACCCCCCCTGTCTCCCGAGCTTACGGACCTCCTGTTAGGGGGAATTACATCGGCTCCCCGATGGAGTCATGCCCTTTGAAGATTTGGAAAATAGGAAGGGAGGCTATTGTTCCCAACCTTACCTCCGTACTTAATGTAGCTATCTCAGTGGGACAGTACCCCATCCCTTGGAAGACTGCGGTGGTCAAGTCTCTTTTAAAAAAGCCCTCTCTGGAACCGTCTGAACTAAAGAACTATCGCCTTATTTCCCTTTTACCAGTTCCAGCTAAAATTCTGGAGAAACATCGGAATTTTCACCTCAGCTCCGATTTGGGGGAGCACCAGCTGCTTGGTGGCTCGCAGCATGGTTTTAGAAGTAATAACAGCACTAACCTCATTAATCAATAATATTCGTGTTCAGGTTGATGCAGGGCACACCACGCTGTTGATTCTTCTTGACCTTTGATACTCTATCTCCCATGAGGCTGGTGGAACGGCTCAGGGAGATAGGGGATGGGGGCAGGGCCCTCAAGCTACTAACCTCCTTCCTTGGTGATCGGGCACAAATTGTGAAAATGGGTCCATTTCACCCGGCTCCCAACCGTCTGTTATGTGGAGTCCCGCAGGGCTCTTCCTTGAGCCCGACCCTTTTCAACGTTTCTGTCACCCCACTGGCCAAGGTTGTCAGGTCCTTTGGATTGGAGGTGTTGTCCTACGCCAACGACCCGCAAATCATGGTGTCTAAAACGCACAGCATCAGGGAATCTGCCACTAACTTTAAAAGCTGTGTGCAGGCAGCCTCCTCTGGGACGGCTGAGAACTATCTTAACTCAACGGAGACAAAACAGAGGTCTTGATTTCTGGAAACCAACGGAACGTTTGGTCCAATGATTGGTGGCCATATACACTTGGTTCTTGCCCTTGTCCCGTATCCCATGGAAAGAATAGAGGGGTCATAGTGGACAAATCTCTCTCTCTGAGCCTTCAGATTAATACAACGGTGTCCACCTGCTTTGGGATTATTAGGATTCTCAGGAACGTTTCCCATTTCCTTTCTTTCGCATCCCGAAAGCAGGCCGTCATTGCCTTAGTGTTGTCCAGAGTGGACTATTGCAATGTGCTTTATTTGGGCATTAAGAAGAGCCTTGTGCGTCGCCTGCAGCTGGTGCAGAATGCAGCGGCCAGGCTGGTGATGGCCCTCCCTAAATACCGCTCAGTGTCGGTTTCTCTCAGCGAGCCGCCCTGGCTCCCGTCAAACCGAAGAACTCAGTTCAAGGGTCTCTGTCTTACTCACAAGGCCTTCTATGAGCTAGCTTCAGATGGCATCAAAGGGCTTTTTCAGCGCGATGTTCCCTCTAAACAGCTTAGATCAGCCAGTAAAAACTTGCTGGCAGTCCCTAGGTTTAAGAGGGATGGATGGGAGGCCGAGCCCCCTCCATCGCGGCTGCTAGGCTCTGGACTTCCCTCCCTAGTGATATTTCTGGACAAGTGTCTCACTCTCTTTTCCGCAAAGCTCTGAAGACCTGGCTGTTTACAGGTACTTCAGTCTGAGCCTTACTTTTATTTCTGTCTGACAGCTCCTCCCGCAGCGCCTTGACGCCTCCGGGCTAAGTTTGCGCTTTAGAAGTCTAATATTCATTCAGGGCTGGGGGCGTGTAGCTCAAGCTGAACTGGTGTCCTCGGGGTGGGGGGTGGTGGCGTTCTTTAACCTGTCACCCTAAAGGATCTGTCACTTATATCCAAAGGGGCATCGCCAGCCGACCCTTCTCAGTCCATAAAGAGTTGACTTTACTTCTCACTTTTTAAGAACACTCCACGCAGGAGGTCACGTGTCAGCGTTTGTATACGGATTAGTTTATCAACCTAGCGCCTACAAACCAAGGATGGCGCTACAATTCCAAGGCTGCAGAGCGGCTACTGCAACCAAAGACCCCCGGACCACACCCCAACAAAGAACAACATTGTGGAACTCCAGAAATAAATCAAAGCACAGCAGCACGAATAGAATTCTTTCTCAAGGACGAGAGGTGGCGCACAGCAGGGGGCACATGGACCTGGTGCCCAGCGCAGCTCAAAGACTTAAGATGAAACCACTGAAAGGAAGGGGCCTCCGGGAGCCCTGCCTCCAGGGACCTGCCTCGCGCGTTATGTAATCCGGATAATGAACGCCAACATTCCCTGACAGATTAATATCCATAATCATTCTTTATGAGAGCGAAGTCTGTGGCCCAACATTGAACAAATGGAATGCGGAAAGGGTCACATCTCTGACAGAAAAACTTCCATGCAGCCCTCGAAGTGCATTTAAAAAGTATGGGATCTGTGATGCTGCCCGCAATGGGGCGGGGTCAGTGAGCAGGGGGCGGGGTCACAGGTGTGGCTATAAAAACAAATATTCTGTCAGGTCTTTGAGTCTTTTACCCTCAGGTAGCTACAGATAAAATAAAGATTAAATGAAAAATACATTTTAATAAGTTTTTAATTAGTGGGAAATGCACATTAGTACACAATGAATCCTCTATTAGTTATTGCACTGCTGAGGTCTGTGTGTACCCAGAGAGCCACAGAATTAAATCTTGGTTGGTGCAGCGGAGAATAGTGACTATGGTATATTTAGAGCTACGAGGTCACAGTTTAATGACAGAAACCACTGTGAATATTTAAGTCATTATTTTAAACTTGCATTACACACAGTATAAAATAGACTGCTACAAAATGCACAAATAGATTTAAAATATGATGGTGCTTCAAAAATATTGATTTGAGTAATACCCACACTGTATGTAATGCAATTTTTTTTATATAACTGTCCCTTCAACACATTGTCAGTGGTAGTCGGCACTATATGAATACAATTAAAAGCAGGCCCTTCACAGCTCAGTTGTTAACTCTTTGCAATACCACTCAAAAAGAATAGATCTGTGTCACAGAGCTTTGAGTGATTGGATCAATTGATGCCAGTACCGGCTCCCAAGTCTCTTTCACAGTTGCATATCACCCATCACATGTGCAGAGTAACTCGTTGCGTACATTTGCATTTCTTTCAGTCAAGCAGGCACCCTGGCAGGAAAGCTTGTTTACCTCTCTGCTCACTGCAAACACCCACAAAGACAGCAAAGCTCATAGATCTTGGCTCCAATGTTTACCACTGCCTTGGTATTGGCATTAACTTCCAAAATATCCCCCAGTGCATCTGAATGCCCAGGAAGGGTCACAAAGCCTATCTGGAGGCCATGATGCTATGGTCCTATAAGCTATGAAGCTGGCCATCAACAATGTGGCGCTCCTTGATGGGGATGGCACCACACGCAGCAGTGTTGTGAAGTTAAAAGGGAAGGTAGGGGGCATTGCAACAGCCCTTCTGGGTGGCCAGGGCAAGGTGTGTGTGTGTTGCACATTTCAATGGTTTGAAACAATGTGTGAGAGCATGCACACTCACAGTGCACGTTGCAAATCTGATGCATGCGTTAGTTCCTACAATATGACTGTGTTCCTCCTCCGACCGCATCTCTGCTTCACGGCACGTTACAGGGCTAATGACTATGAAGTATAACAAAATGCCTTGAAACATTGCACCAGTCGACGCACCCACTGCGGCCTTGTTTGAATGAAGTTTGCCATATTTGAACAATCCCATTCAGAGATGGCCCTCGAGGATGCGTGCACATCAACATTTTTTTAAATGTCAAAAAATGCAAAAACTGTTGCTTACAGAACGCACACCCCCTTGAGCTATGGTGCAAGGGTGTGCGGGTTGGTGCATGACACCCAAAGGGCACCAGCGCATGGACAGAGGAGAACAGACGCGTCTTAGTAGATATGGTGCTGTTCTGCTCTCTCCCTTTAACGCAGCGCAGCGAGTTGAGTTGCTGCGCTACTTTGCTTTACTTTTTTACTAAATCTGTACGTTAACCTCTGTCACCATAAAGCTTCAAGTGACTCCATACATTAAAGCCTGTACTGGCTCCCAAGCAACCTTTACATCTGGAGATTCGCCAGTTGCACACATTTACGTTTCCTCCTGGTAGAGGCACCCTGGTGAGAAGGCTGGGCTCTTCATGTGCCCCTCCCTGGGCTTCAGGGGGCAGGAGCACCCGCCCCTCCCTTCACTTAGAGGCAGAGGCTTTAACTCTTCAGAGCCTTCTGTGATGGTAGAAAGGTGGGTCCAGGGGATGGCAGAGTGGCTTTCAGATGCAGGGCTCTGACCCTGTGGCTCCTGGGGCCTCAGAGTGATGACACTGGAGAAAGAGTGCAGGAGAGGGGTCCAAGAGACTCATATCAAAGACATGGCCCAAGAGAGAGTGGGGGGCTATTTGGGGGTTTGTGGTTTTTATGTACAAATGAACAGACGCATCTTCCCCCAGGAGATGCTTCTGGGAAAAGGGTCACATGTAAAAGGAGCCTTTTATTCTTTTAATGGAGTCATTAGGGCAACAGGTGCTGTCGCGCTAGAGCCTGGGTCATGAGTGGACACTGTACCCCAATTATGACTGTCTTACCAACATAAAAGGGGTGTAGAGCCTCTTTTTATGGTAGCATTTGGGCTCTGGTCACACTTGCTGTCCGGGGACAGGTCCCAATCAAGGGGGCACGAATTTTAACACAAAGGGGCAGACAGCCTGCTTTAGGCATGAGTCTTAAGAGTGTTGGCACAGTGAAGTGGGCAGAGCAGACTCTCTGCTTCACAGAGCTGTAGGTATCATTGGTGCTTCAGGTGCAGTGGCACCAGGGTCCAGCGGTATGAGGGCCAACTAACTCCAGTTGTAGCTGTTTTACTCTCCTTCCTTGCTTGCACTAGGGACCAGTGTGTACTTGCATGACTGTCCTATATTATTATATTATAATGGGCATTGGGGCTCATTTTCCTTACTAGCATTGGACCTGAGGGCACCCTTGATGCCAAAAAGGGGACAATATGTGGGAACTCCTTTCTTCCGATTGGGCAGACAGCAAATCTCATGATTTGAGTGATGGCCAGGCTTGGTAGGGAGCTGGTAGAGGCAAAGGGGATAGCCTGCTCCTCAGGGCTGCTGCCAGCATTAGTGCAGCAGGTGCAGTTGCTTTGTGCCCAAGAGTGTGATGGGCCTACACTTATGAGGACTAGTGTTTTCGGTCAATTTCTGTTTTTGTCTCTTGCGTTTGCTCTTTTCTAAGTCTCACATTTAGTATGGCTTATGAGGTACAATCAAAGCACCCCTGAAGTGATCTCTTGAGCCCCACCCCCTGCACTCAGCCCTGCCCCTCCCTCTCCACCAGTCCTTGTCATAACATTTGGGGGGGGCCTGACCTCAAAATGTTTTGCTTAGGGGTGATCCTCTGGTCTCGAGGGGACAGTACACATTGTACTGAGGTTTATCCGCGACAACATGACGCACAAGAGTGCCACCGATCCCTTGGACACAACTTTGAACTTGCACAATTCCACACAGTGGTCAAAATGCCAAAGTACAAAGACTGTGCGGCCAAGCACTGAAAGTGCAGCAGCAGGTCAGAGTGCAACCCCAGAGAGAGTGATGTCTCTGAGAGTGACCCGAGAGGCGGCGGCACACCTTCATCGACACTGCCCACTAGCAAGGACCTTCGGACACTCGCTGTGCCACCCACCAGAAGCCACGCATCGAGTGGTACAATGTGGCTACGCATGCCACAAAAAGAAAGAGTACGTAAGACAACACAGACTGCCACAAACCAGGACCACCTCACTGACATTGTAAATCCTTTACCCCTCATGTACTTTACTTTGGCAACAACTTGTCTTTCTTGTCACATCAATAAAAGGCTTGGCACTGCCCTTTATCGTACCCTGTCCTCAGGAGAGGGTGTCACTTGGCCTGCCCTGGGGTCAGCAGCAGGTTCCCTCAGTCTGTACTGATGCATAGAGAGGGCGGTGCTCCTGTGCACGTGTCGCGGGCACAGGGAGCTCTCGGTCTGTACGTGTATCTAGCGTGGGCTCTCTCAGTCTGTACCTGTATCTAGAGAGGGCTCTCTCAGTCTGTACCTGTATCTAGAGAGGGCTCTCTCAGCCTGTACATGTATCTAGAGTGGGCTTTCTTAGCCTGTACATGTGTATAGAGAGGGCTCTCTCAGTCTGTACCTGTATCTAGAGAGGGCTCTCTCAGTCTGTACCTGTATCTAGAGTGGGCTCTCTCAGTCTGTACCTGTATCTAGAGAGGGCTCTCTCAGTCTGTACCTGTATCTAGAGAGGGCTCTCTCAGTCTGTACCTGTATCTAGAGAGGGCTCTCTCAGTCTGTACCTGTATCTAGAGAGGGCTCTCTCAGCCTGTACATGTATCTAGAGTGGGCTCTCTTAGCCTGTACGTGTATCTAGAGAGGGCTCTCTCAGTCTGTACCTGTATCTAGAGAGGGCTCTTTCAGTCTGTACCTGTATCTAGAGAGGGCTCTCTCAGCCTGTACATGTATCTAGAGTGGGCTCTCTTAGCCTGTACATTAGTATAGAGAGGGCTCTCTCAGTCTGTACCTGTATCTAGAGAGGGCTCTCTCAGTCTGTACCTGTATCTAGATAGGGCTCTCTGAGCCTGTACGTGTGTCTAGAGAGGGCTCTCTCAGTCTATGTGTATCTAGAGAGGGCTCTCTCAGTCTGTTCATGTATCTAGAGAGGGTTCTCTCAGCCTGTACGTGTGTCTAAAGAGGGCTCTCTCAGTCTGTACGTGTATCTAGAGAGGGCTCTCTCAGCCTATACGTGTATCTAGAGAGGGCCCTCTCAGTCTGTACGTGTATCTAGAGAGGGCCCTCTCAGCCTGTACGTGTATCTAGAGAGGGCACACTCAGTCTGTACATGTATCTAGAGAGGGCTCTCTCAGTTTGTACATGTATCTAAACAGTATCACCCCTCATTAGCAAAGCTAGCTTGACTCCAATGGCAAGGAGAGCACGTGACCCACGTCTGGGCACACCCAACCCACTCGGGGTGACAAAGAACAAATGATGGACGCAATGCTGAACAATGTCAAACTTTCATCCCCAGTACAAAGATCTGGGCCTACACCATCATTTTGCTCACCACGGCATTCCAGTTTGGACGCAGCCATTTGCAAATCAGTCTTGACCTTGCTCCCCATGAAAAAAAGGGCTCCCCTTGTCTAGAGGGGGTCTCTCACTCTCTACATGTGTTTGGAAGGGACTTCACTCTGTGTGTTCAGGTGTCCAGGCATCACTCTCTTGCCTTTACAGGTGTCTGGGAGGGGTTCTGCTAGTCTGCATGTTTATCTAGAGGAGGCTTCCCCGCACTCTCTACAAGGGGCTGGCAGTTGGTCACCCAATCTGTAAATGAGTGTGCTATCGGGAGGGGTATGTCCCTCGGTCTGTACTGGCATAAGGAGGGGTATGTCCCTCGGTCTGCACTGGCATAAGGAGGGGTATGTCCCTCAGTCTGTACTGGCATAAGGAGGGGTATGACCCTCAGTCTGTACTGGCATAAAGAGGGGTATGTCCCTCGGTCTGCACTGGCATAAGGAGGGGTATGTCCCTCAGTCTGTAATGGCATAAGGAGGGGTGGGTCCCTCGGTCTGTACTGGCATAAGGAGGGGTATGTCCCTCAGTTTGTACTGGCATAAGGAGGGGTATGTCCCTCAGTCTGTACTGGCATCAAGAGGAGTAGGTCCCTCAGTCTGTACTGGTATCAGGAGGGATAGGTCCCTCAGTATGTACTGGCATAAGGAGGGGTAGGTACCTCATTCTGTGCTGGCATAAGTAGGGGTGGATCCCTCATTCTGTACTGGCATATGGAGGGGTAGGCCTCTCAGTCTGTATTGGCATAAGTAGGGGTAGGTCCCTCATTCTGTACTGGCATACGGAGGGGTATGTCCCTCAGTAGGTACTGGTATCAGGAGGGGTAGGTCCCTCAGTATGTACTGGTATCAGGATGAGTAGGTCCCTCAGTCGGTACTGGTATAAGGAGGGGTCGGTCCCTCAGTCTGTACTACTATAAGGAGGGATCGGTCCCTCAGTCTGTACTGCTATAAGGAGGGATCGGTCCCTCAGTCTGTACTGCTATAAGGAGGGATCGGTCCCTCAGTCTGTACTGGTATAAGGAGGGGTCGGTCCCTCAGTCTGTACTACTATAAGGAGGGATCGGTCCCTCAGTCTGTACTGCTATAAGGAGGGATCGGTCCCTCAGTCTGTACTGCTATAAGGAGGGGTGGATCCTTAGCGTGGACTGATGTCAGGAGAGTCCTTCAATCTGTACTGGTGTCAGGAGAGCAGTCGTTCAGTCTGTACCGGTGTTAGGAGGGTTCAGTCTGTACTGGTGTCAGGAAGGGAGTCGCTCAGTCTGTACCGGTGTCAAAAGGAGAGTTGTTCAGTCTCTACCAGGGTCAGGAAAGGAGTTGTTCAGTCTGTACCGGTGCCAGGAGGTAAGTCATTCAGTCTGTACTGGTGTCAGGAAGGGAGTTGTTCAATCTGTACTGGTGTTAAGAGGGGAGTCATTCAGTCGGTACCTGTGTCAGAAAGAGAGTTGTTCAGTCTGTACCTGTGTCAGAAGGGGAGTCGTTCAGTCTGTACCGGTATCAGGAGGGAAGTTGTTCAGTCTGTACAGGTGTCAGGAGGGGAGTCATTCAGTATGTGCCGGTGTCAGAAGGAGAGTCGTTCAGTCTGTACCAGTGTCAGGAAAGGAGTCGTTCAGTAAGTATCAATGTCAGGAGGGGAGTCGTTCAGTCTGTGCCGGTGTCAGGAGGGGAGTCATTCAGTATGTACGTTATCAGGAGGGGAGTCGTTCAGTATGTACTGTGTCATGAAGGGAGTCGTTCAGTCTGTACTGGTGTCAGGAGGGGAGTCATTCAGTAGGTATCAATGTCAGGAGGGAAGTCGTTCTGTCTGTACCGGTGTTAGGAGGGTTCAGTCTGTACTGGTGTCAGGAAGGGAGTCGCTCAGTCTGTACCGGTGTCAAAAGGAGAGTTGTTCAGTCTCTACCAGGGTCAGGAAAGGAGTTGTTCAGTCTGTACCGGTGCCAGGAGGTAAGTCATTCAGTCTGTACTGGTGTCAGGAAGGGAGTTGTTCAATCTGTACTGGTGTTAAGAGGGGAGTCATTCAGTCGGTACCTGTGTCAGAAAGAGAGTTGTTCAGTCTGTACCTGTGTCAGAAGGGGAGTCGTTCAGTCTGTACCGGTATCAGGAGGGAAGTTGTTCAGTCTGTACAGGTGTCAGGAGGGGAGTCATTCAGTATGTGCCGGTGTCAGAAGGAGAGTCGTTCAGTCTGTACCAGTGTCAGGAAAGGAGTCGTTCAGTAAGTATCAATGTCAGGAGGGGAGTCGTTCAGTCTGTGCCGGTGTCAGGAGGGGAGTCATTCAGTATGTACGTTATCAGGAGGGGAGTCGTTCAGTATGTACTGTGTCATGAAGGGAGTCGTTCAGTCTGTACTGGTGTCAGGAGGGGAGTCATTCAGTAGGTATCAATGTCAGGAGGGAAGTCGTTCAGTCTGTGCCGGTGTCAGGAGGGGAGTCATTCAGTATGTACCGTGTCAGGAAGGGAGTCGTTCAGTCTGTACTGGTGTCAGGAGGGGAGTCGTTCAGTCTGTACCGTTGAACTGGTGTCAGGAGGGGAGTCATTCAGTAGGTATCAATGTCAGGAGGGGAGTCGTTCAGTCTGTACCGGTGTCAAGAGGGGAGACGTTCAGTCTGTACTGGTGTCAGGAAGGGTGTCAGAAGGGGAGTTGTTCAGTCTGTACCGGTGTCAGGACGGGAGTCATTCAGCATGTACCGTGTCAGGAAGGGGGTCGTTCAGTCTGTACTGGTGTCAGGAGGGGAGACGTTCAGTCTGTACTGGTGTCAGGAGGGGAGTCATTCAGTCTGTACCGGTGTCAGGAGGGGAGACGTTCAGCATGTACCGTGTCAGGAAGGGGGTCGTTCAGTCTGTACTGGTGTCAGGAGGGGAGACGTTCAGTCTGTACCGGTGTCAGGAGGGAAGTCGTTCAGTCTGTACCGGTGTCAGGAGGGAAGTCGTTCAGTCTGTACCGGTGTCAGGAGGGGTGTCAGGAGGGGAGATGTTCAGCCTGTACTGGTGTCAGGAGGGGAGTTGTTCGGTCTGTACCGTGTCAGGAGGGGAGTTGTTCAGTCTGTTCCGGTGTCAAGAGGGGAGACGTTCAGTCTGTACTGGTGTCAGGAGTGGAGTCGTTCAGTCTGTACCGTGTCAGGAAGTGAGTCGTTCAGTCTGTACTGGTGTCAGGAGGGGAGATGTTCAGCCTGTACTGGTGTCAGGAGGGGAGTTGTTCGGTCTGTACCAGTGTCAGGAGGGGAGTTGTTCGGTCTGTACCGTGTCAGGAAGGGAGTCGTTCAGTCTGTACTGGTGTCAGGAGGGGAGTCGTTCAGTCTGTACCGGTGTCAAGAGGGGAGACGTTCAGTCTGTACTGGTGTCAGGAGGGGAGCCGTTCAGTCTGTACCGTGTCAGGAAGTGAGTCGTTCAGTCTGTACTGGTGTCAGGAGGGGAGATGTTCAGCCTGTACTGGTGTCAGGAGGGGTGTCAGGAGGGGAGTTGTTCAGTCTGTACCGGTGTCAGGAGGGGAGTTGTTCGGTCTGTACCGTGTCAGGAAGTGAGTCGTTCAGTCTGTACTGGTGTCAGGAGGGGAGTCGTTCAGTCTGTACCGTGTCAGGAGGGGAGTCGTTCAGTCTGTACCGGTGTCAGGAGGGGAGACGTTCAGTCTGTTCCGGTGTCAGGAGGGAAGATGTTCAGTCTGTACTGGTGTCCGGAAGTGTCAGAAGGGGAGTTGTTCAGTCTGTACCGGTGTCAGGAGGGGAGACGTTCAGTCTGTACTGGTGTCAGGAGGGGAGACGTTCAGTCTGTACCGGTGTCAGGAGGGGAGACGTTCAGTCTGTACCGGTGTCAGGAGGGAAGACGTTCAGTCTGTACTGGTGTCAGGATGTGTCAGAAGGGGAGTTGTTCAGTCTGTACCGGTGTCAGGACGGGAGTCATTCAGCATGTACCAGTGTCAGGAGGTGAGACGTCTGTACTGGTCTTAGGAAGGGGTGGGTGGATGTTTCGCGCTCTGTAGTGGTGTCAGTCAGTCTTCGCTGGTATCAGTCCCTCACTCTGCACTGGCGTTAGAAAGAGGAGTGTTTCTCAGTCTGTGCTGGTGTTGTGTTCCCTCATTCTGTAGAAGGGCCTCTTATGGTGTGAGTAACAAGGGAGTGGGGTGGTACTTGTACCTCACTCCCTACACCGGAGGACCCCCTGGGTCTGGACTGGTGATCTGTGGAGCAGACCTCCATACTACTCGCGGGGCTTCTGGAAGGAGGGGTGGAGGGAACTCCCTCAGTACTTACTGGGGTCATAGAGACAGGCTTCCCCAGAGTAGGCTGCTGTAGGGGAGTACTTCTGTCTTCGAGAGGGGCTCCCTCAAACCTTACAGATCCTGGACAGTGACGCACCCCTTTTAACTGAAGACGGCTCCCCCACTCTACACTCCTGTTATATGCTGCGCACGAGACACCTCAAGTATCACTCATTGAGAGTGAGACTTACACATGAAGAGGTTAGATTGAGTTCTCACTCATATCTTGTCAGAACTTCAAATGCAGCTCAGTTCATAGCGCTCTGGTGCACAGAGTGGCTTTTGGGAGCTGTACACGCTTCAGGAAGCCACCAGCGCCCCCACAAGGGGAGCCCCGTAGAGACCCCCTTCTGTTGATGGGAGGAACCCCTTTTGGGACTCGAGTTCTGCTCGTCTGCTTTTAAAAGCTTTGCAAATACTTTAGTGAGGTCCGCTATGCTTTGTTTGTTCTAAAATTAGTTTGAATAGTTAAATATTTCATGAATGTAACATATTGTGTCGACATTGACGTCAAGGCGTCACCTGGAGTCACTAAAGATGACTTGGTGCTTACTCCCAGTACTTTCCAAACCCAAGAGCTCTGCTGCGGCCCCCCTCCCCCCCTTTTCAGTACTTAATGCTATGGCCGTGCGCCTCCTATCTCTGCAGTGAGCTGCATTTGAGCAGTGCACACATCAGACCGCCCCTGCCCCCTGCCCCCTTCACTCCTCACTGAGTCACCACCCCCTGCCTGGAGGGCCTGCTTTCCAGGGGCTGCGGCGCCCTCTAGCAGGCGGCCGGGGAAGGTGCACGTCCCAGCTGCCGCCCACCCACCGGAGCTGAACCAGAACGAATCCTCCCCCGTCCCAGCTCCGAGCCAGCAGCTGAGAGGAAAACCAGCCGCCACCCGAACAACGTCACCCTGAAGAACAGCTCGTGCGGAGCGCGCTCAGTGGCTTGGAGACCCTGTAGTGGAGTGGTAGAACCCACCGAAACATAACAAACAACCATCTGGGAGGAAGCGCCCACTGTAAGGTGGATACAACGCCAGCTGTAACAACTGTAAGGCGCTATAAAGCAGAGGATAGAGCGCCCACTGTAAGGTGCAGCGAAAGCGGATAAAGTGCCAACGGTAACAACTGTAAGGCGCTGCAAGAGTGTGGATAAAGCGCCTACTCTAAGGTGCAGTAAAAGCAAATAAGGCGCCAATTTTAAGGTGCTTAAAAGTATGGATAAAGCGCCCACTCTAAGGTGCAGTAAAAGTGGATAATCACCCACTGTGAGGTGCAGAGAAAGTGTGGAACCCCCCCCCCCATGTGAGATGCACTAAAAGTGGATAACCACCTACTGTTGGGTGCAGAGAAAGTGTGGAAAAGCGACCCCTGTAAGGTGCAGTAAAAGTGGACAACCCACCCACTCTGAGGTGCACAGAAAGTGTGGATACACCACCAACTGTGAAGTGCAATAAAAGTGTATAAACTATCCCCAGTGGGGTGCAGAAAAAGAGTGGATACAGAGTCCACTATAAGGCGCAGAGGCAGCGTGGATACAGAGTCCTTTGTAAAGCGTAGAGACAGCGTGGATACAGAGTCCACTGCATGGTGCAGAAGAAGGTGTGGAGACAGTTTGGATACAGAGTCCACTGTAAGGCTCAGAGGCAGCGTGGATACAGAGTCCACTGTAAGGCGCGGAGACAGCATGGATACAGAGTCCACTGTAAGGCGCAGAGACAGAGTGGGTACAGAGTCCACTGCAAGGTGCAGAGGGACGTGCGGAGACAGCTTGGATATAGAGTCCACTATTAGGCGCAGAGGCAGCGTGGATACAGAGTCCACTGTAAGGTGCGGAGACAGCATGGATACAGAGTCCACTGTAAGACGCAGAGACAGAGTGGGTACAGAGTCCACTGCAAGGTGCAGAGGGACGTGCGGAGACAGCGTGGGTACAGAGTCCACTGTGAGGCGCAGAGACCACTTGGCTACAGAGTCGTCCACTGCAAGGTGCAGAGGGAGGTGCAGAGACTGCGTGGATACAGAGTCCACTGTGAGGCTCAGAGACAGCCTGGAGTCAGAGTCCACTGTAAGGCATAGAGACAGCATGGATACAGAGTCCACTGTAAGGCATAGAGACTGCGTGGATACAGAGTCCACTGTGAGGCTCAGAGACAGCCTGGAGTCAGAGTCCACTGTAAGGCATAGAGACAGCATGGATACAGAGTCCACTGTGAGGCGCAGAGACAGCGTGGATACAAAGTTCACTGTAAGGCGCAGAGACAATGTGGATACAGAGTCCACTGTGAGGCGCAGAGACAGCGTGGATACAGAGTCCCCAATAAGGCGCAGAGACAGCGTGAATACAGAGTCCTCTGTAAGGTGCAGAGACAGCGTCGATACAGAGTGCGCTGTACCGCGCACAGACAGCCTGGATACAGAGTCCGCTGTGAGGTGCAGAGACAGCATGGATACAGAGTCCACCTTAAGGCGCAGCAACAGCATGGATACAGATTCCACTGTAAGGCGCAGAGACAGCGTGGATACAAAGTCCACTGTAAAACGCAGAGACAGCGTGGATACAGAGTCCACTGTAAGTTGCAGAGACAGCGTGAATACAGAGTCCACTGTAAGGCGCAGAGACGACGTGGATACAGAGTCCACTGTGAGACGCAGAGACAGCGTGGATACAGAGTCCACTGTAAGGTGCAGAGACAGCGTGGTTAGAGAGTCCACTGTAAGGCGCGGAGACAGAGTGGATACAGAGTCCACTGTAATGAGCAGAGACAGCGTGGATACAGAGTCCTCTGTAAGGCGCAGAGACAGCGTGGATACAGAGTCCGCTGTAACGCGCAGAGACAGCCTGGATACAGAGTCCGCTGTGAGGCGCTGAGACAGCGTGGATACAGATTCCGCTGTAAGGCACAGAGACAGCGTGGATACAGAGTCCGCTGTGAGGCGCAGAAACAACGTGGATACAGAGTCCACTGGACTGTAAGGCACAGAGACAGCGTGGATACAGAGTCCACTGTAAGGCACAGAGACAGGGTGGATACAGAGTCCACTGTAAGGCATAGAGACTGCGTGGATACAGAGTCCACTGTAAGGTGCAGAGGCAGCTAGATACAGAGTCCACTGTAAAGCGCAGAGACAGAATGGATACAGAGTCCACTGTAATGAGCAGAGACAGCGTGGATACAGAGTCCACTGTAAGGCATAGAGACAGCGTGGATACAGAGTCCACTAAGGCATAGAGACAGCGTGGATACAGAGTTCACTAAGGCATAGAGACAGCGTGGTTAGAGAGTCCACTGTAAGGTGCAGACACAGCGTGGATACATAGTCCACTGTAAGGCGCAGAGGCAGAATGGATACATAGTCCACTGTAAGGCATAGAGACAGCGTGGATACAGAGTCCACTGTAAGGTGCTGAGACAGGGTGGATACAGAGTCGACTGTAAGGCATAGAGACTGCGTGGATACAGAGTCCACTGTAAGGTGCAGAGGCAGCTAGATACAGAGTCCACTGTAAAGCGCAGAGACAGAATGGATACAGAGTCCACTGTAAGGAGCAGAGACAGCGTGGATACAGAGTCCACTGTAAGGCATAGAGACAGCGTGGATACAGAGTCCACTAAGGCATAGAGACAGCGTGGATACAGAGTTCACTAAGGCATAGAGACAGCGTGGTTAGAGAGTCCACTGTAAGGTGCAGACACAGCGTGGATACATAGTCCACTGTAAGGCGCAGAGGCAGAATGGATACATAGTCCACTGTAAGGCATAGAGACAGCGTGGGTACAGAGTCCACTGTAAGGTGCAGACACAGGGTGGATACAGAGTCCACTGTAAGGCACAGAGACTGCGTGGATACAGAGTCCACTGTAAGGTGCAGAGACAGGGTGGATACAGAGTCCACTGTAAGGCACAGAGACAGCGTGGATACAGAGTCCACTGTAAGGCATAGAGACAGGGTGGGTACAGAGTCGACTGTAAGGTGCAGAGACAGGGTGGATACAGAGTCCACTGTAAGGTGCAGACACAGCGTGGGGACAGAGTTCACTGTAAGGTGCGGCTACTAGTAAGTGTGGATAAACCCCCCACCACATGCTGGTGTGAAGTGTGCTCCCCCCCCCCCCGTCCCCCCCACGGCCTCATCTCTTCGTGAGGATGCGGGGAATGGGGTTACATGTTGTAGGAACATGAGTGAGACACTGTTCATAAAGCGCCTACAGCAGCGCTTGTTGTGACAGAAGTGACAGCACGGCCAGGCAGAGAGAAGGGGGCATTCAGTAAGGCCACAGTGACCCCCTATTCTCTGGGCTCTGACCTCACCCCTTGTTTTCACAGCTGTTCTGCGAGAAGAAAGCAAAGTCCGGGAACATGGTGGCACCGCACGCACACATGGAGAAACGTCACTCGGGGAGAGTGGTGACTTACCAGCTGTGCCCAGCTGTGTAGACTGCTGCTGTGTCCGTCCGAACCGGGGGCTGGGCTCACTCCATGCCCTGGCAGAAATCAGGGGCCAGCAGGGGCGCTGCGCCCACCAAGCGCCCGACTCCGAGAGGGTCCCTAGTGTGCTGTAATCCAAGCGGTGACCCTTGCGCTGGGACTCCTAGGCGCTTGACAGATTCCCAGGAAAGGGACCCCAGTAGTGCGGGTCTTAAGCAGCAGGAAGGTCCCAGGAGGGCTCTGCAATGAGGGACTCCCGTCCTGTGGTCGGTGGGTAGCAGCTGGGGGGCTCCGGTGCTGAGGTCCGTACCCAGGCCCCCGGGGGGGGGTTCTCCAAACAGGGGCTCCGGGTTGGGGTTTGGGTGGGCGGCTCCCTACGGCTGTTCTCCGAGCAGGGACCCCAGTGCTGCTGTCCAATCCCCGTAAAGACGCACAGAGGGCGTCGGGTAGGGGCCCCGCCGCTTCTGCTGTCCAGGGTCCGGCGCCCTGTGCGAGGGTCCGCAGTGTGTGGGAGAAGGAGACTGGTGCTGTGTGCCCTGAATGTGTGCCACACAGACGGTGCTCATGTGTGTGCTGTGTGTGTGGAAGCAAGGCTAACAGTGCGTGCGCCACAAGGGCAGTGCCCATGTGTGTGGGAGCAGGGCTGGCAGTGGTTGTGTTTGATGACTGTGTGGGGGGGAGGGGGCAGGGCTCACAGTGTGTGTGCCACAGAGGCAGTGCCCATGTGTGTGTGTGTGTGTGAGCAGGGCTCACAGTGTGTGTGTCACAGGGGCAGTGCCCATGTGTGTGTGTGTGAGCAGGGCTCACAGTGTGTGTGCCACAGGGGCAGTGCCCATGTGTGTGCTGTGTGTGTGTGTGGGAGCAGGGCTCACAGTGCGTGCGCCACAGGGGCAGTGCCCATGCGTGTGCAAAGTGTGTGGGAGCAGAGCTCACAGTGTGTGTGTCGCAGGGCCAGTGCCCACGTGTGTGCTCAGTGTGAGCGAGAGAGACAGCGGTCTGCAGTGTGGGTGAGAGAGTCTGACAAGTCGTGTGCTCTGCGCAGAGAGTGCCCGGGTGGCGCCTTCCCCCTCCAGGATCCAGTCGGGATGTGCGTCCCACTCACAGAGCTCTGCTCCAGCTCTGGCAGGAGGCAGGACCTGCCACTACCGTGCAGCAGCCTCTTAAAGGGCCAGCAGCCTGGCCGGGCCCGGGCGCCGCTGCACTGTGCAGTAAGGCACTTTATAAGCCAGCCACACGTGCAAACCATCCCAAAATATACCTGGCTAGAAGACACGTTATGGTATGTATGTATTTCCACCCTGAGTAAATCACAGACTCCAGGCACTTCCTATTTCAGACATGTCAACTTCATGTAATCGTCACTGTTTCTCCACAGAAGCACCTCGTAGCTCTCTGCACAGCTGACAGACATCTGTGCCACATCACTGCATCTCTGACCGATGCAGCGGGCACCCACCGGCTATGACACCGGCCAATCACACACTGCATGCCACTAGAAATGCACAGATGGTACAAACTCTCTCAGGGCTTTGAGTGGCATGAAAAACCCGGGGAAAGGGAGGTGGGGGTCTCTCACATGGCGCGGCTTAAAGACGTAAGCTAAAAATCTGTGTTTAGCATCATTTGTTACCCGACTGGTACTTTGCTGTGTCTTCCTGTTATGCACTCAGACACAATACAACAAATGGCATTGCACCTAAAACAAGCCAGGACTATTGGCTTTGTCAGTGGTTGTTGCATAAGATAAATAAGTAACAAGAATGACTGCTGTATATATTATTGAAAATGCTTCAATGATAACATGATGAAGCTGTGAAGAAACTGTAACGAGTCTCCTTGTTAAAGTTAAAGGCCAATGAAGGGTGGTACAGCTGCCTAGTTAAGATGTTTATGTCACCTGAGGGTGAGGGCAAAAATGGAGACAGCCCGATAGGGACCCGTCTCAGCACCTGCTTTTTAGAACTGCCGGTGATGAGCACCGACAGGACCCGGCCCACTTAAAGCCTTGCCACCAGTGCTCAATACTTACACTGCACAGCTCTCTTCTGCACCAGTTATAGCCCAACAAAAGTTATGTTTCAGAAAATAAAATTCCAACAGAATGACTGCTACTTTGTGCCATATCCCTGCCTTTAGCTTGATTTTTTATTGCACTTGCTACAACAATATTGAATTTGGTACTGATGTCAGTGACAGGTGTTACGTTTATCTAATGTGATGGTACTCAGTTTATTGGCATCAGAAGGATGAACGTGTGAGTTACCCCTGACATTATTTGAACCGCCCTGAAGCAAGACTCACACAAGATGTTAGCATCAGGTGTTTTACTGGTGGAGACATTTTACCAGGGGGCTGCGCGTCGAGGGTCCTTCTCATATACTCAGTGTCACTGGAATTATGCGATTTTGTGGTCTCAGCGTGTTCCGCATAATAATGGCTTTGATACATTTGGCATACATTCTATCAGCTCTTGCATAATCTGCACATTTTAACAAAAAATAATATTTCCCGCTCAAATGTATCTAAAGTTACTAAAAACGTGGAGATACGTGGTGGCGAGCAGTGGAAGGCGCTTAGCAAAGGTTGACTGGTTATCTTTCGGTTGCCTATTGCGGTATTTGTGTGCCAGACTGGTACTAATGAGGTGAAACCTTTGCCCAGATGGTGTTAATATGTGTACACATGACAAAATAATGAGGTACCACGTCATAAAATATGCAGCATTACACTGCATAATTTGCCTTTTCTTGTTGTATAATTTGATAAGATCTGCGGCATAATTTGGTCATACCCTGCAGCATAATTCCAGTGTCCCTGACTATAATCCTAAATGCGGCTGCCTGCTAGAGGAGGTACTCAAATATAGCAGAGCTGCTCACATATGCCAGAGATAAGCTCAATGTGCCAGTTTATCACTAGGTCTGGGCGGAGCTCACAGAGTTTCACTCTGTAGGAATTTCATAGAGTTGCCGAAAAAATCCGCCAATATCGGCACAGTTGAGTGAGCAGACGGAGTATTGCTCATCCACCCCGAATGATGTCCTCTTGGCTGTTGAGGGTCGTTGGGGGCCAAGATTCCCTATTGTTGCAACAAGTAAGTCCCCCTTAGCCAGATTGCTGAGATGTGGTCGGAGGCCCCGCCCCCATTGTCATCCACTCTGCACAGGGGCCTCCTGGCACACTTCTTGTTGGGGGATGATGTCCCCTTGGCTGCTGAGGGTCATTGGGGGCCAAGAACCCCTATTGTTGAGACAAGTAAATCCCCCACAGCCGCATTGATGAGATGTGGTCGGAGGCCCCGCCCTCTTTCTCAACCACTCTGCACAGGGGCCTTCTGGCCCACTACTGGTTGAGGGATGAAGTCCCCTTGGCTGCTGAGAATTTTTGGGGGCCAAGAACCCCTATTGTTGCGACAAGTTAGTCCCCCACGGCTGCATTGTGGAGACTTTGTGGGAAGCCCCACCCTTTCTCATCCACTCTTCACAGGGGCCTCCTGGCACACTACTGGTAGGGGGATGAAGTCTCCTTGGCTTCTGAGGGTCGTTGGGGGCCAAGAACGCCTATTGTTGCAACAAGTGAGTCCCCCACATCCGGATTTCTGAGATGTTGTCGGAGGCCCTGCCAACTTCCTCAACAACTGTCTCGTTGTGTCCCCGCGCACACGCTCAAGAGCACCAAAAATTCTGCTCCCTTGCCTAGTGAAGAGTTTATTGGTAACTCTGCGTTTTCTGTGGAACGGGGAGTTGCCGAATTCAGCAAACTCCACGAGCAGAGCAGAATTTCTC
This sequence comes from Triturus cristatus, assembly GCF_964204655.1. NCBI lineage: Eukaryota > Metazoa > Chordata > Amphibia > Caudata > Salamandridae > Triturus > Triturus cristatus. The sequence goes on from NC_140589.1 coordinate 42,508,664, forward strand.
GCCAAGGACTACTTATCATGCCGGTTTCCAAATTGCCACTCCAGTTTCAAATTGCCTTCAACGCCTTGTCAGGGGTAGCAAGCGCTATATAAATACATCCTGAGCCATGTGAGCTCAGACTCCAGCTACAGACCCGCAGCAAGGTTCCGAAGCCCTCGCAAATTCTGACAATTTTTATACTTCATGGTATGAGTAATATTGAAACATTTCCTAAAAATACTTATGATAAGGACTAGAGAACAGGCCAGGAACTAAACAGGAAGAGTGGGAGTGACAGGAAATAACATAGGATCTCAACATTTATTGTAAAACACTACAGGGCTGAACTACAACATGCCTAGAAAGAAACCTGAAAGCTGCCAGGGTTCATATTCAAGCTCATTAAGACGATTAATTTAGACCTCCTAAGGGCTCAACATCTATTAATAATCAAACACCTAAAATGTGTAATGATGCATACAAATTTCAAGCAGTATAAAATAACAGTTCATAATTTTCTTAAAATATCAGTGAAAAAACTCTGAAAAAATGTAAATATAGAAAAGATACTTGTTCATTTGTCGGATGAGTAGCTAAGAACACCAAACCATGATGCGTAATATATTAAAACCGTTCCATTAAAGTGAATTAACGATGCTTTCTAACACCACTTAGTGCTGGGCATAAATGGAGTACATGAAAAAGGCTTTGGAGACCTAATTCACACAATTTACAAAGAGCAGAATCTACTGGGGGCTTGCTCCTTGCTGGGAAGGAGACTAGGGGAGGGACCCTATCTGAAGACGCAAGCGAAGGCGTTTCACATTGTGTGATATGAGGAGAGGTATTGTTGTCTTCCGGATAGTAGTGTGAGCTGCAAACCTCCATACATTTTCACATTCCTGCTATTATCTTGGTCATGGCTATAGCTTAGGTTGCCCACCTGGACTTTCAAAAAGTAGCCAGCTGGCCTGGAGGCCATGGTTCTACAATAGCCTCCAGCTCAAAGGACACATTTCTAGAAAACACGCTTTTCCTCCCAGCCCTTTTCTCAAACTTAGATTAAAAAGTGCTGGTAACGAAAGTGCAGGTGCCGCAGGCGCTTACATCCCCAACGGAGCACGCTTGGAAGTGCTTGGAAATAGGTGCTGGTAAGACCAAGTTCAAGTCTCAGAACCTGTACTGGTTTTGCTGAACTCAAAGTGCAAAGTTTCCTTAAAAGCTCCCCTTCGTACAAGGTTAAAAAAGACAGACTATGAACAGGGGGAATTCCAGAGCCTAAGGCCCACATGCATCAAAGCAAAAACCGGTTGCAAACAGGCAGATTCTCAGAATCTGCCCCTTGACCGGTACTTTTGCATTTGGGATGCATCATCCCAAATGCAAAAATCGCAATTTAAGTAATCTCTAAATTGCGATTACTTAAATTGCGATTGCATTTAAGGAATCCCAAATTGAGATTCCTTAAATGCAATGCATTAAAGTAAAATACCTAGCGATTTCGCTAATAGGGGGCGCAAATTACCATGAAGTTGAACTTCATGGTAATTTGCAAAAACTTTGAAAAATGCACTAAAGTGCATTTTTCAAAGTTCCATTTTACACACACACATGCCCTTGGGGCATTTGTGTGTGCAAGATGTATTCATATGCAGATTTCAGGGGTGCAACAGGGTGTCCTTTTGACACCCTGGCACCCTTGAAATTGTATTCTCAATTTGCAATTCTCTAATTAAGAATCGGAAATTGAGAATGTCTGCCCATTCATTCCTATGGGCCTCTAGGCCCATAGGAATGAATGGGGAGGTATTCCTTAATTGCGACTCGCAATTTGCGAGTCGCAATTAAGGAATGTTTAGAAATCGCTATTTTTTAAGCAATTTCTACATGCATAGCCTTTTGCTATTCCTCATTAGCGCATCCTTATTTTTCGCTAATAAGGAATCGCAAATGGCATTGTTGATGCATGTGCCAGTATGTCAGTTGCAGGAATTGTTGCTCTATATATTTCTAGCAAATCATTACAATGTCTCTTTTCCAAAGCATAATAAACATTTTGGAGAGCACCTGCGTGGGCCAAGGCTTATCCCGAATTGGAAAAATGCAACTTGCGGGAGAGGTTGCGCGCACAGGCAGTGGCGGCTGGCAAGGAACAGGGGTGGCGGGGTGGGCGGGGAACAATTTAAAACAAACAAAAACACATACCAATTGCCGGCTGTCATCTCTCCTCAACTTCTATCCCTTCCCACGCCGCCTTCGCCTCGGCTTTGGCAGAAGCAGGAAGCACACTGGCTCCCTCCCCTAAGCCAATCACAATGCTGCAATGCAGAGTTGTGATTGGTCTGAGCGCCGTAGTTCACCGCTCAGACGGGGAACGGGAGCTTCTGCATGTTCCTCACCAGGCTGTGTAATGCAGCCTGGTTGGGAACATGCAAAGTGTGCATGAATGTTTGGCCGCCCAAGAGGGCTGGCCAAGCAGTGATGCGCACTTAGTAACCGCTCCTCCCCCTGTTACCCCAGCCCACCCTAACCTAGCCCCATGGTGAAAAATAAAATGATAACAGAGTTAATATCACTTTATTTTTCTGTCTCCTGCTCTAAGAGCAGTGGGGTGACGCTCCTCCGCCTTAGTGGAGGATCTGCCGCTCCTCCACCTTAGCGGAGGATCTGCCGTGCACAAAGGATTTTCCCAAATAAAGATAGTTATTAACAAACTCCTCTTTTTCTGGGTCCCTGTACCAATTAAACTTTAACCCATTGTTCGTTCCCTGAAGACCAGCACCGTAGATTTTGCAACATTTCTCTTTAGAAAGTGGCTTTCAGCATAAGCGCATCATTCTTGCAGGTTTCTATGTAGACCGCGTGGGTTCGATTAAACAGAACAATCTGGGCCGCCTATAGAAGGCGATGAACTGGACGGTGCCCAGCTTTGGAGGGAAGTTCTTCAAATGGTGACATTTCGGCGGAAAATCAGACACATGTAACAACAACAATAACAGCGCTCATAAACACCCCTGCTTTTCAGCCCATTATGCGTTGGATTAATTGAGAGAGAGACCTGTATCCCCCCCCCTAATAAACCCCTACAGCATGCAGAGGGATACAACGCTATGACCAGCCTCAGTAGGGTCATGAAAATGCCCAGTGCCAGTAATTTATGCCATAAAATAGATCTGTCGATGCGATCAAAGGCGTTGGAAAAATCAATAAAAGCAGTATAGATCACGACATATTCCACAACATATCTGTCCAGAATCGTCTCTAATACTGCAATATTATCAATCACCGATCGATGTGCCCTGAAGCCAGACTGTCCTAACGGAGGGATGCCAGCCCCATAGACCCAAGTTTCTACGTCTAAGATCCCAGTGCAGAGATCTTTCCTACTGCATCTAAAAGGGCAGGTTGTAGCTCAGTTCCTGGGTGTGTTTTACAGCGCTTTTTGTGGGGGGAATGAGGGGGGGGGGGGGTACAACAATGCTCCCTTGTTAAGATTTTAGTGTGGCCAAGTCTCACAGCAATGTTTACACAAGGGCCCCAGCATCTTGGCCCATAGGCCAGCATCCTTTATGCACCGCTACCAGAATTCCATCCGGACCCATGGCTGCTGAGAGTCGCGCCTTCTTTATGTAAACAATTATTAGCTCCACTGATTGGCAGGTGATATTTATGCAAAATATGTTCCTGAGGAGAAGGGACTTGTGCCTTTATTTTGCTTTTAGAGATCCGACATATAGCCCACCCAGTCGCGGACAGGTACAGAACTTGCTGACACTTTTATTTTTGACCCACAATATTGGGCCGCCATATGTCCAGTATTGCTGTACATTTGTCTCTTGAGCAGCTCGCTGTAGATGGCACCAATTCAGATCAAATTGATGGGTTTTTGGTGCTACACAAACCCTCTTTCATTTTTCCTCGAGTATTTAGCTCTTTTAAAAGTGACACATCTGTTCTGTCTCCCCATGTTGTTGTAGAGTGTAAGTGATCTTTTTCGCCTTCTTTCATATGCTGGACTAGAGCATTCATTAGCAGTTCATAGGAACATAATGCTTAATTTGAGCCAATGGTTACCGGTACTGGGCACCAGCACTTAATTGTTAACACTGGAACTTGTGACAGACTGCCACAAGATGGTGCTGTCTGGCTAATTTAGAGATGACCACAGCAACAGTTAATTATTATTTCAAAATACATAAAAAAATGACTATTACCTGCAGCTGAAACCATTCTTATAGCTTTGGGGCCCTCGAACAGTCCGAACTGACACACTTGTAGGCGTGTGATGGTTAGTAGTTGTGTTGTTACTATTATCGGCAGCATGGGAGGGGCAATGAGTGGTGCAGACTGCAGTGGCCTCCTGACGAGAGCCCTGGCACTTATTTATTTACAAATGAAGCACTCGAAGAACCTATAGGATGAGCAGTTACCACATTATGGAATGGTATTTCAAAAGAAGACCTTCAATTGCTAAAGAAAGTTAGATTTCGGGGGCTCCAGTAGAGACAAGCCTTTTCCACTTCTATGTCGACTATGGTGGTGCCTGTCGACTATGGTGGTGCCTGTCGACTATGGTGGTGTCTGTCGACTATGGTGGTGCCTGTTGACTATGATGGTGCCTGTCGACAATGGTGGTGCCTGTCGACAATGGTGGTGCTTGTCGACTATGGTGGTGCCTGTTTCTAAGCACCAATCCAAGACTTTATCGAGAGGAAGGTCTATTTTTATTTGAAGGGGTCACGGCCACTGAGCTCTGCCTTTTTAACCATCATTTCTTGTATGAGGGTAAACCAGGGTAGGATACACTCGTATAATCGATTATGGAATGGAATGGAATGGAAAAACATTTGTAGAGCGCATGGCTACCCGGAAGCATCCCAGCGCTAGTACCGACATCAGAGGGAGGAAGACAGAGCTTACGGAAAAAGATACGTTTTTATTTGTCTCCGGAAGGACATGTGATCAGAGGTGGTACGTAGATGCAGGGGCAGGCCATTCCAGAGTCTGGGTGCATTGTAGGAAAAAAGTCTGCCGCCACTTCTGGCCTTTTTTATCCTGGGAACCTCAATCAGATGCAGGTCATCTGATCTGAGTCTACGATTGGCTCTGTATGGGCAAATAAGGTTAGAGATAGATGGAGGACCAAGTCCCTGCATAGGTTTGTGCACTAGGCATAGTGATTTAAACTTGATACGTTCCTGCACTGGGAGCATATGAAGGGCTCGAGGAGCCGGTACTGCTGACAGTCTATTAGGGACTCTTAATAGGAGCCTTGCTGCGCTATTTTGTACTGATTGAAGTTTCTTGATTACTGAGAGGGGGAGCCCAGGTACAGGGCATTACCATAATCCAGCCTAGAAAGAATTAATGACTGAATCATTACTTTCCTAGGCAATGGAGGGAGCAAAGGTAAAACTTTTCGGGCCATTTTGAGTAGGCCGAAACAGAGGGCTGCTGTTTTCCTCGCTTGAGTTTTTAGGCTTAGGTCCTGATCCAGCCATACCCCTAAACTCTTTATTTCTAATTTTGGAGTGGGGGCTGGGCCCATGCATAGTGGCCATAACTTAGAGGGAGTATAGTGAAGGGAGTTACCCAAAACCATAATCTCAGTTTTCTCCCCGTTAAGCCTGAGTTGTGAATCGTCCATCCAGCTTGAAATGTCTTTCAGGCAGGCATGGATGGTGTGGAATTCTTGGTTAGTTTGAGTTAGTCCGACCACTAGCTGGGTGTCATCAGCATAGGTAATAATGCGGATGCCATGGGGTTCTACCTTGGCTGCCAGGGGGGACATATATACGTTAAACAACGTCGGGCTAAGAGAGGAGCCCTGAGGTACCCCGTTCGGCAGCTGTATGGGTTTGGAAACCACATTGTCATTGAAGACTTGAAAGGTTCTCTCCTCCAAAAAGGAGGATAGCCAGCGGAGTGCTGTGCCCCTGATACCAATGTTCCTTAGCCGCCGGATCAATGTCCAGTGACTCACCGTATCAAAGGCGGCGCTCAGGTCTAGGAGAATAATGGCAGCTGACCCTCCAGAATCCAAGATCTTTTTGCTTTCCTCCATCACTGCCAAAAGCGCCGTCTCAGTACCTTGGCGTGGGCGGAAGCCAGTCTGGGAGGGGTGGAGGAGGCCATGTTCTTCAAGAAAACCTGACAGCGTGCTATTAACAAGTTTTTCAGTGATCTTGCTAATGGGAGGGAGGAGAGAGATGGGCCGGTAGTTGCCTGAGTCAGAGGGATCCAGGTTGGGTTTCTTTAACAAAGCCTTTACCCTCGCCTCTTTCCACCTAGGTGGAACTACTCCAGTGGTAAGTGAGGAGTTAATCAGATTTATTATGTGTGGGGCTATAATGGGTGTGACTTGCTTTAGAATGTTCATAGGTGCTGGATCAGCTGGGGAGCCGCTTTTAAGCGTGGTCCATAGGGAGTCGAAAATTTCCTGAGTTACCAAAGGAAATTCTTTCAGAGTGAGGTCAGTTTGAGGGTCCAAATAAGTGAGAGGAGTGGGGTCTTCCTCTATCTTAATCGGAAGAGATTTTACAATATGCTGGACTTTGTTGCTAAAAAATTCGGCGAGTTTATTACAATGTTTGCCGGAAATATCGGGGGCAGCTCTAGGCGGAGGGAGTTTAAGAAAACTCTTTATAATCTTAAGAGTTTCTCTCGAAGAATTGGGTGCCGCTAGAATTTTCTTTTAAAAAAATAGAGCATGGGCTTTCCTTAGTTCTTTTTTATAGGTGCTGATAGATAGTCTGTATTCCTGTTTTTTTAGTGGTAGGAAGTCTTATCTCCATTGTCTTTCTTTGACTTTACATTGCTGCTTAAGGATACGTAGTTCAGGAGTGAACCAAGGTGTATCTCGTGTCCCTACAGGCTTCTTTATCCCAGATTTAGGAAGGACCGTGTTAAGTGAGTGCTCAGTCCAATGGTTGAAATCCTCGTTAGCCTGAATGGGGCATAGGGATATGGAGGGTTTACCTCTTACCAGTTCCTGAGACCACTTGTCCAAAGAAAGCTTATTCCAGCGGCGGCCAAGTGTCCAGGAAGGTTGTATCTTGGGCTTGGCTGTTTGAGGAGACCAAAGGAGTTTTATGAGAGAGTGGTCTGTCCAGGGGAGCGGGGTGGATTCACTCCCCTCCAGATCTGGTAGGTTAGAGAATACTTGATCAATTAAGTGTCCTCCAATGTGAGTAGGTTTTTTAATTAAGGGGGAAAGATTAAGGGAGGAAAGATCATTAGAGAGCTCGGCGGCATTAGTGGCCAGGGGCGCATCAAATTGGAGATTAAAATCTCCCAAGATGGTGAATCGATTATCGCAGCCTTTGGGGCCACCTCTGGTTGCCTTTGCTGGAACCTCGGGTGGTTGCCGCATTCCATTCAGAACAACGTCACCCAATGGTGTCAGTTCATTCAAGAGATCTCCACGCGTGTCAGCTCTACTGTGACTGGAGAATGATGGTGCCGGAATGTTCCATCTGTCCTCTAATTCTGCCATCCCATAGGATTGCACTGATTTATTTGAAACGTTAGCATTCAAGTCGCCTACAATTATAACCCGAGTGACCTTTTCGTAACCCAATATTTGATTTATAGACTCAAATACTTTAATGACATTTTCACCATTCTGATTGCCTTATGGTATGTAAACCTTAAAGAAAAGTATCCGGCCCCTTTCATTCCCTTCCCCCCATGGAAAGTCAATCCTTAAACACTGCAAGAAGGTAGTATGATAAACCATTGGATGGCTAGTCCAATCTCCTCTGGGCATTCATAGGACAGCGATGCCCCCTTTTGCGTGGCTTCTCGGGGACTCTGAGGGTATGCATTGTAGACAGATGATGGGGGTCTTCTGTTCCCTCAAAGAAGCTGTTTGTGAATGATCCTTCCCGGCCAGAGTCCAGGAACTCAAGGATAGTTAGCGTTAAACATGCTGCTGTGGGTGGACTCTGCTCTTACTGTCCAACGCTCCGGCAGGCCAGGATCTTGAGCAGACTCATTGTAAGGGTTGGGGTCTGGATTTGAACCATAGGTTTTTATTCATCTGCCAGATTTAGAAACTCCCACCCTCACCATAGGGGCCAAATTCTGCAGGACACAGACTCTCCCAGAGGGTTCTTGGATTCCAAGCCAAGCGTTTCTTTTTTTGTATTTCAATTCTTTATTAATTTTCCAAATTGAGGCAAATAATGGTCGTCAGTCAAATGCCATGATATAACACAAAATACTGTTGGTACATAAAAGCATAAGCAACACGGTAACAGGAAAGGAACGCCAGAAACACTTTTCAAGGACCATACACAGGTGATAGGTCGACTCATCACAATATAAATGTATGGGACGATACACAGGAGCCCCTATGCACAGACGTGGGACAGTTTCTAAAGGGTGATGGACACTCGGTCTCCATCGCACAAGACAAGCGTGTCGAGGTCGTCTTTCCTCACCTCCTCACCTACATTGTGTTCTGTTATTAGGAAGTTAGAACAATTTTTTCTAAAAAAAAGTCTACATCCTCTGTTATAATATCTGGAAGTAACCTTGACCAGAGGTGCCTCTTAAGGGAATAATCGTTTTTGTCCAGAAAGGAGACTCTCTCTATTGGCGCTGAGATTAAGTATTCTAATCGGAGTAACACATTTAGAAAACTCAATATTTTTGTTCTATTTAGTGGGCCAAATTCTCTAGAGAACAGAGACCAAAAATGAATAATATTACTGGTTAACAACCCCTATCAAAAGCGGAATCCATGCCTCTCAATGTGAGGCCGACTTGAAGAAAATGCACTGACGCCTTCAGGGCCTCGTTTACACAAGTCCTGCGTCGTCGCAACGTCACTTTTATTGACGCTTCGGCGTGCAGGCCGCTCTGCCATATCTATGAGGGACACAAACCCACACTGAGCGGCTTTGCATGGCCTCATAGATAAGGAGTAAGGTAAGGCTGCACAGAGCACTGCGTTGCCTTACTCTGCGCTAGGGGGGCGTCCCATGCGCATTGCGGTGGGCGCTATCATGCAACACCCATGGATTAGGACACTTCCCCAGATTTACAACGTCACGTAAACCGCAGGCAGTGCCAAAAACCTACACCTCCCCAGAGCAGGCATAACAAGGAGGAATCTCTGCATTTCTCCTCATTTTTCCTCTTTCCATGAGTGCGACATTCTGCAGCACACGTAGTACGAGGAAGACACCTCCATGGATTGTTGCTGCGGACGAAGGAGTCCCTTCCTGCACATAAACAATTCTGCAACAACGTGGGCACCCGTGCATCATGGTGCAAGGGTGCCTGCCTTGTCACTAGGCACCAAATTGTGCGCCTGTACAGGCAGAAAGGACGGGAATGAACTGTAGCTTGTAAATACGGTGTGTGCTTTCATGCCCTTTCGAATTGGCGTAGGGCAGCGCAGCAAAAGGACTTGCGGCGCTGCCCCCTGCCAATGTTTTGTAAATGAGGCCCTGTAGGTTACTGAACTTATGAGATGCACATTGTTGTACGATTAACACATTGGTAAATTGGAGAGATACGAATGGAAGCAGTTTGACCGAATGAGCCCACCTTTGAGTTTGATGTGTGGCAATGAATACAGGCTGGATTCGTACCCACACCGTGATGTTTCGTGGATTCTCTTCTAACTCCTTGCGGGTGTCCGATGGACGCCTGGTGCCATGAGGTTAGGTCTTCGTGGTCTACCATGATTGATAAGCAATCTTTGTAACATGTATGCTGCTGTCCCTGTAAACACAGGAACCTGAAGCTGCTGGGATCTCACTGAAAGGACAAGCCCCTCCTTTTTAGGCTTTCTCCCCCAGGGGTCGCGATGTCAAACAGTCCAGCTTTGGTGGGGGTAGAACATCTAGTTGAGGTAGGACATGTTACAATCTAAATAAATCCTTTTCCCAATTAATTGTATTGTAAGTAAGCCTTGTCTTGCTATGAAGAAGACATGCTCAGAACCTTCCAGACGTTCTGTGGTACAAACCTCACTGTGTTTGAACTCTGGGAGTATGTTCATGCCACCTCAGCAGGTGGAGAAGGAACACAAGAATGTAGCCAAGTACAAAGTCTCTGTTGTCAAGGGACTGGTGCCTCCATATCTGATTGTCCTGAAACCTCCTTTGATTGTTCAGGAACTCTCAGAGGAGTTCAGGGTCACCACAGCCCGCCGGGACCTTGGGGCCGTGGTGGAACCACCGTCCGTGGCACTGCTCCACAGGGGCGCGTGGAGACCAGGGAACATCAGGTTGGTCTTCGAAGGTTCAAGCGCTCAGGTGGTTATGCTGTGCTGTGCAGTCCTGCAGTGGGGGCAGAGTGCTGCTGGCGGAGAGTCTTGCTTGCTTCAGCGATGGACACAGTTGTGACGGAGAGATAGTGTCTTCTTCCTGTGATGGTCCAAGGCGTGCCGGAGAGATAGTGTCTTCCTCGTGTGATGGTTCCAGGCGTGCCGGAGAGATAGTGTCTTCCTCGGATGATGGTCCCAGGCGTGCCAGAGAAATAGTGTCTTCCTCGTGTGATGCTCCCAGGCGTGCCGGAGAGATAGTGTCTTCCTCGTGTGATGGTCCCAGGCGTGCCGGAGAGATAGTGCCTTCCTCGTGTGATGGTCGCAGGCGTGCCGGAGAGATAGTGTCTTCCTCGTGTGATGGTCCCAGGCGTGCCGGAGAGATAGTGCCTTCCTCGTGTGATGGTCGCAGGCGTGCCGGAGAGATAGTGTCTTCCTCGTGTGATGGTCGCAGGCCTGCCGGAGAAATAGTGTCTTCCTCGTGTGATGGTCCCAGGCGTGCCGGGGAGATAGTGTCTTCCTCGTGTGATGGTCGCAGGCGTGCCGGAGAGATAGTGTCTTCGTCGTGTGATGGTTGCAGGCGTGCCGGAGAGAAAGTGTCTTCCTCGTAGCTAGTACGGTCGCGTTGAGAGGTGCCATCTCTCACGTACAGCTCAGGTGGTGATGTTCAGAGGGTGAAGAACTACCATAGGGAGCGACACTCACGGGGTTACACGTGGTCCTCACTACACCCATACATGTAACAGTCTCCCATGCATGTGCATGCCCCTGCAGAGACCTGCTGCGCATGTTTAAGTGTCTGCGGAGGCGCACCCCGCTACATGCATGTGTCTCTATCAGCGTCCTGTGCCTGTGTATGCCCCGACATAGCCCTACCCTGCAAAGACCTGCTGCGCCTGTTTATATGTCTGCAGAGACCTACACAGCTACATGCACATGTGTCTAAAGCAGCTTCCTGTGCCATTGCATGCCTCTACAGAGTCCTAACCTGAAGAGCCCTGCGGCACCTCTGCATGTACCTGTGCACGCGTCATTAGAACCCTCCCCTACCTGCGCCTCAGGAAGATCTATGCCACTGTATGTACGTGTGTCTCCAACAGCCTCCTGTGTATGTGTCATGAGACGCCTCACCTACATGTGTCTGGAGAGGTGAGCACTAGTGTATGTACATGTGTCTTCAGCAGCCTCCTGTGCATGTGTCATGAGACGCCTCACGTTCATGTGTCTGTTAGGAGAGATGTGCTCAGTTATGTGTACTTGTGTCTCCAACAGCCTCCTGTGCATGTCATGAGATGCCTCACGTTCATGTGTCTGTCAGGAGAGATATGCTCCATTTTGTGTACTTGTGTCTCCGGCAGTCTCCTGTGTATGCGTCATGAGACGCCTCACCTACATGTGTCTGAAGAGGTCTGTGCCGCTGTATGTACGTGTGTCTCCAACAGCCTCCTGTGCATGTGTCATGAGACGCCTCACGTTCATATGTCTGTCAGGAGAGATGTGCTGTGTTATGTGCACTTGTGTCTCCAACAGCCTCCTGTGCATGTCATGAGATGCCTCACGTTCATGTGTCTGTCAGGAGAGATATGCTCCATTTTGTGTACTTGTGGCTCCGGCAGTCTCCTGTGTTTTGCGTCATGAGACGCCTCACCTACATGTGTCTGAAGAGGTCTGTGCCGCTGTATGTACGTGTGTCTCCAAGAGCCTCCTGTGCATGTGTCATGAGACGCCTCACGTTCATGTGTCTGGAGAGGTCTGTGCTGCTGTATGTACGTGTGTCTCCAACAGCCTCCTGTGCATGTGTCATGAGACGCCTCACGTTCATGTGTCTGGAGAGGTCTGTGCCGCTGTATGTACGTGTATCTCCAACAGCCTCCTGTGCATGTGTCATGAGACGTCTCACATTCATGTGTCTGTCTGGAGAGATGTGCTCCGTTATATGTATTTGTGTCTCTGGCAGCGTCCTGTGCATGTGCCATTAGACGCCTCATCCACAGATGTCTGGAGATGTGAGACCAGTATGTGTGTGTGAGTCTCCAGCAGTGCATGCGTCCTGAGACGCCTCACCTACATGTGTCTGGAGAGGTGAGCACTAGTGTATGTGCGTGTGTCTTCAGCAGCCTCCTGTGCATGCACCATGAGACGCCTCACCTACATGTGTCTGGAGTGGTGAGCACTAGTGTATGTGCGTGTGTCTTCAGCAGCCTCCTGTGCATGCACCATGAGACGCCTCACCTACATGTGTCTGGAGAGGTGAGCACTAGTGTATGTGCGTGTGTCTTCAGCAGCCTCCTGTGCATGCACCATGAGACGCCTCACCTACATGTGTCTGGAGAGGTGAGCACTAGTGTATGTGCGTGTGTCTTCAGCAGCCTCCTGTGCATGCGTCCTGAGACGCCTCACCTACATGTGTCTGGAGTGGTGAGCACTAGTGTATGTGCGTGTGTCTTCAGCAGCCTCCTGTGCATGCGTCCTGAGACGCCTCACCTACATGTGTCTGGAGTGGTGAGCACTAGTGTATGTGCGTGTGTCTTCAGCAGCCTCCTGTGCATGCGTCCTGAGACGCCTCACCTACATGTGTCTGGAGTGGTGAGCACTAGTGTATGTGCGTGTGTCTTCAGCAGCCTCCTGTGCATGCACCATGAGACGCCTCACCTACATGTGTCTGGAGTGGTGAGCACTAGTGTATGTGCGTGTGTCTTTAGCAGCCTCCTGTGCATGCGTCCTGAGACGCCTCACCTACATGTGTCTGGAGTGGTGAGCACTAGTGTATGTGCGTGTGTCTTCAGCAGCCTCCTGTGCATGCGTCCTGAGACGCCTCACCTACATGTGTCTAGAGAGGTGAGCACTAGTGTATGTGCGTGTGTCTTTAGCAGCCTCCTGTGCATGCATCCTGAGACGCCTCACCTACATGTGTCTAGAGAGGTGAGCACTAGTGTATGTGCGTGTGTCTTCAGCAGCCTCCTGTGCATGCGTCCTGAGACGCCTCACCTACATGTGTCTGGAGAGGTGAGCACTAGTGTATGTGCGTGTGTCTTCAGCAGCCTCCTGTGCATGCACCATGAGACGCCTCACCTACATGTGTCTGGAGTGGTGAGCACTAGTGTATGTGCGTGTGTCTTCAGCAGCCTCCTGTGCATGCGTCCTGAGACGCCTCACCTACATGTGTCTGGAGTGGTGAGCACTAGTGTATGTGCGTGTGTCTTCAGCAGCCTCCTGTGCATGCGTCCTGAGACGCCTCACCTACATGTGTCTGGAGTGGTGAGCACTAGTGTATGTGCGTGTGTCTTCAGCAGCCTCCTGTGCATGCGTCCTGAGACGCCTCACCTACATGTGTCTGGAGTGGTGAGCACTAGTGTATGTGCGTGTGTCTTCAGCAGCCTCCTGTGCATGCACCATGAGACGCCTCACCTACATGTGTCTGGAGTGGTGAGCACTAGTGTATGTGCGTGTGTCTTCAGCAGCCTCCTGTGCATGCACCATGAGACGCCTCACCTACATGTGTCTGGAGAGGTGAGCACTAGTGTATGTGCGTGTGTCTTCAGCAGCCTCCTGTGCATGCACCATGAGACGCCTCACCTACATGTGTCTGGAGTGGTGAGCACTAGTGTATGTGCGTGTGTCTTCAGCAGCCTCCTGTGCATGCGTCCTGAGACGCCTCACCTACATGTGTCTGGAGAGGTGAGCACTAGTGTATGTGCGTGTGTCTTCAGCAGCCTCCTGTGCATGCACCATGAGACGCCTCACCTACATGTGTCTGGAGTGGTGAGCACTAGTGTATGTGCGTGTGTCTTTAGCAGCCTCCTGTTCATGCGTCCTGAGACGCCTCACCTACATGTGTCTAGAGAGGTGAGCACTAGTGTATGTGCGTGTGTCTTTAGCAGCCTCCTGTGCATGCGTCCTGAGACGCCTCACCTACATGTGTCTGGAGAGGTGAGCACTAGTGTATGTGCGTGTGTCTTCAGCAGCCTCCTGTGCATGCGTCCTGAGACGCCTCACCTACATGTGTCTGGAGTGGTGAGCACTAGTGTATGTGCATGTGTCTTCAGCAGCCTCCTGTGCATGCGTCCTGAGACGCCTCACCTACATGTGTCTGGAGTGGTGAGCACTAGTGTATGTGCGTGTGTCTTCAGCAGCCTCCTGTGCATGCGTCCTGAGACGCCTCACCTACATGTGTCTGGAGAGGTGAGCACTAGTGTATGTGCGTGTGTCTCCAAGAGCGTCCTGTGCATGCGTCCTGAGACGCCTCACCTACATGTGTCTGGAGAGGTGAGCACTAGTGTATGTGCGTGTGTCTCCAAGAGCCTCCTGTGCATGCGTCCTGAGACGCCTCACCTACATGTGTCTGGAGTGGTGAGCACTAGTGTATGTGCGTGTGTCTTCAGCAGCCTCCTGTGCATGCGTCCTGAGACGCCTCACCTACATGTGTCTGGAGAGGTGAGCACTAGTGTATGTGCGTGTGTCTTCAGCAGCCTCCTGTGCATGCGTCCTGAGACGCCTCACCTACATGTGTCTAGAGAGGTGAGCACTAGTGTATGTGCGTGTGTCTTCAGCAGCCTCCTGTGCATGCGTCCTGAGACGCCTCACCTACATGTGTCTGGAGTGGTGAGCACTAGTGTATGTGCGTGTGTCTTCAGCAGCCTCCTGTGCATGCGTCCTGAGACGCCTCACCTACATGTGTCTGGAGTGGTGAGCACTAGTGTATGTGCGTGTGTCTTCAGCAGCCTCCTGTGCATGCGTCCTGAGACGCCTCACCTACATGTGTCTGGAGAGGGGAGCACTAGTGTATGTGCGTGTGTCTCCAAGAGCCTCCTGTGCATGCGTCCTGAGACGCCTCACCTACATGTGTCTGGAGAGGTGAGCACTAGTGTATGTGCGTGTGTCTCCAAGAGCCTCCTGTGCATGCGTCCTGAGACGCTTCACCTACATGTGTCTGGAGAGGTGAGCACTAGTGTATGTGCGTGTGTCTCCAAGAGCCTCCTGTGCATGCACCATGAGACGCCTCACCTACATGTGTCTGGAGAGGTGAGCACTAGTGTATGTGCGTGTGTCTTCAGCAGCCTCCTGTGCATGCACCATGAGACGCCTCACCTACATGTGTCTGGAGTGGTGAGCACTAGTGTATGTGCGTGTGTCTTCAGCAGCCTCCTGTGCATGCACCATGAGACGCCACACCTACATGTGTCTGGAGAGGTGAGCACTAGTGTATGTGCGTGTGTCTTCAGCAGCCTCCTGTGCATGCGTCCTGAGACGCCTCACCTACATGTGTCTGGAGTGGTGAGCACTAGTGTATGTGCGTGTGTCTTCAGCAGCCTCCTGTGCATGCGTCCTGAGACGCCTCACCTACATGTGTCTGGAGTGGTGAGCACTAGTGTATGTGCGTGTGTCTTCAGCAGCCTCCTGTGCATGCACCATGAGACGCCTCACCTACATGTGTCTGGAGTGGTGAGCACTAGTGTATGTGCGTGTGTCTTTAGCAGCCTCCTGTGCATGCGTCCTGAGACGCCTCACCTACATGTGTCTAGAGAGGTGAGCACTAGTGTATGTGCGTGTGTCTTCAGCAGCCTCCTGTGCATGCGTCCTGAGACGCCTCACCTACATGTGTCTGGAGTGGTGAGCACTAGTGTATGTGCGTGTGTCTTCAGCAGCCTCCTGTGCATGCACCATGAGACGCCTCACCTACATGTGTCTGGAGTGGTGAGCACTAGTGTATGTGCGTGTGTCTTCAGCAGCCTCCTGTGCATGCACCATGAGACGCCTCACCTACATGTGTCTGGAGAGGTGAGCACTAGTGTATGTGCGTGTGTCTTCAGCAGCCTCCTGTGTATGTGTCATGAGACGCCTCACCTACATGTGTCTGGAGAGGTGAGCACTAGTGTATGTGCGTGTGTCTTCAGCAGCCTCCTGTGCATGCACCATGAGACGCCTCACCTACATGTGTCTGGAGAGGTGAGCACTAGTGTATGTGCGTGTGTCTTCAGCAGCCTCCTGTGCATGCGTCCTGAGACGCCTCACCTACATGTGTCTGGAGTGGTGAGCACTAGTGTATGTGCGTGTGTCTTCAGCAGCCTCCTGTGCATGCACCATGAGACGCCTCACCTACATGTGTCTGGAGTGGTGAGCACTAGTGTATGTGCGTGTGTCTTCAGCAGCCTCCTGTGCATGCGTCCTGAGACGCCTCACCTACATGTGTCTGGAGTGGTGAGCACTAGTGTATGTGCGTGTGTCTTTAGCAGCCTCCTGTGCATGCGTCCTGAGACGCCTCACCTACATGTGTCTGGAGTGGTGAGCACTAGTGTATGTGCGTGTGTCTTCAGCAGCCTCCTGTGCATGCGTCCTGAGACGCCTCACCTACATGTGTCTGGAGAGGTGAGCACTAGTGTATGTGCGTGTGTCTTTAGCAGCCTCCTGTGCATGCGTCCTGAGACGCCTCACCTACATGTGTCTAGAGAGGTGAGCACTAGTGTATGTGCGTGTGTCTCCAAGAGCCTCCTGTGCATGCGTCCTGAGACGCCTCACCTACATGTGTCTGGAGTGGTGAGCACTAGTGTATGTGCGTGTGTCTTCAGCAGCCTCCTGTGCATGCGTCCTGAGACGCCTCACCTACATGTGTCTGGAGTGGTGAGCACTAGTGTATGTGCGTGTGTCTTCAGCAGCCTCCTGTGCATAGCTGTATGTATGTGTGCCTCCAGTTATGTGGCTTTTTATGGCCTTATAAATATGTGCCCCTTTCACGCAGAAAACTGCATGAAAGGGGGGGTTCCAGGGGCGTTCCTATGGCTTTTTGACACTGCCCCAGATTTACGAGAAATCGTAAGTCTGAGGCAGTGCCAAAAACTCAAGCACCTGGGGAGGTGTAAGGGAGGAGAAATATCTTTATTTTATAAGAGGAGAAAGCCTCTTGTGATTGTTTTGTGCAGAAAGGTTTTCCTTCCTGCACAAAAATAATCATCCCTGCAATGCAGGCACCCTGGCACCATGATGCAAAGGTGCATGTGTTGGTGCGCGGCAGCTCATTGTGCCCCAGCGCAGTGGAAGAGGACAGGAATGCGCCGTATCTGATGAATACGGTGCATTGCTGCCCTTTTCTTTTGCCGTACGGCAGCGCAGTAGCAAGGTCCGCTGCGCTGCCCATCGTCAAAAAACCCGTAAATGATTAGCTCAATTTCTCCTCCTTGAACCCCATGAACGACACATGAACCAATCCTTGTCTGAAAGCAGCACAAGATGCCTCCGCCTGAGCAAGTCATGTCACCCTCAAAAAAGACTTCAAAGCTCTACTCTTTGAACGTCCCCTGGCCTAACCCGCTCCTACCCTCTCACACTCCCACCAAGTACAGACCAACCTCACCAGCACGAAGGATTGATGTCCATCTCCGGGCCCCTGGAACACCCGGGCACAAGTCCTAAAAAAGAAGTGGGGGGACTAACCAAGTTAGGCTGTATGCGAGTGACATCACAGCGTGTGACATCACAGTGCGTGACATCATGGTGTGTAGCCGCACACAGAATCAGAGGAGTGGCGTCACCAAACATGACCTCACAGGAAGTGACATCACAAGAAGTGACATCAGATCTTAAGACCTCACACAGCAGGCGTATCAAGATTACATTTGAGCGCATGACAATATTTCACAAATGAGATTTTGCTTCGAGGTTCGAGTGACACAACCCAAGCGCAAAATCTGTGCCTCAACTTTTACATTTATGTTTTTTAAACTCTGCCAAAAAGAAATTGGCAACAAGGAGAAATGTGGCAGTAAATCTGTTCTGCTTAATTGGTTGCAAAGCCTGCATTTTAAAATACCTTATCATGTTAAGGTACCTGCTGCAGAGATCTTTGCTGCCAACTGAATCTCAGGGAATAATAATACTGGTGAGATAGCTCTGGGGGATAATGTATTTACTGCCGAGATCTTGCTTTGTCTTTTCCCAGTCGTGAAATAAAGTAGCACAGAGGGTTAATACGGCTCCTGCAAAGCTTTTTTAGTGCCTTACGGCTTTTATCACAGAGATTCTTTTGTTACTTACTCTTCATAAATTGTAATCCTTCTAACATAGCACAGTGAGGTATGACGCACATGTGACTTCTACACCTTGTAAACCTCTCTGTCTCATGTAACACAACCTGTGCAACGATTGACACACAATTGATTTATTGTCATTTTATAATATGTTCGTGTGATGTAAAGCGCCCTGACACTCTGCATTGGAATGAGTGGCGCTATAAAGAAATAAACAAAATAGTGGCATTTAAATTGTTATTTGTGTAAACACTGGGACAGACCAACACATCTGGCGTTCTTACAGTGCACGCGCATCTCTTATATACAGGACGGAGCAAAGTCAAAACATCTCTCTCTTAAGTACCTGTGAAGTGATAACGATGTGAGCCTTTGTCTCCCCTCCATTGCATGCAGGTGTGAGGCTCCCGATAGCTCCCAGACAGCACACCCAACAGAAGGAGGCCTGATGGCCCCTTAACTCCAGCTTTTGTTTTGGACTCAGATGGAATCTGATAAGCCCCCTCCGCGCCTGCACGTTGCTGCTCTGAACAAAAGCAGACATTGCGCAGGCACTGCTTAAAGTGTCCCGGTGTCAGAAGTTTACACCAGGACGAGTTCAGCGTATTTCTGTGGGGCCGACCTCCTGGCAGGGTAGACCGGTCCAACGTGTGAAAGCAGGGGGTGGAAGCCGTATACCCGCGTGTACCCTCGACTCGTGCCCTGGTACCACCTGCTTGTCACTGCTAGGTCTCACAATGAATACAGGTGAAGTGCTCCGCCTCACAGGGAGGCTAACCTGCTGTTTTCTCCACCTTTAATATTACTTGTATATTTTCTATTTGTTATTAATGTGTTCTGATTTCTTTGAAGCGCTCCTTAAATTGCAATGGAAATGCAGCTAATTATATCACAAGAACTGACCTGCTGGGAAACAGTTGTCTTGCTCAGGTAATTCCATCACAGGAAGTGACGTCATGGCCTACACGGATTCCTGTAAAACAACAGGTGTCTCATTTAGGCAAGTCATCAAGTGATGGCATGGCTGTGTCACTGATTCCCGTAAGGCTCTAAGCTGATGAACCTTGTGTGCGTTTGAGGAGGCGTAACAAAGGACCCTGAGAGCGGGTCCTCTTCTGGCAGGCAGCGTGAATGTTAGGATGAATCCGCACCTGCTGAGGGGTGCCAGACTGTAAGCAACAGGTCTTGATGTCCTGCTCCAGTCCTGTAACAGAACCACATACTTGTCTAGGATGGAGCGGTGCTGGGCAGACACCACGCCCAGTCATTTTGTTGCCTCTCTGCTGAGACTATATACATGAATGCCAGTTCCTGGCAGTTGTGATTTATTTTATGTTGGCACCTGTGCCCTGGGAGTAGGACGGACACAACAAATCACTGCGCGCACATGTACCCCCCACCCCTCCTGGTGATGGGAAGTCCTGGAATGCACGTTAAATACTCCAGTCCTGAGGCCCAGGGTGAGCACAGCCAAAATCCACGACCTGGTGTAGGGAGACGATGGGGCATATTAACAAGCCAGGCGATAAAATTATCGCCGCTAAAACGGCGATAATGGGCTTGATAATATGCTCTATGGAATTCCAATTGAAACCCATGTTAAATGTGAAGGACGTCTAACATGGGCTTCAATTGGAATTTCATAGAGCATATTATCAAGCCCATTATCGCCGTTTTAGCGGCAGTTTTCTGTCGCTAAAGGAGCGATAATTTTATCGCCTGGCTTGTTAATATGCCCCGATGTGTCCTAGCGGTTAGAGCTGTCGGCTATGGAGCCAGTCCTATGCTCGGTGCTAGACCCAGCAGAGGGTGATTCTGGGCGAATCACTTAGGGGCATATTTACAACGGGGCGATAAAAATTTATCGCCGCTTTAGCGGCCGTTTTCGGCCGAAAAGCGGCGATAATTTTATCGCTTTATTAGCAAGGTCATGCT
Source organism: Triturus cristatus (assembly GCF_964204655.1). NCBI lineage: Eukaryota > Metazoa > Chordata > Amphibia > Caudata > Salamandridae > Triturus > Triturus cristatus. The sequence goes on from NC_140589.1 coordinate 42,528,878, forward strand.
AACGCGTGAAACCTTGCTTTAGCGTGGGGATTTTTAACGCCCAGCTTTGCATCTCTAATGAGATGCAAAGTGGGCGTTCCTGACCTAACATGACAGGAGAAATGTCGCTAAGCAACATATCTCCTATCATCAAGCCCCACGCTATGAAGCATAGCGTCAGGAATAGTAGCGATAACCCCTGTTATCGGTACTTTCCTAACGCCTGCTTCAGGACTGACTTAGCCATGATATCCTATGGAAGGTGGATATCATGGCTAAGTTTGTGGGTCCCTATCAACAAGCTAACGTGAGAATATCGCTGGGTTTCCAGCAATAATCTCACGTTAGCCAGTTAGCGCTAGGATTTTTATCGCTGATGAGAAAAGCGTTGCTAATAGCACGCTATCTCAGCGATAAAAATCGGCGCTAGCCGGCGATAATTATCCGAGCTCTAAGTGCGCTCAGCGATAATTATCGCCGGTTGTTGTTGATATGCCCCCAAATTTTGCTGTGCTTAAATGTGTGTAAAGTGTGTTTGTGCAATCCGCACTTGATGTACACAATTCACTGATTGTCCCCTAACCGCCATGTGATGTGCCCTGCTCCATTGCTTCACAGATTGGTTCACGCTATATAAACTAAACATAGATTAATGCTAATGGAGTTTGTATTGCGTATGGTTACCACAAAAGAGGATTCCCAGCGCCCCCCCCCCCCCCCAAAAACCAATAATAGGAGACTCTGGTGCAAGATGTACAGTTAGCACAACCACGTCTTGAGATGTTTGCAGAAAGTCAGCAGCTGATTGAAGGAATGCAAACAGGTGGAAGATTGTTGGAAAGCTTGTGGCCGAGAGTGCGAGACACGGCCGCCTTGTCTTGGCAATTTGACCCGTGGTCCCATGGCCAGACCAAGGGCCTCCTTATGGGGATTTGGCATAGGGCAGCTCAGTAAGCCACCTTGTTGTGCTGCCCTACCTCAATGCGAAAGGGCAGCAATGCACCGTATTTATTCAGTACGGCACATTCCTGTCAGGGCCGGACTGGGAACCAAAACCGGCCCTGGCAAAGTGCTCGGCCGGCCCCCCGGGCTTGGGGGTGCCGCCGAGCTCTTTGCCAGGGCCGGTTTTCGGCCGATTTTGTTACAGGGCCGATTTTGCAGCTATGCTGCAAAAACGGCCCTGTAACAAAAACGGCCCCCACGGGCCCAAAACTGGCCCACACCCGTGTGGCGCACCAGGGGATTGCCCGGTGCCCGCTATGGCCAGTCCGGCCCTATTCCTGTCCTTTCCCCCAGCGGTAGTGCCCACGCGGGCACCCTTATACCATGGTGCAAGCTGCCTGTGTTGTAGGCAACATTGTTTTTCTGCAGGAGGGGGCACCTTCCAGCACAGAAACAATCATTAAAGGCGATTTACTCCTTCTATGTGCGCTGCACCCTGTAGCGATCAGATCGATGCCACACCCAGCGCCACAAACAGAGGGGGAATATGGTACCACCATCCCATGTAAGTGTTTGCGAAGTATCTATTGTTCACAATCCTCGCCAGGGGGAACAAACAAACCACGTAGTAAACTCCCATAGTATAGATAGCTCTCACATAGGGCACTCACGAAACACGGTCCCGTCAACTTCAGTCTGCCCCAGTCTTGGTAGTTATACGCAGCAGGTGGTCTGTGTGGACATAAAATGAAACAACAGGAGAGAGAGGCAAATAGATAAAACATGTACTAATTTGGTTAAATCATTAGAGTTGGCTAATTCTGTTGTTATGTCTGGCAGTCTGAAATCGCAACATTTCATGTCAGTCTTTGATCTGTATTATTCCCCTGCCAAAATTTCGAAATGGACCCAATCTAAGGGGAATTCCGGTCATTCGTGTAATCGCTGTGGATTGTATGGGGCTGATTCCATATATATGTTTTTTTTATGTCCATGCTTAAATAATTTTTTTCAGGACATAATGGGCTTCCTAAATTTAATCTTATTAACTCCTGTTACATTTACTCCTGAGCTGGTTATTTTTGGTGTTGAAAGTGAAGAGGAAACAATATCTCGGGAAAATGCTGAAATTAGTTTTCTTTTTATATCTATGTCTATTGTGAGACTATGTATAACCACTAACTGGATCAATCCTGATGCTCCTACCTTTTGTAATTGGAGATCAAGGTTACTGTCACTATATAATTTAGAATTATCTGTCTATAAAAAACGCGGCCCCAAGAAACAATGTTGGGGGCAAAAAATCTGGTCCCCGATTACAAAGTGGCTAGATGCTATTGTATAGTTCAGCTTCGTACTTTTCATTTTTGTATATAATTGAAAACTCATCCTTCTTTTTCTTTTTTTTCATTTCTGATTTGTATGTGATGTGCAAACTTTGTAATTTTATGTTGTGTGTATAGTAAATCAATAAAACCCAAAAATTAAAAAAAAAGAAAAAAAAAAAAAAGGAGAGAGAGGGAAGATATTGGAGCCGCTCATGGTCCCCCTAAAAAATATCAAATAAACAACAAAAGAGTGCAACCAACAAAAGAAGAGCCAGCAAGAGAAGAGTGCAGCCAACAAAAGAAGAGCCAGCAAGAGAAGAGTGCAGCCAACAAAAGAAGAGCCAGCAAGAGAAGAGTGCAGCCAACAAAAGAAGAGCCAGCAAGAGAAGAGTGCGGCCAACAAAAGAAGAGCCAGCAAGAGAAGAGTGCGGCCAACAAAAGAAGAGCCAGCAAGAGAAGAGTGCAGCCAACAAAAGAAGAGCCAGCAAGAGAAGAGTGCAGCCAACAAAAGAAGAGCCAGCAAGAGAAGAGTGCAGCCAACAAAAGAAGAGCCAGCAAGAGAAGAGTGCAGCCAACAAAAGAAGAGCCAGCAAGAGAAGAGTGCAGCCAACAAAAGAAGAGCCAGCAAGAGAAGAGTGCGGCCAACAAAAGAAGAGCCAGCAAGAGAAGAGTGCGGCCAACAAAAGAAGAGCCAGCAAGAGAAGAGTGCAGCCAACAAAAGAAGAGCCAGCAAGAGAAGAGTGCGGCCAACAAAAGAAGAGCCAGCAAGAGAAGAGTGCAGCCAACAAAAGAAGAGCCAGCAAGAGAAGAGTGCAGCCAACAAAAGAAGAGCCAGCAAGAGAAGAGTGCGGCCAACAAAAGAAGAGCCAGCAAGAGAAGTCACTCTTGTTCTGTTGGTCTGTGCGGACATTCACCCTAGTGAACAATTAGCCCTGAATCACAGATTACCCATTGAGCATTATACAAGCATCAATAAGAGAACCAGACCCCTGTTTCTGAACCTACCCCCGGCGGCATGCCCCTTTGTGATAGTCCTAGTTAACGCCCCTCCTCTCAGAGTACAACACATTGAAACAACTTCCCAATTGTTGGCCAAAGCCCGGCACTGGTTGCTGCAATCTGCTAATACAAGAGCACCTCATCATGGCCAGAAGAATCCCATGGGTAGGGCCAGACCCAAAATTATTCGAAAACGACTGCATCGTTCTCAATTTTGATCATCGCTGGCTGGTGAGGGACTTTCTACGGCAATTACCAGCAGCACCCCCTCCAATTCCAGATTTCTGCTGTACCACTGGGCTTCTTTTATAAGCCCCTCATTACTCCCCAAAACAACATACAAAATCAGAGAATTCCCGCATACAATCACACATCTTGTCCCTCACAGTGGTTAATAGTAATATACCTTTAGAAATAGATATGGCCTGCTGGGGGACATGGGTAGTTGTGATTGACTTACTCAGCACTCTGCTACATTTCCTATGCTTAGCATATTGGTGGGTGGAGCCTTTAATGCGTAGACATGTGATGGGGGCCCCATTGGTACCAAGGGATTGGCTTCGATGACTCTCAGTTCTCTCTGCTCCGCGAAGCTTGGCATCCATTGGTCAGCCAGGGGAATCCCTGCCCCAGCCTAAATATGGGGAGATTTCACCAGTCTCTTGGCACATAGCAGGCTTTAGTAACAAAATAAATAGCTGGGCTTCGGAAAGTGAATTGCGGAACGCTGGAACTATCAGCCTACAGTAAACTTGGGAACTGAACCCAATGTTCATGAATGGTTACCGTTCCTTCTTTACCCGAGCAGTCTTCTCGAACTCCAGTAGAGCAGAGGGGGGCCTATTAACACTCATCGCTAACACTATTTCTTTCGATAAGGTTGATTTCGGCAACAGTTCTGTTGATTTCCGTATTGTTGTGGCTGGAGGACGAAAGAGGCTTGACCTACTGGCAATACATTTCTATAAGAATAATTTTGGAAAGCCAATAGAAGTGGTCGACGATTTGGGTCGCATTATGGAGGAATTGCTCTCCCACCATCCCACACCACTCTTTGTCGTCTGGGTCGGCGACTTTAATACACATATGTGTAAGCCTACTGATTCAAATGTATGTGGGGCGACTGATCTGAAGGGAACTGATGCTCGGCCATGATAACCATCAAAATTATGGTAACGCCTTAAACAGTTTGCTGATGGCATGGGACCTGAAAATTGTTAACCCAACTTGTCTAGCACGGGCCAATTGACCCCAACTTTTTATCGGTCAGGTTCCTCTTCATGTATTGATTTCATATTGTTTGCACTGTCGTTGAGTAGCACCCCTAAGGATTTCGAGGTTGTGATGACTGAATCTAGCGATTGCGCCTTATTACATTCCTATTTTGGTTGCTGCCTCCTTAAGAATATGGGAGTCAAAGTTGTACCCAAACAAGCCCCATCCAGGAAAAATGGATACACACAAAAATGGAAGAACATCGAGCCCAGCCTAATATTGCCCAACATTTTGTCTCATCAAGAGATATGTTTATGCCTAGACCAACCTTCTAATAGTGTACAAGTCGTGGCAGCCCTAAGTAGTATTTTAACTGTCATAAGAGAAGAGTTCTCCCCCCTAAGTTGTTTGAAAAAAACTGCTCACAAGCCTCAGCAACTCTAAGGAAAGACTTAAATTGCGGCCTTGGGACCAAAACCTCATTAGAAACCTTAGGTCTACATACAAATCTGCAAGGCAGGAGAGAAAAGGGGCGCTCTCTGTGGAAGCCTGGGAGAGTTTGAGATCAGCCTCGCTATCAAGAGCCAGTAAGGCATTCTGGCAAGTGGTCAATTCCCCGTTTCTACAGGGGGCACGTGGGCGTCCTTAGACCTCCATATAGATGAGGCCACTGGCTGACCCATTTTCAGAATATATTCCGCAAGCAGACAGATGGCATTGCGGAGGCCCTGGAGTCTCACCTGGAAGCCCCACCGGCAACGGAGCTCTCTCTGGATGAGATAACTCTAGTGCTACCCCAATCCCCCGCACTTTAGGGCGCAGGCCCAGGAGGGATCTCACTGGATGTCTTTCTTACTAACAAAGAATTGTGGGCACCTTGTCCTGACCATAGCTTTTAATGTCATAGCTAAATCTGGCCCTCTCCCGTCCTGGAGACAGTCAATGATAATTCCGATTTGTAAGAAGGGAAATGGATGTGACCCAGCGAATTATCGCCCAATCTTCCTTCTCGACAGCATTGCTAAACGGATGGGTAGACTGTTATTGAATAGACCGGAGGAATGGGCAAGGCAAAATAACATACTCGCGGAAGGCCAATACGGTTTGAGGAGGGGACGGAGTACGACAGATCAATGCCTCAACCCTGCCCTAATCGCAGCCAATTATGTCACTGCAAAGAAAGGCCAGTTATACACGGCGTTTATGGACTTGTCCGAGGCCTGTGTGTCCCACAGTAAACTCTGGGGGGTTATGGATTTAATAGGCGTGGACACCACCAGAACCTTCTTCATTAGAAATCTATATAGTCAGGCAGAGGCTGTGATCCGATGCAGAAAAAAGGGAGAATGCTTGAAACCTTTCAGGATCTAAAAGGGGGTGAGACAGGGCTGCGCTCTTGCCCCCTTTCTCTTCTCCTTATACACAAACAAGTTATCTGAGGTCTTGTGTGAAAAATGCAAGGACGTTCCAGTGGCAGGCCCAATATCAGCCCCGTCATGCTTTACGCGGATGACGCGGTTTTGCTGGCAACAACCCCAATAGCTCTACAGCTTTGTATTGAGTCTTACTCAGCCTACATGGCTGAGCTTGGCTTATTTGTCAATAAAACCGAGTCCTTTGTGATGGCCCTGGGCAGGGAAAATAAGAAAAAACTCATGCGATTTCATATAGATGGTAGAACATTGGAGAGAGTAGAGACTTTCTCGTATCTGGGCATCCTTTTCGACGACAAATTAAAATGGTCTGTAATGGTCAGAAATCGAGTGAACCAGATGTCTAGAAGTATAGCGGCCTCTGGAAGTTCGCCGTAAATCTGGGGAATAAACCAATTAAAGAAATGTTAGAAATGTATTCTGAAACAACATTATCTATAGCGACCTATGACGCCGAAGTTGACTCCCTTCAAGCTAAAGAGGATACATTTTTAAAAAGACTGCTGGCTATTCCTAGTTCTTGTCCAAACATTTTAGCTCACAAGGAATTAGGATCCTCGTATATTTCTGACACTATAAAATTGGCTCCGCTGATGGCGTGGCTATCGGTCTGTGAAAGGGAAACAGTTCTTTTAAACCAAACAGTGATAGAGGATATCTTATCCTTGGACCGAGCTTCCTCAATCTCCTGGTTAGCCTCTGTGAAGCAATTCTTTAGTGAGCCGGGCCTAGAGACCCTGTACGAATCAGCGTTCAACTGCATATCTGTCCCTAAAGCTCAGTTAAAAGAACTCTTTATTGCTAAACGCACCCAGGATAGATGGCAAACTAATCAAATCAAAACCTGTTATCGCCTACCGAGCATCCCCGACTGTGGCAACTGGGCACCCATCTTATCTTTCATTTGTTACCAATATTAGACATCGTTCTGTTTTGGTGAGATTCAGATTGAATTATATTCCATTTATGGCTGGGTATCCTGCTCAATCTTGCACCATAGCCCAGCTGTCTTCATGTCCTTGTGATGGGTTTTCCAAGCAGTGTCCCTCGCATTTGCTTTTCTTTTGCTCTTTGTGCAAGGCTGAGAGGGGTAAATGTACTATCCCATTATTGAAAAACCTCAGTCTAGTGTTCAGACTCAGGCTTTGGAAGCACCGCGAGCCCCGGAGACGCCCTCTGTATGCTCTTCGATGGCTTCCTGTCTATGAGCTGTTTCAAGGATTAGAGAGAGGAACATCTTGCCATAAGGGGCATGCTCTAAGACCCTGTATTCTCTTAGTCTGTAACCGTTGATGCTTTCCAAGGCTTGTTTGAACCCAGTATTGGTATTTACACCGCAGGGAATGGCTCGATTTTAGGATACTGTGATTAGTTTAACCTTGTTTACTTATCTGATGTTTTATAGTTACAGACAGACTTTTATTATTATTAACAATGTTCTCTTCAGGTGCCTTAATTTACTTATCAAATCAATGTGAAGTCCATTATAATTGTGTCTGGCAAACAGCTGTTTTTATACTTTCAGATAGTTTCATACACATCATCTATGTATTCTTCTGATGTTTTTAAATGGCTTAACAGATTAATGAGTTACTGGAGAATGAACTGTATGGATCTACGGATGTTTTTATCGGTTGTATTTTACTCATGTTTTTATGTACTTTTTATGCATTCGTTTAAAAGCGAAATAAAGATTTTGATGATTGTGGGCGGCAGACTGCAGCACACATAGAAAGAGCAAACACGAGGTGAAATAAAAGTATCTCTCCTCGTTTCGCCACTCTAACGCCTGCTCTTGCATGGCGTTAGTTTTTGGAGCTGCCTCAGACTTACAGATCTTTGTAAATCTGGGGCAGCGTCAAATGCAATGGGTGTTGTGGCGGAACGCCCACAGCAACACCCATTGACCGCCCCTTTCAAGCAGATACCTGCGTGAAAGGGTATGATATTTACGAAGGGGCGTTAAGCCACGCAAAGTGGCGTAACGCCGCTTTGTAAATATGGAGCAGGACAATGCGCCACCGGAGCGCACTAAAAAGTGATACTTCGGTGACGCAATGCCCTTGTAAATATTCCCCTCGATGTGGAAATCTGGATCAATTGAAGCCCCTTTCTGGAAGACTTGGTGATACATGGCATAGTATGCTGCCATAATCGATATGTGACAATATGAGAGCGTTCAATGATTGTCCTCTGGGTGGAGGAGAGAAGTTCCACAGAATGTTCTTCAGTCTCCTGAGTATGCCTACACAGTGATGGAAGTTCTCACCATTACTTAATTTGGAAAAAAAAACATAAGTGCTGAGGCCCTGATCAAGAGGCCACTGCAGCTTGCACCACCAATTGCCCCGGCCAGCGCTGCCAATGACAGTATTAACACAACTACTAACCATCACGTGCCTACAAGTGTGACAATGTAGACTTTTCCAGGTCCCCAAAGCCATAAGAATGGCTTGCGCGGCAGGTATCAATCATTTTCAATGCATAGTAAATTAATAAACAACTTTTGTTGAGTTAATCTCTAAATCAGACAAACAGTGCCATCATGTGGCAGACTGTCATAAGTAATAGCACATAACAACGTGGGGGAGGTCTCAGGGAAGTTTCAACAGAAATGCAGACCAGCAGGTTGTGTTTCCCCTAAGAACAAATATCAACACACTAATACAACCTGGGTCAGAAATAGAGCCAAAGAGTTACACAAAGACGTCTAAATAAACCCCATACTCAAAATGACAACTCTATTAGAGAGCACTCCCTTCACCAGGACCCATCAATCACTTAAGGTGGTTAATTGTTTTTATCATCTGGGTCTGTATACTCCATCCAGCCGGACCAGTTCATAAAGCAGTGATCCGGTCACTGGCATAGAAGGAGCACTAAAGGAGGATTGTCACCTGATCTCTCACAAATATTGTCTTGGATGAGGTACTACCCATAGAACGAGGTGAGAAATCCTAATAGTCAGCAGTAAAATCATATGTGTGAGTTAAAAATGGCTAAGGGTACCCAAAAGTTCTTTAATAGTAGGGAACCCCTGTCATATTTAAAAAGCAAGATGGCAATATTGCATAAATTAAATTGACATTATGCTATTGTCCAAAGCAAGTATGGTCAACATGTTTCTGCCCTTAGGCGATCGATAGTATCTGGGCTTTCATCAGGACCTAAATTACTGCTGTGGTTTTCAGTGAGAAAAACGTGTGTGTAAATTATACAAAAGTGGGGTGCAGATAAAAAATTCCTACCGCACCGGTCAAGTTGATACAGCAATCAAAACCGGATACCTGTGGAGAAATTTAGAAAAAGGACAGAGACCCAATGTGTAAAACAGGCTCAAATACAGGCCAAAATAAATTTCTATGACCAAAAAATAAGCATTCACTAATGCTGTTTAGGCATTCAGTACTGTTCGTTTCGAATTGCACTTACCCATAGATAGTGGGTACAGCCCTCACCTCAACCTGGTCTCAACTCAGGGAAAGGGGCCCCGCTCTAAAAAGAAAGAAATAGTAAGAGAAAGCAAAACAGGTAATACCTGAAAAAACCCTCCTCTTCCAAAGCTTAGTTAAAAAACCTGAGAGTGAATTCATCCAATCCCAAATTGCAAAGACATATATGGTATATAAGACATTGTTACAGGAATCATTCAAAATGTACCTCAACTGTAGACACTTTGTAACAATTGCTGCCACCCAGGGTGGAATTTACGCCATCCCAATAGGTGAAAAAAATGGAAAATTGTAGAAAACACACACTCCCAACATCTGGTAAGTGACTCTAATGGAAATTGTCACAACAAATTAGAAAGTCACATACACTAATATAAGCAAGTTCAAAAGACAAAATAGCCATTGTAAGAGTGTCTCAGCTCCCATGAGCCCAGGAATTCAAATTTAAGAACAAAAATTAAAGAGAAGACCTTGTCATAATACAAGGTAAAAAAGTACTGAATATCCTAATACATAAAGCATAGAAAATAAAGTAATCACCTAGAACTCCTAAGAATACCATAGAATCAGTTATTCAGAATAGTAATAGTGTCTATGGAGCAGACAAAAATGAAGTCAAGTCATTACCTAGTAGACTGAGAAAACAAACAGAGCACTCACCTATCCGTCGGTACCCCAGGGCGGTCATTGAGGTAAGACCGGAGGTACCGACGGACGCACTCGTGAGGTTTAAATAGATTGTCTCGATGTAAATGCCTGCAGGTGCAGCGCGCCGATTGAGCTGTCCAGGGCACTGCCTGTCAATGCATAACCCGCATGCGCGGTAAAGGAACACTAGAAAGCCAAAGCGAATGTGTGTTAGTTGTAGCCACGCATGCGCGGAGAATACAATGTACGCGAATGCGTGTGAGTTGTTAACGCGCATGCGCGGAGAATACAATGCACTCGAACTTGCATAGAGCGTGCGTGAGGGAGAAGACACGCATTGGTCCTCCCGTGTCAGTTACGAGTGCAAGCAAATGATCATGAAGGAACCCTATCGTGTTCCAAATGCACGAGCATAAATGCAATACTAACATGGTTAAGTTCAATGGCCGTAAAGACTCATCAACAGCCATAATATAACACATTAGGATACAGGACTTATACCAAATGCACATATATTAAAAATCTAGCGCACACGCTCATTCAGAGAGGTGCTACAAGTCAAATTCAATTCGAAAAGGAAACTCTTTGCCAGGGAGGGTCTCTCGTGTGTGTATATCCATGAGGGCCATCAGTAAGAAAAACCACATCCCCATTCTGGGAGAGCAATAATCCTTGTAACTAATATCTCATCATAGTATCCTCAAAACAATGTGTTGTCCATGTCGAACGCACTCTATAAAAAAGTGAGGGTCTATTTTGATCTTATAATAACAGCCAAGGGATTTCATCATTCAGTCCCACTGTGTCTGAATGAAGTCTGTGTACCCATCTCTGCTCTCTCACCAGAAGGAATTTCTGAATGTCAGTGATATGTACTGGAATATGTGGTTGTTCTAGAACCACCCACTGCAGCTCGGTCTCTTTATGTCCCACTGAAACAAAATGGTTAGTGAGTTTGGTAGCGCTCTTTTTGCATCGGATAGTACTCTTATGTTCCGATATCCTCACTTTTACTTTTCGTGATGTCATACCTACATAGTTTTTATTGCAGGGGCATTTTATCAAGTAAATCACTCGTTCGCTGTTACAATTTGTGTGGGTTTTGAGGGACCAAGGTCTATTCGTCCCTATCTCTACCTCAGTGGTGTGTTGAGTCTGGGGGCATACTGCACAATTGCCGCATGGAAAGTGACCTACAACAGGTGGTAACCCCCAAAGTGTGCTCGTATCTGGGTTTCTCAACAACCTCGGGCGTGTATGTACTAATCGATCTTTCAGATTAGAGCCCCTTTTAAAAGCAAAAAGGGGAGGGGGTAAGGAACTGCCCTCTAATTTGAGAAACCTCCAGTTCTTAAGGATACTCTTCTTGAGTGCATTGGAATAACTGCAGAAGGTATTGACACAGGTAATCCTTTTGTTCTCCTCCAAAGGATTCTGTATCCTCTTCTCGAGCAGAGCTTCCCTGTGGTTGTTTCTGGCTCTCTTCATGGATTTCTTTATGATTGTTTTGGGGTACTGTCTCTCCTGCAATTGTGTGGATAGGAGGGTGGCATGTTCCTGATATTTCGCTACCTCAGAACAATTCCGACGAATACGAAGGAATTGCCCGAAAGGGAGGTTCTCCCGAAGAGCTTTTGGATGGTAGCTCTTGAAATGCAAAAGGGAGTTCCGTGCCATTGGCTTCCTATATAGTTCGGTACTAAGGTTGCCATTCTTCGGTTCAATCCGTAAGTCCAGGAAAGAGATACTTTCCTTTGAAAAATCACAGGTAAATTTAAGAAACCTGTTCTGGTTATTCAACCAGGTATGAAAATCAATAATGGTCTCAAAGGTTCCCCTCCAGATGACAAAAATGTCATCAATATACCGTTTCCAAGTCACGATGTGACCTAGAAACGGATTTGTCACAGAGAGGATCTCAGTCTGTTCGATCTGGTGGACGTATAGATTCGCTAGGGATGGTGCGAAAATACTCCCCATAGAAGTCCCTGAGATCTGTAAAAAGAGATCCTCCTCAAATTTGAAGAAATTCTCCTTCATAGCTAAGGTGGCGCATGTCATAATAAAGTCCACTGGTGTGGGACTCTGTAGCGATGCACTTTCCAGGAGCATTTTGATAGTAGATAGTGTCTCATCCTGCGGGATGCACATGTATAATGACTCGACGTCAAAACTCACTAAAATGTCCTGATTAACATCGAATGGCATCCCATCCAGGATACGAAGCAGATCTTTAGTGTCTTCAACAAAGGTGGGCATGGATCTCACCAAAGGTTTCAAAAAGAAGTCTACAAACGTAGAGAGGGGTTCCAAAACAGACCCTATTCCCGAAATTATGGGTCTTCCAGGAGGAGGAAGCACCCCCTTATGTATCTTGGGTAATACATAGAAGTACGGGATCACGGGAAATGCTGTGTTAAGGAACTGTGCCTCATGAGCGGTAATCCAGCCCGCTTCGAGAGCTTCGTCTGTGAGATTTTTGATAGTAGCCAATAGTCTCTTGGTGGGATCCAACTTAATACGATGATAGAAATTCGTATTACTTAGTTGTCTCCTACACTCCGTTTGATATGACTGCGCATCCATGATGACCGTCGCTCCCCCTTTATCAGCAGACTTTATGACGATGGATTTGTCATCTGCAAGCGACCGGACAGCGGAACGTTCACCATTAGATAAATTAGAGAATTGGCGATGTTCACTCTGAAAGATTTCTTCAACATCCCTAAGTACCGCCCTTTCAAAAGTTAGTACTTCTGGCGGGACCATATGGACTGGTGGAGTAAAGGTCGATTTGGGGCGTAAACCAGTGTTGGAGACATCCTCTTGAGTATCATCAAGTGGTTTATCCTTAAAGAAAGCCCGTAATCTGACCTTCCTAAAAAAACCTGCAAGTTCTTGTCTGGTACGAAAGGTGTCACCCTTGTGTGTGGGAACATACCCTAGGCCTTTTTCAAGGACTGAGATCTCATTTTCGTTGAGAGTACGGTTACTGAGATTCACGATCAAGCTGTCATGTTGCTCGGGCCTGCCACCAGAGGATCCTTCAGGTTGCTCCGTGTGCGGGATGACGGTGGGCTCCAGTGCACGTTGGGTTGTGTTGATCTCCTCCGTCCTCTGGAACGGCGTTGGCCTTGCCCTAAAAAAGGCTGTTGTTGGAAGTTTTCTTGATGGAACGGGGCCTGGAAGCCTGGATGAGGGAAGAATGGTTGTGGATAATTAAATGGACCTGGTGGCCACCATTGTGGTTGTTGTGGACCCCCATAGAAATTACCTCTTCTCTGACCTCGCTTGTTCCAGTTACGGCCTCTAGATGGAAAACTACCCCCATTATCCGAATCCGAGGAATCATTCTCACTACCTGAAGTCGAATAATTAGAGCCAGGTTTTCTTCCATGTTGATTAAACACCGGAGGGGTGTAGGAGTCGCTAGTATAGGGATAAATCTTGGTCATAGAAAACTTAGTCAAATCTTTCTTAAATTTGGCTATTTTACTTGCCAAAATAGTGTCCCTGAACTCCTTAGTAGTCTTATCTGTCTCCTTAGATTGTTTATTGAAACTGGAGGTGACTAAAACTGACTTAATCTGGGACTCAAGAAGTTGAATCTCAACCAAGATCTTGTCTGCAATCCTCTTGGCTGTTGTTATGATCAAAATGAGCCAGTCGCGCGTGCAGCGCCAAGCCACCAAGGACCAGTCTTTAAGGAAACCCTTGTCATCCAGGAATAACCTCGGGGCATTGGTTACTATTAAGCCAGTGGGAGCACAATCAGATCGCAAATACTCGGTCATGATGGCTCCGTGGACCTGAGTGTGTGCATGCGTGCGCTTGAGGAAGAGCACTCTATTCCAGTCTTCATCTTTAGTAATAGCAGTATTAGATGGTAAATCTATAATACTAGGTGTCTGTAAAATGTCTAAGGCTACTGCGTCGTCAAACGACAGTCCTTGTCTCTCAGACATCTTAAAGTGTCAAGAAATGAATTAACAAAAGAGTGTGTCAAACAAAAGAAGAATTTAGAGAAAAGACCATATGCCGTGACAATACGGAATAGAGGATGAATACTCAGGAAAAAACTAGCATTAGAGCATATCGATTCCCAATCTCGGAATTGATAAATCACAATAAACAGACCTACGGCGAATGCCGTTCTAGCACTAATAGCACATAACAACGTGGGGGAGGTCTCAGGGAAGTTTCAACAGAAATGCAGACCAGCAGGTTGTGTTTCCCCTAAGAACAAATATCAACACACTAATACAACCTGGGTCAGAAATAGAGCCAAAGAGTTACACAAAGACGTCTAAATAAACCCCATACTCAAAATGACAACTCTATTAGAGAGCACTCCCTTCACCAGGACCCATCAATCACTTAAGGTGGTTAATTGTTTTTATCATCTGGGTCTGTATACTCCATCCAGCCGGACCAGTTCATAAAGCAGTGATCCGGTCACTGGCATAGAAGGAGCACTAAAGGAGGATTGTCACCTGATCTCTCACAAATATTGTCTTGGATGAGGTACTACCCATAGAACGAGGTGAGAAATCCTAATAGTCAGCAGTAAAATCATATGTGTGAGTTAAAAATGGCTAAGGGTACCCAAAAGTTCTTTAATAGTAGGGAACCCCTGTCATATTTAAAAAGCAAGATGGCAATATTGCATAAATTAAATTGACATTATGCTATTGTCCAAAGCAAGTATGGTCAACATGTTTCTGCCCTTAGGCGATCGATAGTATCTGGGCTTTCATCAGGACCTAAATTACTGCTGTGGTTTTCAGTGAGAAAAACGTGTGTGTAAATTATACAAAAGTGGGGTGCAGATAAAAAATTCCTACCGCACCGGTCAAGTTGATACAGCAATCAAAACCGGATACCTGTGGAGAAATTTAGAAAAAGGACAGAGACCCAATGTGTAAAACAGGCTCAAATACAGGCCAAAATAAATTTCTATGACCAAAAAATAAGCATTCACTAATGCTGTATAGGCATTCAGTACTGTTCGTTTCGAATTGCACTTACCCATAGATAGTGGGTACAGCCCTCACCTCAACCTGGTCTGCTTATTTTTTGGTCATAGAAATTTATTTTGGCCTGTATTTGAGCCTGTTTTACACATTGGGTCTCTGTCCTTTTTCTAAATTTCTCCACAGGTATCCGGTTTTGATTGCTGTATCAACTTGACCGGTGCGGTAGGAATTTTTTATCTGCACCCCACTTTTGTATAATTTACACACACGTTTTTCTCACTGAAAACCACAGCAGTAATTTAGGTCCTGATGAAAGCCCAGATACTATCGATCGCCTAAGGGCAGAAACATGTTGACCATACTTGCTTTGGACAATAGCATAATGTCAATTTAATTTATGCAATATTGCCATCTTGCTTTTTAAATATGACAGGGGTTCCCTACTATTAAAGAACTTTTGGGTACCCTTAGCCATTTTTAACTCACACATATGATTTTACTGCTGACTATTAGGATTTCTCACCTCGTTCTATGGGTAGTACCTCATCCAAGACAATATTTGTGAGAGATCAGGTGACAATCCTCCTTTAGTGCTCCTTCTATGCCAGTGACCGGATCACTGCTTTATGAACTGGTCCGGCTGGATGGAGTATACAGACCCAGATGATAAAAACAATTAACCACCTTAAGTGATTGATGGGTCCTGGTGAAGGGAGTGCTCTCTAATAGAGTTGTCATTTTGAGTATGGGGTTTATTTAGACGTCTTTGTGTAACTCTTTGGCTCTATTTCTGACCCAGGTTGTATTAGTGTGTTGATAGACTGTCATAAGTGCCGGCGTTGACAATTTAGTGCTGGTGCAGGGCACCGGAAACCACTGGCACAAATTAAGCACTGGTCCTCACACTATGCTGCCATCTTGTGTTCTTGTGAATGAAGCAATGTTTTCCAAGGGTATTTGGACAGGATGTCTCCTAGAAGTGTCCTGTGTGTTATCGCTTGCCTCACATCAGAGCATAAAGCTCTTCTTCACAAGCAGTTCATCTGAAGAGTGCACCCACCCTTGGTGGAGGCGACTAGTGTCCCCTCAATTGGGCTACGGGTAGTTGGGACGGGGTGATGGCAGGTGAGAGTCTGGGGCACAAACCCCTTCACCATCAGTGGCGGCGTCCAATGACCATCTCTGTAAAATATATTCAGTCACTCATAACTGTGACTGTTCACTTCAGTGTGAGCATATGTTATGTGATTATGCTTGTGTGTGGTATGCATGGGTACTGTGCCATTGCACAGCATAGCTATGTGCATGCGGCAATGAAGCCCATACAGTAATGATATGTACACTGCAATGATGTGCACTCCACAGTGAGGTGTAAACCACAATGACACACGCCTACTGCAATGACGGGCATGCCTCATAGATGTGCATTCCACACTGATGTGCATACTGTGATGTGCATACCACATTCATGTGCATTCAACAGTTATGGCATACCACAATGATGTGCATACCTTAATGATGAGCGTACTGTAGTGTTGTGCATACCAGAATGATGTGCAAACCACAATGATAAACAAACAAAATGAAGTACGTACTGCAATAGTGTTCATACCATAGCATTGTGCATACTGAATCATGTGCACACCATAGTCATGTGCATAACACAATAATGTGCATTCCACAGTGATGTTTATAATACAATGATGTGCATACAGCACAGATGTACATACTGCAGGACTGTCCATACCACAGTGATGTGCATGCAGCAATGATGTGCTTATCACAGTGTTGTACAAACCACAATGATATTTATAATACAATGATGTGCATACTGCAGTGATGTCCATACCACAGTGATGTGTATGCTGCAATGATGCGCTTACCACAGTGTTGTGCAAACCACAATGATGTGCATATTGCAATGTTGTGCGTATCACAATGATATTCATACTGTAATAATGTGCGTTCCGATCCGCGGCCTCCGAAGTCACCTGCGGCGTACCTCAAGGATCCTCACTCAGCCCCACCCTCTTCAACGTCTACATGAGCCCCCTCGCGGCCATCGCACGCCAACACAACCTTAACATCATTTCCTACGCAGACGACACCCAGCTGATCCTCTCCGTCACCAACAACCCCGCCACTGCCAGAGCCAGCCTACATGAAGGAATGAAAGACGTCGCCGAGTGGATGAAGAACAGCCGCCTGAAACTTAACTCAGACAAGACGAAAGTCCTCATCCTGGGATCATCCCCCTCCACCTGGGACGACTCCTGGTGGCCCCCTGCCCTGGGCACCATCCCCAAGCCAACGGACCACGCACGAAACCTGGGCTTCATACTGGACTCCTCCCTCTCGATGACCAAACAAGTCAACGCCGTCTCATTATCCTGTTTCAACACCATGCGCATGCTCCGAAAGATCATTCGATGGATCCCCACCGAAACCAGGAAGACGGTCACCCAGGCCCTCGTCACCAGCCATCTGGACTACGGGAACACCCTCTACGCGGGAACCACAGCCAAACTACAGAAAAGACTCCAGCGCATACAGAACGCCTCTGCACGACTCGTCCTGGACATCCTCCGCCACAACCACATCTCCGCCCACCTGAGAGACCTGCACTGGCTCCCCGTCAGCAAGAGGATCACGTTCAGACTCCTCACCCACGCACACAAGGCCCTCCATGACCTGGGCCCCAAGTACCTCAACAACCGCCTCACTTTTTACATCCACCTACGGCTGACCCGGGACCATCTCTCCTTCAGGAAGCAACTCAAGACCTGGCTTTTCGAGCAGTAACGGACCCCCCCCCCCCCCCCCCCCCCCCAGCGCCTTGAGACCCTAGCGGGTCAGCAGCGCGCCATATAAATGGATTGATTGATTGATTGAATGCGAATAGTAGTGATGTGCACACTGCAGTGATGCACATGCCTCAATCAAGTGCGTACCTCAATGATGTGCCTCCTGCAATGATGCGCATAACAGTGCAATGTGCATACAACACTCACATGCATACCACAGTGATGTGCTTCTACAAAGTTGTGCATACTGAGATGATGAGCATACTGCAGGGAAGTGAAGCTCATATCACAATGATGAGCATAGCTCAGTGATGTGCATTATGTAGTGATGCCCCAAGACCAGAACGGTGTACATACCACAATAATGGGCATACTGCACTGATGTGCATAACACACTGATTTGCAAACCACAATGATGTCAATACTGCAATGATGTGCACGCTGCACCGATGTGCAAACAACAATGATGAGCAGGTAAAGCCATTGTGGATCGTAAGGAGGACACTTCACTTGCAGATCTCATCAACGCTGGCACAAGCAGCAGCAAGGACATTTTGGCCATCATCAAATATTCCACCTCAAGGAACATCCCCCCCTTTCAAGACCTTTACCACAAGCTCTCTGAAATCTTGTGTAATAAAACCACCTCTATATACAGCAACTTTGACACTCAACCGGACCCCTTCAGTGTGTGGTAAATAAAATATACCGGACTGAATTTCATACGGGATCTTAAATAAAGTAAATAGCTCAAAATAACAAGAGGCAGAATCCGTGGTATAAGAGGTTTTCTAATGGGCTTTATTCCATTCAAAATGGCCGACTCGAGTCGCGGCCTTCAGGTTCCGTCACCACGAGGGTTCAGGAAGTGAAGTACAATAATTCATTGACAGACATGTATTTTTATAATAAGTGCATTACAATGAAACGAATGTAAAAGGCGTAACATTTGATAAGAAAAATGACGTGACAGTGACATAATCGAAACTAGGCGTAACAAGGAATAAAAGAAACATGATTGGTTTGCATTATCAGACATAGGTGGATCTATAAGATAATACTTGGCATAGATGCGCGCGCAGCAGCATGACGTGTAATTGACGTGCAACTAGGGGGTGAAGGGGACTTGACATTTAGCTCTACATGTGGAGACGAGAAGTCTGGGGGGTCAAGTCAACCTAATCCCAAATCATATCTACCATCCTATGTTTGGAGAACTATGTTATCCACAAGGAAGGACTCTCGGACAGAATCTATTCTATACTAACTGTGTGTGCGTGTACAAGCGTCTAAGTGTCTATATGAGATGCGAGGGGCAGAAAACATTCCATGGCAGCAGGACTATGAATCACTTGCAGGAGGACGGAAAGGCTGAGTCCTTGCTTGTGAGCTAAAGGAAATGTTTACCTAAATCACTTGACAGGAATGCATCGGCTGAAGAGCAAAATAGATAATTCGAAGGTGAAATACAGCTTCTTGGCAGGCATGCGAAAACTGGCCGAGGCAGGCACCGTTAGCTGCACAGGGAGTAGGACAAAGTTCATGGATACAGATGCGAGCTCAAGCTGAAGCTGTCAAAGACAGAGAGCAGGGAAAGGCTTTGAGGACAGAATCGGGCCTACTTGCCTGAACTGTAAAAATGGAGTAACTTAGCCATATAAAGTCGGTGGCCTTTCATACCTAGGAATCGAATATCCAGCCCATCAATGGCGGATCTGACAGAGAACATGTCGACGGTAGACACACATATGTTTGCGTCTTAGAAACTGGAACTGGAGGGAACATACATGTACTTGTAACATGCATATAGAACCGTTGGGGTCCAAGATAGGGGACATAACTGATCAGGAAAATCCACATTTCCACATTCCCTCCTTGTCCCCTTCTTGCCCTTCAAGAGACATCAATCTTCATCATTCCATCGATTTGCTCATGGAGCATCATTTCTTCTTCCTTCTTCTTCCGGTATTTTGAACGAGAACTGTGATATGGAATGCACGATGTGGCACACAGACCACAAATCGCTGGTCCACATTGTAGACATAGACAACAACTGAAGAGCATAAGAAGGCCAATACCTAGGAAGGATAGAACTCTCCATCCCCAGGCTGATATCACACTCCAAAACCACCCGGACCACGTCCAAGTGCCTGGATTCTCGTGTATCTGGCTTACAATCTTATGAAGGCGTGTTATAGCTTTATATACAGATGGCGAATTTTCTGGTATGAATATGCAGCAGCTGGATCCGATGACCCTGCAAGCTCCGCCCCTATCGGCCAGGATGACGTCAAGGACAAGACGATTCTGGAGAACAACAATTCTCATCACTGATTGTTCCTCTGTCAGATTGCCTAGGGCGGCTATAGTCTCGTTTACTACAGCTTCAAGAGTCTTGGTGAGTCTGCGTATCAGCTTACTATTTGATATAGTACCTATATAGGGAAAGATACCTTTATTGAAATCTACATATTTGTCCCATGCTGTCTCAGTATAATCGACAACTGGGAGATCTCTTCGCTCTCTATTGTGTACTAAATGAACATTTTGATAATAATCAGGGGGAGCTAGGAAAACAGGTGGCAAAAGGAATGCTATGTAACAGGTACCATCCCAATCTAGAGGCAGACGCATATATGCCGTCTGGCCACATATGAAGTAAGAATGGCGAGAAGCTCTAAATGAAGATTTACCTTGATCACTATATTCTACTATAGTAACGCATTGGCTATGGCCCATATGTATGGAACCAACTTTTCTCACACATAATTCACCCTTAACTGGAAATACTGACATAGTGGGCAGAATTAGTTCAACTTCGGATTTGACATTCAAAATCATAAGATTAGGCGTAAAATTACCTAATTTATACACTTCATTTTCTAAATCAGTTCCTGTTCTACTGGGGTGACCCTCCTTATTAGGGTGACAGACTTTGAATAAAACTAGATTCAGATTTCCCCATATCCAATGTTGTTGATAAACTGCTGTGTCTGGGTCTATGGAATTTAATAAACTAAACCATGCTCCACAGGAGCCATTGTGTGTGAACGGATGTGGAAAGAAAGGCAGAACTCCTTTGTTATTCTGATAGGGAGGAAGTCGGCCACACACCCAACAATTGGTGGCATTACTAGTCTGATGGGAATGATGTAACATACTAATGAATGTGTTATTACGCAGCGCAAGTCTATAGGACAACTCATGTGGGGGTAGGTCACTAAAAGAATGTTCATCAGTTATATTGAAAGCACGTTTAGAAACAGGATAATACATATGCAACAATATACTTGCAGTAACTATTAAAAAACTCAAGAAAAACAAAATTAATAAGGTCACAATACAGTGGCTACGCAGTGATTTACAATAAGCATGTCGTTTCATTATGATTCTGGACTCTACATGATTCAGACCTAAGGGATACATGTCGGGACAGATTCAACCGCTTCACCTTGGAGAGGACTTAAACAATCAAATCGTCCGACAGTTTAGATCTGGACCTGAGTTTCTGTTTATAGAGTTCGGTGCTACTGGCCTCAGCCAAAGGTAGCTTTGAGTCAATGGGGGAAGACACACGGGAAGTACTGTCTGTGTCAGGAGGAAGTCCGTTAAATTTTTTTATATGGGTGGAATGCACCCATCCTTTTCTTCCTTCGATCTTCACAGCTGTTCTGGTCGTCAGCAGGACCAACTTAGGAAGCCTCCACCTTGGCTCCAGTTGGGTTTTCCGATCAAAATTCCTGACGAGAACATAATCACCGGGAATTACATCATGAGGTTTCACCTCGGTGTTGTCGGGAAAAGCTGCGACTACCTGTGAACGACAAGATTGTAGTGCAGACATCAAGGAAGCCAGGTAATCTGTCAGCATATTACAGTCAACATCAGTTATTTTACGGGGTATAGGCGTCCCCCACATATTCGGTGGCCTACCAAAGATCACCTCATAAGGCGATAGCCCTGTTCGAGAGTGTGCTACCATCCTCATGTAGAATAGCGCAACTGGTAAGGCTACTATCCAGTCCACACCTTTTTCCTGACATATTTTAGACAATCTGATTTTTAAAAGTTGATTATGTCGTTCCACGAGACCTGCTGCCTCGGGGTGTCGGACACAGTGGAATTTCCACTGATATCCCAACAAGAGTGAGACATGTTTCATTAATTCGGATGAGAAAGGCTGACCGTTATCTGAATATACAACACGTGGTAAACCGTACCGTGGGAAGAATTCTCGAACTAGCTGCTTGGCAGTAGTCGAGGCAGTGTAATCTGATACGGGATACGCCTCTGTCCAACGGGAGAGAGCGCAGACAACTACGAGAACATATTTGAATCCTCGACAACGTTCCATCTGAATATAATCCATCTGGAGGACTTCAAAAGGATGGTCAGGAGGCTGAAATCCACCCTGCTCTACGGAAACACTCTTTCCTGGATTAAACTGACAACATATCATACAGGTACGAACTTTTTGTTTAGCTGCTGCTCGTAAATGTTTATTGAACCAAATGTGCTGAATGCTGTCTAGCATAGCCTTCTCTCCTAAATGTGCTGGACTGTGAACTGTAGCTATAATGGCTTGAACCATGGAATCAGGGAGAAACCATACAGATTTCTCCTTCGTCATCCATCCTTGATCTGTCTGGATCCCTCCTAGTTCAGTCCACTTCTTTATTTCTTCTGCTGTGGCATGTGTCTGTATGTCAATTACGTCAAGTGCGGGATCCTTAATTGTCATACACTGTGTTGGTGTCTGAACTATTGGCTTTGTCATGTCTAATGTGCGATTCTGAGCAGTCTGTTTAGCTGTTTTGTCAGCTAAATCATTGCCTTGAGAAATGGTATCAGTAACCTTCGTGTGTGCTTTACATTTCATAATCGATATAGCAGTGGGTAGATGTATTGCGTCTAACAAAGCATGAATGAGGGGTCCGTGCTGAATGTGGGCACCATGGGAGGTTAAATAACCTCTCTCTCGCCACAGCACGCCGAAGTCGTGTACAACTCCGAATGCATAACGTGAGTCAGTGTATACATTAACTTTCTTATTTGTGGCTTGAATACAGGCTTGTGTTAGAGCAATAAGTTCTGCTGCTTGGGCTGACAAAGTATCTATACAATTTGTTTCAATAACTTCAGTGTCTGTTGTGACTGCATACGCGGCCACTAAATCTCCTGTACTTGTTCTCATGCACGATCCGTCTACATACAACGTCAGGTCTGGATCTAACAATGGAACGTCTGTCAAGTCTTGTCTAGGTTTCGTCTTTATTTCAATGATTTCAATACAATCATGAGCTAGTGGGTCTGTTCCAATTACAGGTAATAGTGTAGCAGGATTCAATGTATTACACCGTCGGATCTCTATGTGTGGTTGAAACAATGTCAGTTCATAACCGGTAAGTCTTGCTATGGTCAAGTGTTGTGTTTGTGTTCGGTTCACAAGAACCTCTACTGCATGTGGTACTTGTACTGTCAATGGGTGTCCTAATACTATGGCATCGCTTTGTCTGATTGCTAAAGCTGTCGCTGCCACTGATTTCAGGCATGCAGGCAAAGCCTGAGCTACGGGATCTAATGTACTGGAAAAATAAGCACATGGCTTGCGTGATCCTGCTTGATCCTGAGTGAGTACTGACAAGGCAGTACCTTCGCGTTCTGTAACAAAAAGTGTAAAATGTTTGCTATAACATGGCGTTGCTAAAACAGGTGCTTGACATAAAGCTTTCTTTAAGCTTTCAAAAGCTTGTGTATGTTCCTGAGTCCAAGGGAGAACAGTCGATGTGGCTGCCTCCTGTGTGGTTAACTGAATGAGTGGTTTTGCTAGAAATGCGTACTGAGGGATCCACTGCCTACAATATGAAGTGAGGCCTATGAAAGCCCGCACCTCCTTCTGTGTCTGGGGTATTGACATGTTAGCAATTAACTGAATGCGATCTGGTGTAAGCTGCCTTCCCTCCTTGGACAGCGAGTGACCAAGATAAATAACTCGCTGAACACAGAATTGCAGCTTAGAAGGGGACACCTTGTGCCCCTTGTCGGCTAGGAAATGTAAAACTGTCAGAGAAGCCTTTTCACATTCTGGCTCGCTTCTTGCGGTGATCAGCAGATCATCGACATATTGAAGCAGTGCCGTATTGACTGGCATGTGGATACTGTCAAGTTCTCGTTTCAGTGCTTGGCTGTAGATGCTGGGGCTTTCTGTAAATCCTTGGGGAGCGCGTGAGAATTTAAAGCTGCGCCCATTTAAACTGAATCCGAACAAGTATTGGCTTTCCGGATCTATTGGGACGCTGAAAAAGGCATTCTTGAGATCGATTACAGTAAAGAATGTTGCTTCGGAATCAATTGCTGTCAACAATGATGATATATCAGGGACCACAGGGAATTGTGGTACAATACACTTGTTTAGTTCACGCAAATCAATAACCAATCGGTATACTGGTGCGGCAGTAGGGTCAGTTCGTTTAAGAATCGGAATTATCGGTGAATTACATATATTGGAGTCTGTTTCTATAACTACTCCCTGGGCAATCAGCTCATCAATGATTTTCAGCAAAGCCACTACAGCATCATGCGGTAACTTGTATTGTCGCATTCGTGGTAGTACCACTCCTGCTTTCAATGTAACTCGATAGGGTGTAATGTTCATGCAGCCAACATCCGTAGGGCCTTGTGCCCATAGATGTACTGGTAAAGTCTGTAGTCGGGGATCCATGTCTCTAGACACATAGTGACCTTTAAAATCACGCAAAAACAACCTTACTCCTTCCGGAGAACAACATATTATGGCTCCTAGTGCTTTCAGAGTTTTAATTCCTAACAGATTTTCTGGGCATGATTTAGTAAGCAATAAATCTGTAGTTCGTGTCAAAGGTCCTATCGTAAGTGGTAGCGGCTGTGATACTTCATTAACAATAGGTTTTCCTGAAAAACCAAGGGAAACATTTTGAGAGCCTGAGAGGGGTGCCCCTGGAACTTCACTTCGTTTTATAGTTGTTCGACTTGCCCCTGTATCGAGTAAGAATTTTCTATCTTGACCTAATAATTCACTATGTACATAAGGTCCTTCTTGATCTACAGGAATCTCGATAAGCGGTAAGTCGACTTCCCTCTCTAGGCTGGTTCATGCGTAGCGCTGATATTCAGGGTATTCATACTGTGCAGTCTGATACATTTGTCGTGTTGTGGTTTGTGTGGCAGTAGCAGGCAACGGTGGTGCAGCTGGCACAAACTGTATGGGTTGCTGTGAGGCTGGCATGGACTGTTGCTGAACTGGCATGGACTGTCCATGCTGCATAGCTCCTTGTTCATTCTGATCTTGTCTAACTAATCGTGGTCTCTCTTTTGCAATACCTGTAGCTATATTACGTTTCAGGACTGGACAATCATGTACATAATGGCCTAGTTGTTTACAGTAATTGCAGGTTCCTTTTACAGGAACTGCAGAATCACCAGAATGTGTCACACCCTTTTTGTGACCATCTGCTGGTACTGTCTGAGAAACTAGCATTTTCATTTTTGTATCCTTCATGCGTCTATGCTCGTGTTCTTGTTCATCCCTAATTCTATTGTGATGATACTGTAACATTTGTAGCATTTGCGACGGAGTGTTACTTTGCCAGGTACTCTCGAATTTCAATATTCTATTCTTCACTGGAGGCAATGCATTTTCCACCAATTTTGTCACAAATAAATGTGGATATGAGTCACTACTTGCTTTTATACCACTATTTATACCAAAACATTTTTCAAATCGAGCATAATAATCGCTTGTGTCTTCATCTTGCTTTTGTTTGCAGGCTGTGATTGCACCCCAATCTTCCTTTTTTGTAGTTAATAAACGTGGCAGTACCTGTACTAGTAAACCTGGTAACAGTTTAACTTTATCCCCGAGCCCCGAACCTGCAGTTCGGCTCCTTTCTTCCTCTGCTAATGCTGTCCAGTCTATCTTTTGGTCTCCTACTTCCCACTCTTTTTCTTTCAGTTTTTCATAAATGCCAGCAGGCAAAAGCACCTTTAATATCGTCATAATATCAGGAAAGGTGTACTCTCCCATCAGTAACATGTCTTTAATTTCTCGGTGGAAACCCGCTGGGTCTTTGTCATGACTAGGTACTACTTTCTTCATTTCTAATAATTCCATTTTTGATATGGGTGTGTAAACAAATACACGGTGAAACTCATTGTCTTCGCCTTTTATTGGGTGCACTTCTCGTAAAGGATTTTGTCTATCCATATAGTACGGCGTTCTTTCTCTGCGGGGCAGCGAGAGAGAATCCGGACTTACAAAAAGGACATACTGTTTACGTGACACTAATATCTCTTTAATTAGCTTGTTACTAGAACCTCTCCATCTGTTTGTGAGTAGTTCCGTTAATATATCAGGTAAAGGACCAGGGTCAGCATGTTGGCACTTATATAATATGAGGAGTTGCTGAATCATATAGATTCCAGCTAAGCGTTGTTCATCTGTACTGAGATTGAGAAACGTGTGTGCTACGGTCTCATCACCGTATTTTTCAGGACTGTCAATCCAGTGAACGGCTGATCTGGCTAATTCTTGCTCATCCATGGAATCGAGGAGGTGGTAACCCCTTCGTTCTCGTAGTATCTTATCTGCGGCTTGAAACGAATGTTCAGGAGACTTCAGATTTATTACAGGCGTCGGATACGTTCTGCTGTTTTTTGGGCATACAGAATGTATTGGATCAGGAAAACATCTAGTATTTTCACAGGATCTTCCTCTGCCTACATAGGCTATGGTCTCTGACTGTCTTGCGGAATTCCCTGATTCGGACACTTCATCTTGCTCAAACTCGTCTGTTCCCAATCTTTCTTCATGAATACGCTCTATTTCTTTACGGATTTTTCGGCACATGGCTATTATACAATTTTGCTTATCGTGTCTCCCTTCTGATATATTCTGACTCCATCTTGTAAGAATAAGCATTGCATTCGGGTCTACCCCCGGACGATCTTGATTTCTGATCATACAGTTTATGAGGAAACGTAACAGTTCCCCCTGTATCTCTACTTTCTGGAATTCCATAGCTCTGTTAATACATCCTGGATCTCGTCCTGTTTGAACAAAATGATATATGTTGTCTAGATGCGTAGTCATCCCTGGTAACCTCGCTAAATACTCTGCGGCTCGCCTGATACGTAATGATGCCAGGACCATTTCGTCCTCTTTACCAACCACCGGGTCATATCTACAATTTACAAGGAGTTCCTTAAGCGTACGTTCACTTACGAATTTAGGTGTACGTGAATGTGCTGACTCTTGAAAGACAAGTTTATTTATTCTAGGTGGTGTAAAAGTACTGCTAGCACCTCCCGTGGCCCTATCTGGGGCGTCGGGTGTGAATGGGTTCGTTGAACGTGACACAGCAACTATGGGTGTCGATACCTCTGTAGAGTCGACTGCGGAGACAGATGCGGAAACAGATGTGCTTGCCGACGCTTGTGTCGGAACTTGCTGTTGCACGGGGACAGATACCTGATCCTGACGTTGAACCCCTCCGCCAGACGGTCTATGTGGTGCGGCGTTAGCATACTCGGGAGCTGCGTCATCTAGATATGAGGAAAGAAAAACATCTTCTGCGGTTCTGGGAAGCCCCTTTGGATGTACCTTAATTGGAAATAATGGGGGTGGCAAGTCTTTTGGTATCTCTGGAGCAGCCTTAGGTAATCCTTCGGCTAGTAGGGGATACATACCATTCATAAGAGCATTTCTTTGTCTATTTACTTGTTCTGATCTCACTCGGATACCTTCCTCAATTAATAGATTTTCTTGAACTTTATTTGAACTTTCTTTACTCCTCTCTTCTTGTCTACGTGCTTTTTCTGTTCGTCTATGAGATTCTTTACGCCATAACTCAACAGCGTCTTTCTGTGACTGTCTGACCTTTCTTTTCCATAACTCTTCCTCCACTTTCATGATGCACTCTGCATCCCAGGTTCCCGCTATGGGCCACCTTTGACTTTCCGGTAATCCCTTGGTATAATCTACCCATAGATCAAGAAACAATATGGCATCTAAGCCATGTTTATGGTACATGAAATGCCCTGGAGTGTCCCTAGGAGGAATAGGAACTGCTTCTTCAAGCACCCCTTTTCTGGTAGTAATCTGTCTTAACTTCGAGAAGAGCGGCATATTTACAACTGATCTGATACTTACTTCTTGAATTTTCTTAATACGAAAAACACAATAAATGAACAGTGAACAATGAACAGTCATTCATACCACAATATGCAAGACATTTCTGAATACTTTAAACATTAAACATTAAACATTATAACAATGATCGACAATGATGACAGTCTGCCTAACTAATCACCACGCTGAATTCTTGACAATAACTGAATACTTCGGAATACTTGATATACTGCTAAACAGTACATATACACTGCTAAACAGTGCAGACCGGATTTGTGTACCCAAATCCGTCTTGACCGGCACAACCTATGTGCGCGTCAACACGCCTCCCCGGCGATGGTACTCACCGAGTAGCTCCTTGAAACGGAAGGCCTCAGAGAATGGACTGGACTCGACGACTGCGTACATCGGACCCTCTCGACATCGGGATTTCGGAAAACCTGGTGGGCCTCTGTATACCTCGGATCTTGCTCTCTCAGCTAGGCTCTGGTCGGGATACTTCGCACTTCTCACCGCCTCGTCTGGGTTGATCGCAGCC
Source organism: Triturus cristatus (assembly GCF_964204655.1). Taxonomy (NCBI): domain Eukaryota; kingdom Metazoa; phylum Chordata; class Amphibia; order Caudata; family Salamandridae; genus Triturus; species Triturus cristatus. Next base: position 42,557,357 of record NC_140589.1, read on the forward strand.
TCAGTCGCCCCCGCTTGACCGGAGGGAGCTTACAGGAAATCCTGCTGGTACGCGTTTATGGTCCGTCCAGCTGTGGCAGGAGACCGGGCCTGCAACGCACCGCCGGCGCGTGAGATGAGAAAGTGTCCCTATTCGGGCGCCATTCTGTGGTAAATAAAATATACCGGACTGAATTTCATACGGGATCTTAAATAAAGTAAATAGCTCAAAATAACAAGAGGCAGAATCCGTGGTATAAGAGGTTTTCTAATGGGCTTTATTCCATTCAAAATGGCCGACTCGAGTCGCGGCCTTCAGGTTCCGTCACCACGAGGGTTCAGGAAGTGAAGTACAATAATTCATTGACAGACATGTATTTTTATAATAAGTGCATTACAATGAAACGAATGTAAAAGGCGTAACATTTGATAAGAAAAATGACGTGACAGTGACATAATCGAAACTAGGCGTAACAAGGAATAAAAGAAACATGATTGGTTTGCATTATCAGACATAGGTGGATCTATAAGATAATACTTGGCATAGATGCGCGCGCAGCAGCATGACGTGTAATTGACGTGCAACTAGGGGGTGAAGGGGACTTGACATTTAGCTCTACATGTGGAGACGAGAAGTCTGGGGGGTCAAGTCAACCTAATCCCAAATCATATCTACCATCCTATGTTTGGAGAACTATGTTATCCACAAGGAAGGACTCTCGGACAGAATCTATTCTATACTAACTGTGTGTGCGTGTACAAGCGTCTAAGTGTCTATATGAGATGCGAGGGGCAGAAAACATTCCATGGCAGCAGGACTATGAATCACTTGCAGGAGGACGGAAAGGCTGAGTCCTTGCTTGTGAGCTAAAGGAAATGTTTACCTAAATCACTTGACAGGAATGCATCGGCTGAAGAGCAAAATAGATAATTCGAAGGTGAAATACAGCTTCTTGGCAGGCATGCGAAAACTGGCCGAGGCAGGCACCGTTAGCTGCACAGGGAGTAGGACAAAGTTCATGGATACAGATGCGAGCTCAAGCTGAAGCTGTCAAAGACAGAGAGCAGGGAAAGGCTTTGAGGACAGAATCGGGCCTACTTGCCTGAACTGTAAAAATGGAGTAACTTAGCCATATAAAGTCGGTGGCCTTTCATACCTAGGAATCGAATATCCAGCCCATCAATGGCGGATCTGACAGAGAACATGTCGACGGTAGACACACATATGTTTGCGTCTTAGAAACTGGAACTGGAGGGAACATACATGTACTTGTAACATGCATATAGAACCGTTGGGGTCCAAGATAGGGGACATAACTGATCAGGAAAATCCACATTTCCACAAGTGTCCCAACCCAACTTCCCATCAAGGATGAAGAGCAAATGCTGTCCTGTGGCCTGCCGTCACCGCTTTTGAAATCACTACAGCCATGAAGACCATCCATTCGGGGCTCCATCTGACCCCTGCCCTCAGCACACCTTCACCAAAGACCTCCTACTGAGCAGGAAAGCACTGACACCCATCCTCAGTAGCAAGAAAATAATGTAGCACCCATCAGTCATCATAAGAGATATAAGAACAATTTGAATAACATAGTGCACAGACGCCATCGAAGCTTTTATTCACAATCTTCTTGTTCTTTCAAAACTTTTCTTCTCCAAATGTTGATGTAGCCAACGCGTTTCATGCATAAACAGAGAATTCTTCAGGGTTTTTTAGGGCAATTATGTTCATGTAGACACCAAATTTCGGAATACTCTTAGTGTCATGACGTGATGCCCAATACATGTAGAGAAGTGCATTAGCTCTACCAGAGTAGCAGATCTATGACTTCACTTGTATAGTGTGCCGACAGCAGAGTACCAGATCTATGACTTCCCTTGTATAGTGTGCCGACAGCAGAGTACCAGATCTATTACTTCCCTTGTATAGTGTGCCGACAGCAGAGTACCAGATCTATGACTTCACTTGTATAGTGTGCCGACAGCAGAGTAGCAGATCTATGACTTCACTTGTATAGTGTGCCGACAGCAGAGTACCAGATCTATGACTTCCCTTGTATAGTGTGCCGACAGCAGAGTACCAGATCTATTACTTCCCTTGTATAGTGTGCCGACAGCAGAGTACCAGATCTATGACTTCCCTTGTATAGTGTGCCGACAGCAGAGTACCAGATCTATGACTTCCCTTGTATAGTGTGCCGACAGCAGAGTACCAGATCTATTACTTCCCTTGTATAGTGTGCCGACAGCAGAGTATCAGATCTATGACTTTACTTGTATAGTGGGCCGACAATAGAGAACCAGATCTATGACTTCCCTTGTATAGTGTGCCGACAGCAGAGTACGAGATCTATGACCTCACTTGTATAGTGTGCCGACAGCAGAGTAGCAGATCTATGACTTCACTTGTATAGTGTGCCGACAGCAGAGTACCAGATCTATGACTTCCCTTGTATAGTGTGCCGACAGCAGAGTACCAGATCTATTACTTCCCTTGTATAGTGTGCCGACAGCAGAGTACCAGATCTATAACTTCCCTTGTATAGTGTGCCGACAGCAGAGTACCAGATCTATGACTTCACTTGTATAGTGTGCCAACAACAGAGTACCAGATCTAAGATTTCACTTGTATAGTGTGCCGACAGCAGAGTACCAGATCTATTACTTCCCTTGTAGAGTGTGCCGACAGCAGAGTACCAGATCTATGAATTCACTTGTATAGTGTGCCGACAGCAGAGTACCAGATCCATAACTTCCCTTGTATAGTGTGCCAACAGCAGAGTACCAGATCTTTGACTTCACTTGTATAGTGTGTCGCCAGCAGAGTAGCAGATCTATGACTTCACTTGTATAGTGTGCTGACAGCAGAGTACCAGATCTATTACTTCCCTTCTATAGTGTGCCGACAGCAGAGTAGCAGATCTATGACTTCCCTTGTATAGTGTGCCGACAGCAGAGTAACAGATCTATGACTTCACTTGTATAGTGTGCCGACAGCAGGGTACCAGATCTATGACTTCCCTTGTATAGTGTGCCGCCAGCAGGGTACCAGATCTATGACTTTACTTGAATAGTGTGCTGACAGAGTAGCAGATCTATCACTACACTTGTATAGTGTGCCGACAGCAGAGTAGCAGATCTATGACCTCACTTGTATAGTGTGCCGACAGCAGAGTAGGAGATCTATGACTTCACTTGTATAGTGTGCCGACAGCAGAGTAGCAGATCTATGACTTCACTTGTATAGTGTGCTGACAGAGTAGCAAATCTATGACTTCCCTTGTATAGTGTGCCGACAGCAGAGTACGAGATTTAAGACTTCCCTTGTATAGTGTGCCGACAGCAGAATACCAGATCTATGACTTCCCTTGTATAGTGTGCCGACAGCAGAGTAGCAGATCTATGACTTCACTTGTATAGTGTGCCGACAGCAGAGTAGCAGATCTATGACTTCACTTGTATAGTGTGCCGACAGCAGAATACCAGATCTATGACTTCCCTTGTATAGTGTGCCAACAGCAGAGTAGCAGATCTATGACTTCACTTGTATAGTGTGCCGACAGCAGAGTACCAGATCTATGACTTCACTTGTATAGTGTGCCGACAGCAGAGTACCAGATCTATGACTTTACTTGTATAGTGTGCCGACAGAGTAGCAGATCTATGACTTCACTTGTATAGTGTGCCGACAGCGGAGTACCAGATCTATGACTTCACTTGTATAGTATGCCGACAGCAGAGTACCAGATCTATTACTTCACTTGTATAGTGTGCCGACCGCAGAGTACCAGATCTGTGACTTCACTTGTATAGTGTGCCGACAGCAGAGTACCAGATCAATGACTTCACTTGTATAGTGTGCCGACAGCAGAGTACCAGATCTATTACTTCCCTTGTATAGTGTGCCGACAGCAGAGTACCAGATCTATGACTTCCCTTGTATAGTGTGCAGACAGCAGAGTACCAGATCTATGACTTCCCTTCTATAGTGTGCCGACAGCAGAGTACCAGATCTATTACTTCCCTTGTATAGTGTGCCGACAGCAGAGTATCAGATCTATGACTTTACTTGTATAGTGTGCCGACAGCAGAGTACCAGATCTATGACTTCACTTGTATAGTGTGCCGACAGCAGAGTACCAGATCTATGACTTCACTTGTATAGTGTGCCAACAGCAGAGTACCAGATCTATTACTTCCCTTGTATAGTGTGCCGACAGCAGAGTATCAGATCTATGACTTTACTTGTATAGTGGGCCGACAATAGAGAACCAGATCTATGACTTCCCTTGTATAGTGTGCCGACAGCAGAGTACGAGATCTATGACCTCACTTGTATAGTGTGCCGACAGCAGAGTAGCAGATCTATGACTTCACTTGTATAGTGTGCCGACAGCAGAGTACCAGATCTATGACTTCCCTTGTATAGTGTGCCGACAGCAGAGTACCAGATCTATTACTTCCCTTGTATAGTGTGCCGACAGCAGAGTACCAGATCTATAACTTCCCTTGTATAGTGTGCCGACAGCAGAGTACCAGATCTATGACTTCACTTGTATAGTGTGCCAACAACAGAGTACCAGATCTAAGATTTCACTTGTATAGTGTGCCGACAGCAGAGTACCAGATCTATTACTTCCCTTGTAGAGTGTGCCGACAGCAGAGTACCAGATCTATGAATTCACTTGTATAGTGTGCCGACAGCAGAGTACCAGATCCATAACTTCCCTTGTATAGTGTGCCAACAGCAGAGTACCAGATCTTTGACTTCACTTGTATAGTGTGTCGCCAGCAGAGTAGCAGATCTATGACTTCACTTGTATAGTGTGCTGACAGCAGAGTACCAGATCTATTACTTCCCTTCTATAGTGTGCCGACAGCAGAGTAGCAGATCTATGACTTCCCTTGTATAGTGTGCCGACAGCAGAGTAACAGATCTATGACTTCACTTGTATAGTGTGCCGACAGCAGGGTACCAGATCTATGACTTCCCTTGTATAGTGTGCCGCCAGCAGGGTACCAGATCTATGACTTTACTTGAATAGTGTGCTGACAGAGTAGCAGATCTATCACTACACTTGTATAGTGTGCCGACAGCAGAGTAGCAGATCTATGACCTCACTTGTATAGTGTGCCGACAGCAGAGTAGGAGATCTATGACTTCACTTGTATAGTGTGCCGACAGCAGAGTAGCAGATCTATGACTTCACTTGTATAGTGTGCTGACAGAGTAGCAAATCTATGACTTCCCTTGTATAGTGTGCCGACAGCAGAGTACGAGATTTAAGACTTCCCTTGTATAGTGTGCCGACAGCAGAATACCAGATCTATGACTTCCCTTGTATAGTGTGCCGACAGCAGAGTAGCAGATCTATGACTTCACTTGTATAGTGTGCCGACAGCAGAGTAGCAGATCTATGACTTCACTTGTATAGTGTGCCGACAGCAGAATACCAGATCTATGACTTCCCTTGTATAGTGTGCCAACAGCAGAGTAGCAGATCTATGACTTCACTTGTATAGTGTGCCGACAGCAGAGTACCAGATCTATGACTTCACTTGTATAGTGTGCCGACAGCAGAGTACCAGATCTATGACTTTACTTGTATAGTGTGCCGACAGAGTAGCAGATCTATGACTTCACTTGTATAGTGTGCCGACAGCGGAGTACCAGATCTATGACTTCACTTGTATAGTATGCCGACAGCAGAGTACCAGATCTATTACTTCACTTGTATAGTGTGCCGACCGCAGAGTACCAGATCTGTGACTTCACTTGTATAGTGTGCCGACAGCAGAGTACCAGATCAATGACTTCACTTGTATAGTGTGCCGACAGCAGAGTACCAGATCTATTACTTCCCTTGTATAGTGTGCCGACAGCAGAGTACCAGATCTATGACTTCCCTTGTATAGTGTGCAGACAGCAGAGTACCAGATCTATGACTTCCCTTCTATAGTGTGCCGACAGCAGAGTACCAGATCTATTACTTCCCTTGTATAGTGTGCCGACAGCAGAGTATCAGATCTATGACTTTACTTGTATAGTGTGCCGACAGCAGAGTACCAGATCTATGACTTCACTTGTATAGTGTGCCGACAGCAGAGTACCAGATCTATGACTTCACTTGTATAGTGTGCCAACAGCAGAGTACCAGATCTATTACTTCCCTTGTAGAGTGTGCCGACAGCAGAGTACCAGATATATGACTTCACGTGTATAGTGTGTCGACAGCAGAGTACCAGATCTATGACTTCCCTTGTATAGTGTGCCGACAGCAGAGTACCAGACCTATGAATTCACTTGTATAGTGTGCCGACAGCAGAGTACCAGATCCATGACTTCCCTTGTATAGTGTGCCGACAGCAGAGTACCAGATCTATTACTTCCCTTGTATAGTGTGCCAACAGCAGAGTCTCAGATCTATTACTTCACTTGTATAGTGTGCCGACAGCAGAGTACCAGATCTATGACTTCCCCTGTATAGTGTGCCGACAGCAGAGTAGCAGATCTATGACTTCACTTGTATAGTGTGCCGACAGCAGAGTACCAGATCTATGACTTCACTTGTATAGTGTGCCGACAGCAGAGTACCAGATCTATACCTTCCCTTGTATAGTGTGCCAACAGCAGGGTACCAGATCTTTGACTTCAATTGTATAGTGTGCCGCCAGCAGAGTTGCAGATCTATGACTTCACTTGTATAGTGTGCTGACAGCAAAGTACCAGATCTATTACTTCCCTTGTATAGTGTGCCGACAGCAGAGTAACAGATCTATGACTTCACTTGTATAGTGTGTCAACAGCAGAGTACCAGATCTATGACTTCCCTTGTATAGTGTGCCGAGAGCAGAGTAGCAGATCTATTACTTCACTTGTATAGTGTGCCGACAGCAGAGTAGCAGATCTATGACTTCACTTGTATAGTGTGCCGACAGCAGAGTAGCAGATCTATGACTTCACTTGTATAGTGTGCCGACAGCAGAGTACCAGATCTATGACTTCACTTGTATAGTGTACCGACAGCAGAGTACCAGATCTATGACTTCCCTTGTATAGTGTGCCGACAGCAGAGTACCAGATCTATTACTTCACTTGTATAGTGTGCTGACAGCAGAGTAGCAGATCTATGACTTCACTTGTATAGTGTGCCGACAGCAGAGTAGCAGATCTATGACTTCACTTGTATAGTGTGCTGACAGAGTAGCAGATCTATGACTTCACTTGTATAGTGTGCCGACAGCAGAGTACCAGATCTATAACTTCACTTGTATAGTGTGCCGACAGCAGAGTACCAGATCTATGACTTCACTTGTATAGTGTGCCGACAGCAGAGTACCAGATCTATGACTTCACTTGTATAGTGTGCCAACAACAGAGTACCAGATCTATGACTTTACTTGTATTTTGTGCCGACAGAGTAGCAGATCTATGACTTCACTTGTACAGTGTGCCGACAGCAGAGTAGCAGATCTATGACTTCACTTGTATAATGTGCCGACAGCAGAGTAGCAGATCTATGACTTCACTTGTATAGTGTGCCGACAGCAGAGTAGCAGATCTATGACTTCACTTGTATAGTGTGCCGACAGCAGAGTAGCAGATCTATGACTTCACTTGTATAGTGTGCCGACAGCAGAGTACCAGATCTATGACTTCACTTGTATAGTGTGCCGACAGCAGAGTAGCAGATCTATGACTTCACTTGTATAGTGTGCCGACAGCAGAGTACCAGATCTATGACTTCCCTTGTATAGTGTGCCGACAGCAGAGTAGCAGATCTATGACTTCACTTGTATAGTGTGCCAGCAGCAGAGTACCAGATCTATGACTTTACTTGTATAGTGTGCCGACAGCAGAGTAGCAGATCTATGACTTCACTTGTATAATGTGCCGACAGCAGAGTGGCAGATCTATGACTTCACTTGTATAGTGTGCCGACAGCAGAGTAGCAGATCTATGACCTCACTTGTATAGTGTGCCGACAGCAGAGTAGCAGATCTATGACTTCACTTGTATAGTGTGCCGACAGCAGAGTAGCAGATCTATGACCTCACTTGTATAGTGTGCGGACAGCAGAGTAGCAGATCTATGACTTCACTTGTATAGTGTGCCGACAGCAGAGTAGCAGATCTATGACTTCACTTGTATAGTGTGCCGACAACAGAGTAGCAGATCTATGACTTCACTTGTATAGTGTGCCGACAGCAGAGTAGCAGATCTATGACTTCACTTGTATAGTGTGCCGACAGCAGAGTACCAGATCTATTACTTCCCTTGTATAGTGTGCCGACAGTAGAGTACCAGATCTATGACTTCACTTGTATAGTGTGCCGACAGCAGAGTAGCAGATCTATGACTTCACTTGTATAGTGTGCCGACAGCAGAGTACCAGATCTATGACTTCCCTTGTATAGTGTGCCGACAGCAGAGTAGCAGATCTATGACTTCACTTGTATAGTGTGCCGACAGCAGAGTACCAGATCTATGACTTCCCTTTTATAGTGTGCCGACAGCAGAGTAGCAGATCTATGACTTCACTTGTATAGTGTGCCAGCAGCAGAGTACCAGATCTATGACTTCACTTGTATAGTGTGCCGACAGCAGAGTACCAGATCTATGACTTCACTTGTATAGTGTGCCAACAACAGAGTACCAGATCTATGACTTTACTTGTATAGTGTGCCGACAGAGTAGCAGATCTATGACTTCACTTGTACAGTGTGCCGACAGCAGAGTAGCAGATCTATGACTTCACTTGTATAATGTGCCGACAGCAGAGTAGCAGATCTATGACTTCACTTGTATAGTGTGCCGACAGCAGAGTAGCAGATCTATGACTTCACTTGTATAGTGTGCCGACAGCAGAGTAGCAGATCTATGACTTCACTTGTATAGTGTGCCGACAGCAGAGTACCAGATCTATGACTTCACTTGTATAGTGTGCCGACAGCAGAGTAGCAGATCTATGACTTCACTTGTATAGTGTGCCGACAGCAGAGTACCAGATCTATGACTTCCCTTGTATAGTGTGCCGACAGCAGAGTAGCAGATCTATGACTTCACTTGTATAGTGTGCCAGCAGCAGAGTACCAGATCTATGACTTTACTTGTATAGTGTGCCGACAGCAGAGTAGCAGATCTATGACTTCACTTGTATAATGTGCCGACAGCAGAGTGGCAGATCTATGACTTCACTTGTATAGTGTGCCGACAGCAGAGTAGCAGATCTATGACCTCACTTGTATAGTGTGCCGACAGCAGAGTAGCAGATCTATGACTTCACTTGTATAGTGTGCCGACAGCAGAGTAGCAGATCTATGACCTCACTTGTATAGTGTGCGGACAGCAGAGTAGCAGATCTATGACTTCACTTGTATAGTGTGCCGACAGCAGAGTAGCAGATCTATGACTTCACTTGTATAGTGTGCCGACAACAGAGTAGCAGATCTATGACTTCACTTGTATAGTGTGCCGACAGCAGAGTAGCAGATCTATGACTTCACTTGTATAGTGTGCCGACAGCAGAGTACCAGATCTATTACTTCCCTTGTATAGTGTGCCGACAGCAGAGTACCAGATCTATGACTTCACTTGTATAGTGTGCCGACAGCAGAGTAGCAGATCTATGACTTCACTTGTATAGTGTGCCGACAGCAGAGTACCAGATCTATGACTTCCCTTGTATAGTGTGCCGACAGCAGAGTAGCAGATCTATGACTTCACTTGTATAGTGTGCCGACAGCAGAGTACCAGATCTATGACTTCCCTTGTATAGTGTGCCGACAGCAGAGTAGCAGATCTATGACTTCACTTGTATAGTGTGCCAGCAGCAGAGTACCAGATCTATGACTTCACTTGTATAGTGTGCCGACAGCAGAGTAGCAGATCTATGACTTCACTTGTATAATGTGCCGACAGCAGAGTGGCAGATCTATGACTTCACTTGTATAGTGTGCCGACAGCAGAGTAGCAGATCTATGACCTCACTTGTATAGTGTGCCGACAGCAGAGTAGCAGATCTATGACTTCACTTGTATAGTGTGCCGACAGCAGAGTAGCAGATCTATGACCTCACTTGTATAGTGTGCCGACAGCAGAGTAGCAGATCTATGACTTCACTTGTATAGTGTGCCGACAGCAGAGTATCAGATCTATGACTTCACTTGTATAGTGTGCCGACAACAGAGTAGCAGATCTATGACTTCACTTGTATAGTGTGCCGACAGCAGAGAAGCAGATCTATGACTTCACTTGCATAATGTGCCGACAGCAGAGTAGCAGATCTATGACTTCACTTGTATAGTGTGCCGACAGCAGAGTAGCAGATCTATGACTTCACTTGTATAGTGTGCCGACAGCAGAGTAGCAGATCTATGACTTCACTTGTATAGTGTGCCGACAGCAGAGTAGCAGATCTATGACTTCACTTGTATAGTGTGCCGACAGCAGAGTAGCAGATCTATGACTTCACTTGCATAGTGTGCCGACAGCAGAGTACCAGATCTATGACTTCCCTTGTATAGTGTGCCGAGAGCACAGTAGCAGATCTATGACTTCACTTGTATAGTGTGCCGACAGCAGAGTACCAGATCTATGACTTCACTTGTATAGTGTGCCGACAGCAGAGTAGCAGATCTATGACTTCACTTGTATAGTGTGCCAGCAGCAGAGTACCAGATCTATGAATTCACTTGTATAGTGTGCCGACAGCAGAGTAGCAGGTCTATGACTTCACTTGTATAATGTGCCGACAGCAGAGTGGCAGATCTATGACTTCACTTGTATAGTGTGCCGACAGCAGAGTAGCAGATCTATGACCTCACTTGTATAGTGTGCCGACAGCAGAGTAGCAGATCTATGACTTCACTTGTATAGTGTGCCGACAGCAGAGTAGCAGATCTATGACCTCACTTGTATAGTGTGCCGACTGCAGATTAGCAGATCTATGACTTCACTTGTATAGTGTGCCGACAGCAGAGTAGCAGATCTATGACTTCACTTGTATAGTGTGCCGACAGCAGAGTAGCAGATCTATGACTTCACTTGTATAGTGTGCCGACAGCAGAGTACCAGATCTATGACTTCACTTGTATAGTGTGCCGACAGCAGAGTAGGAGATCTATGACTTCACTTGTATAGTGTGCCGACAGCAGAGTACCAGATCTATGACTTCCCTTGTATAGTGTGCCGACAGCAGAGTAGCAGATCTATGACTTCACTTGTATAGTGTGCCGACAGCAGAGTAGCAGATCTATGACTTCACTTGTATAGTGTGCCGACAGCAGAGTACCAGATCTATGACTTCCCTTGTATAGTGTGCCGACAGCAGAGTAGCAGATCTATGACTTCACTTGTATAGTGTGCCAGCAGCAGAGTACCAGATCTATGACTTCACTTGTATAGTGTGCCGACAGCAGAGTAGCAGATCTATGACTTCACTTGTATAATGTGCCGACAGCAGAGTGGCAGATCTATGACTTCACTTGTATAGTGTGCCGACAGCAGAGTAGCAGATCTATGACCTCACTTGTATAGTGTGCCGACAGCAGAGTAGCAGATCTATGACTTCACTTGTATAGTGTGCCGACAGCAGAGTAGCAGATCTATGACCTCACTTGTATAGTGTGCCGACAGCAGAGTAGCAGATCTATGACTTCACTTGTATAGTGTGCCGACAGCAGAGTATCAGATCTATGACTTCACTTGTATAGTGTGCCGACAACAGAGTAGCAGATCTATGACTTCACTTGTATAGTGTGCCGACAGCAGAGTAGCAGATCTATGACTTCACTTGCATAATGTGCCGACAGCAGAGTAGCAGATCTATGACTTCACTTGTATAGTGTGCCGACAGCAGAGTAGCAGATCTATGACTTCACTTGTATAGTGTGCCGACAGCAGAGTAGCAGATCTATGACTTCACTTGTATAGTGTGCCGACAGCAGAGTACCAGATCTATGACTTCACTTGTATAGTGTGCCGACAGCAGAGTAGCAGATCTATGACTTCACTTGTATAGTGTGCCGACAGCAGAGTACCATCTCTATGACTTCCCTTGTATAGTGTGCCGACAGTAGAGTAGCAGATCTATGACTTCACTTGTATAGTGTGCCGACAGCAGAGTACCAGATCTATGACTTCACTTGTATAGTGTGCCGACAGCAGAGTAGCAGATCTATGACTTCACTTGTATAGTGTGCCAGCAGCAGAGAACCAGATCTATGAATTCACTTGTATAGTGTGCCGACAGCAGAGTAGCAGATCTATGACTTCACTTGTATAATGTGCCGACAGCAGAGTGGCAGATCTATGACTTCACTTGTATAGTGTGCCGACAGCAGAGTAGCAGATCTATGACCTCACTTGTATAGTGTGCCGACAGCAGAGTAGCAGATCTATGACTTCACTTGTATAGTGTGCCGACAGCAGAGTAGCAGATCTATGACCTCACTTGTATAGTGTGCCGACAGCAGAGTAGCAGATCTATGACTTCACTTGTATAGTGTGCCGACAGCAGAGTAGCAGATCTATGACTTCACTTGTATAGTGTGCCGACAACAGAGTAGCAGATCTATGACTTCACTTGTATAGTGTGCCGACAGCAGAGTAGCAGATCTATGACTTCACTTGTATAGTGTGCCGACAGCAGAGTACCAGATCTATTACTTCCCTTGTATAGTGTGCCGACAGCAGAGTACCAGATCTATGACTTCACTTGTATAGTGTGCCGACAGCAGAGTAGCAGATCTATGACTTCACTTGTATAGTGTGCCGACAGCAGAGTACCAGATCTATGACTTCCCTTGTATAGTGTGCCGACAGCAGAGTAGCAGATCTATGACTTCACTTGTATAGTGTGCCGACAGCAGAGTACCAGATCTATGACTTCCCTTGTATAGTGTGCCGACAGCAGAGTAGCAGATCTATGACTTCACTTGTATAGTGTGCCAGCAGCAGAGTACCAGATCTATGACTTCACTTGTATAGTGTGCCGACAGCAGAGTAGCAGATCTATGACTTCACTTGTATAATGTGCCGACAGCAGAGTGGCAGATCTATGACTTCACTTGTATAGTGTGCCGACAGCAGAGTAGCAGATCTATGACCTCACTTGTATAGTGTGCCGACAGCAGAGTAGCAGATCTATGACTTCACTTGTATAGTGTGCCGACAGCAGAGTAGCAGATCTATGACCTCACTTGTATAGTGTGCCGACAGCAGAGTAGCAGATCTATGACTTCACTTGTATAGTGTGCCGACAGCAGAGTAGCAGATCTATGACTTCACTTGTATAGTGTGCCGACAACAGAGTAGCAGATCTATGACTTCACTTGTATAGTGTGCCGACAGCAGAGTAGCAGATCTATGACTTCACTTGTATAGTGTGCCGACAGCAGAGTACCAGATCTATGACTTCACTTGTATAGTGTGCCGACAGCAGAGTAGCAGATCTATGACTTCACTTGTATAGTGTGCCGACAGCAGAGTAGCAGATCTATGACTTCACTTGTATAGTGTGCCGACAGCAGAGTACCAGATCTATGACTTCTCTTGTATAGTGTGCCGACAGCAGAGTACCAGATCTATGACTTCCCTTGTATAGTGTGCCGACAGCAGAGTACCAGATCTATTACTTCCCTTGTATAGTGTGCCGACAGCAGAGTATCAGATCTATGACTTTACTTGTATAGTGTGCCGACAACAGAGTACCAGATCTATGACTTCCCTTGTATAGTGTGCCAACAGCAGAGTACGAGATCTATGACCTCACTTGTATAGTGTGCCGACAGCAGAGTAGCAGATCTATGACCTTACTTGTATAGTGTGCCGACAGCAGAGTACCAGATCTATGACTTCCCTTGTATAGTGTGCCGACAGCAGAGTACCAGATCTATTACTTCCCTTGTATAGTGTGCCGACAGCAGAGTATCAGATCTATGACTTTACTTGTATAGTGTGCCGACAACAGAGTACCAGATCTATGACTTCCCTTGTATAGTGTGCCGACAGCAGAGTACGAGATCTATGACCTCACTTGTATAGTGTGCCGACAGCAGAGTAGCAGATCTATGACCTCACTTGTATTGTGTGCCGACAGCAGAGTACCAGATCTATGACTTCACTTGTATAGTGTGCTGACAGCAGAGTAGCAGATCTATGACTTCACTTGTATAGTGTGCCGACAGCAGAGTACCATATCTATGACTTTACTTGTATAGTGTGCTGACAGAGTACCAGATGTATGACTTCACTCGTATAGTGTGCTGACAGCAGAGTACCAGATCTATTACTTCCCTTGTATAGTGTGCCGACAGCATTGCAGCACCCTGTCTTAGTGTGTAGCAGAGGTTTGACTCTGGTTCCTGCCGCATTACGCTGTACGTAGGCTGTGACACTCACAGATCTCGAGGCCGACACAGGTCCAGGCTTAACACGCAGGTTTTATTACAATTGATCAGACCTTGACAGTGCCTCACACCAAGATACACCTAGTGTTCTGGTACTAGCTGGCACACTGAGAATGGGTTGCTTCCAGTTTATCGTCACTTCTGATGCCATAAACCTCTCCGATAAACGTTACTTGCGTCGCAGCCTGGCGGCACGGTACACCACACTTGTGCCAGTCTATCCATTTGCCAACCAGTAGTGCCCCTTCCACTTATTACTGTTACAGTCTATTTTTTAGAGGTGGGCAGGGGGTTTTAGCAATGATCTCTGCAGCACTGACTCACTCCAACTGAGCTATTCTCCCTGTACTTGTAGATTGAAAAGACTTGCGGAGGGAGTGTGCTACCCCCCTCGCCCTGGCGACCCCATGCCATGGGGCTGATAACTTTTTTTTAATGGGCAGGAGTGACTAGCCTCTCTGAACCTTTTTAAGTCTGCGGGACCCCATCCCAGGGGCTGATAACTTCTTTTTTTGGAGCCTTTTCAAGGTCACGGGAGTGCCATCACCCAGGGCCAGACCTTTTATTTTTGATTTGAGGAGGGTAGTTTGCAACCCCCTTCCAAATCCTTTTATAGGCCCGGGGACCCTTTCCCCCGGACTATTGTTTTTTTAAAATTTGGGGATTAGAATCACCCTCCCTAAGGCTTGCAAGGGCCCTGGGAATACCATCTCCCAGGGCCTGATGGTAGCAGTGTCTGCGGAATGCCATCCCCCAGAACACTGCAGTTCCATGTCTGTAAGAGCTCAGGCAGGGAGAACTTCAACGGGTCTGTTGGATCCGTGGATCCTCGGCGGCATGATAGATACATTATGAACCTTAAATTTTCAAAAACTACTAAACAGGTTTACACCAAATCAGCAAACGTATGTTTTAACATGCTATAAGTGATGTAATATGAAAGGGTATAAGCAGTGCATGAGGAAGGTGCGAGTTATAGTTATATATAGCTCATTTTTTCTGCTATAGGCACTTCGCGTATAAGCAGTGCGTGGGGAAATTGCAAGTCATAGTCTATATATTTCATTTTTTCCTGCTCTGGCACTCCCCCTGCGCTTGACGGAGGTGGTGAGCTATGTGGGTACTCGGTATCCTCAAAAATTATCAGCATGAAGTTATCTTCAAGAAGAAGAACATAGCACAGTCCATTGCTTTTGATTTCCAAGCGTGAATGTTTCATCAGTTCTTTGGCCTAGAGAACAGCGATCACGACATGTTTCGGCCTTGCTAACAGTGAATGTTGTGGTAGTTCCTTCACAATTTTTAAAACCTTTTCCTTTTCACCTAAATGTATCCACCCATTTGTCGCTTCTTGGAGTAAATTTGTCTTACAGCAAACACAAGGAGATGATGGACGGCGCACTGAAACTTTTCAGACACTCACCCCAGTCACAGATCTGGGTTGAATCCATCATCGTTCTTTAGCTCACTTTGCCACCCCAGTTCAGACAAAGCTATATGCAAATCAGTCTTGACCCTGTGCCTCATGGGAACAGTCCAGCCCGAACTGCGCAGCCATGTCTTCCCTGGACCGGAAACAAGGGGTGAGTGTCTGAAAAGTTTCAGCGCTCTGTCCATCATCTCCTTTTGTTTGCATAAATTTGCCTTAGCCTTTCAAAATACAATATAAATCACGCCACAATGGGCAATTATATTTAGATAACCAATACATTATAGCATTATTTCCTTCAACTATAAATCAATTGGTGATCATACATTTCTATACATTTTAGGTCTGTGTTTTTTCAAAAATTAAATTATATCCCAGATGATATCCCAAAAAAGTGAAACAGGTGATTAATAGATAACAATGAAAACATGCAACAAATTATCTTTTGTAATGATCAAACTGAAGCAGTCAAATATTGATTGAGTTTCCCATGTGACTATTCATTTCCAAACCTTGTAGTGAATGTGTCTTTAAACCAATAATGTACTTGATTCAAGTCTCTTTAGAGGACATTTTTTGATTCCCCAATGTATATTTCTGGTTACAGTGTGAATACCCAAAAAATCTTAGATGATTTGGATTTCCTTCTTGGTGCAACTGAAAATGTCTGCCCACTGGATAATTCTTATTGTTGTTACTTATTGCTTTTAGGTACTCTAAGATTCTCTTTTTAAATTGGTGGATTGTACTCCCTATGAATTGCTTTGAGCATGAGCATGCTAGTATGTATATTGTGTTGATTAGCATTCCGTGTGATGAATTTCTGTATTTTCCTGGGTGCATCTTTATGTGGGTCCCTATATTCTTGTATTTGTTTACTGTATTTACACCCTTTGCATGCATTGTATGTAAAGAATCTCTTGGGATTTGTATTGGTTTCCCTCTCTTATAGATACATACTCCTACAAACATTGTCCCTTACGGATGTTGGCCTTCTTAAGGTGATCTGAGGTGAAGTAGTTATAAGGTCCCCAATAATGAAATCACTTTGTAGGACTAGACAATGTTTGTTCATTAATTTGCTGATTGTATTTTATTGTTTACTGCATTTAGTAATTAAGTCTATTAGTTGATTGCTATCTCTTTGAGAATCATCAGTCTTACTAAATAGTAGGGTGTTCCATGTTTGCTCTTCGACCCTCACTGCTGCTATCTTTAGTACTCATTTATGATATTTTCTCTCTATAAATCTTTTCAGTATGATTTCCTCTTCATCCTCAGATAGTGTTCTATCACTGAAATACCCTTTGACACGTAAAAGCTTCCCATATGGTATGCTCCATTTAAATGTATGTGGATGTGCACTGTATGGTTGTAGAATGATATCTCTTGTTGTTGGTTTGTTTAAGATAGTGGCAGCAGGACTGGTTCCTTCTACTTTGGTTTTTATGTCAAGGAACTCACTTGTATCCTTACTCATGTGACTTGTGTATCTCAAGTTAAAATGATTCTGACGCAGAATCTCTAGAAATGTGTTGGCCTTAATGCGAGTTCCCTTCAAAATTATAAACAAATCCTCAATGAATTTTAATCATAAAGTGACATATTTGGTACATTCCTCATTTTTTTGTCCAGATCACCTGCTCCTCCTTCAGGCCATCGATAAATTGGCATAGCTGGGGGTAAAGCAGATACCCATTGCAGTACCCCATGTTTGTCTACATAGTTCACCATTGTGCATGAAATAGCTATTTTCTAAACAGAAATTAATCATTTCCAAACCTGTCTCGCTATGTGAATACTTACATTTCCAATTGCTTTAAAAAAATGTTTCAAATTGCTTTAAAAAAATGTTTGCAAGCAAATACACCTTCATTGTGATGAATACGTGTATATAATGCCATTACATCCTTCGTCATTAAGCACATCTCTTCTCCACGTTCAATATCTTGCTTGGATTCTGCACAGGAAAGGCCCATTGTCGTTAACGTTGGAGGGTAT
Source organism: Triturus cristatus (assembly GCF_964204655.1). NCBI lineage: Eukaryota > Metazoa > Chordata > Amphibia > Caudata > Salamandridae > Triturus > Triturus cristatus. The sequence goes on from NC_140589.1 coordinate 42,575,180, forward strand.
TGAACTAACCCATGGACGTCATTTGGAGTACTCAAGGGTCGCAGCTGTGACCTTTAACTTGCTCCCTGCTACTCTTGACACTTTCTTTGCTACCTGTGGCCTCAGACGAGGCAAACTTTTGCCCCCTCTTAGGCCAGGGGTTGCAAAGAAAGTGCCAGGAGTAGCAGGGCACAAGTTAGAGGTCACAGCTGTCACCCCTTAATACCCCCAAATGATGTCCATGAACTAACCATTGTACGAAGAAAGTGGTCCACATATTGTGAAGTATTCTCTAGGAAACCTTCCTTTGCAGACACAATTGACATTCCCATTGGGTTGGGTCTGTTCTTATTAACCCATGTAAGTGCAAAAACACAAGAATTGTCAGTGGATCCATCTTTAGGAAATGATATTGTTCTCTTTCAGTTAATACCCTTTCCATGCAGTTCATTAATTCGTCTTGGTATTATCTAGTCTTCTTTAGGTATTCACCCATGGTTTTTTTTCTCATAAAATATGCCATTGGTTAGTTATCTGTTGACCTTTTTACATATATTTCCTTACATAAAATTACAACATTGCCCGCTTTATCTGAATTCTTTATTACAATGCTGTTGTCTCCACTTTCTTTTTGGCTTTGTTCATATTGCAAATGTTGTTGAAGAATGTTTTTCTTCTTCGTTTGTTTAACTCAAGTGTCATCGCAGCTTGAAAAGTAACAATTGCATCACACATTGTTTGAGGATTGTATCCTGATTTTGATCTTAGTCCACTCTCTATGTTTATCTCAGTTTCTGTTTCCAAGTCATTTAACCTGGCGACAGTCTCTACGTTGTCCCTTATTTTAATTTCCTTGTTTAATTTCACCAGTGTAAGCAATGGTTCAGTGTCACTGATCTTAATGCTCATCTCCATTATTTTTTCAGTCCTTGTTTTCTCATTGATATTTCATTTTTGCTGGTTTAGTTTTTGTCACTTGACTTTATGATACAAGATAAAGATAAAAACAGTCTATTCTGGTTTGTACATAATCCATATTTCGGTCTCAACAGAATGGAAATCCCAATTCTAGTACTGCTAGGTCTGTTTCACTTAAATTCCTCTTTGAGAGGTCTACCACAGTGTTCACTTTAAGATTAATTTCTTGTCTCTTTGGCTCCTTGTTTCTATTCCCATGGAAGCCTTTCTTCCTGAAGTTGTTATGCTTCTTCTTGTACTATGTTTCCTCTTGATGTTCCTCCTCCATCTCTTGATCGACTTCGTTTGTGTTGTCTCTTCATTTGATTTCACCTCCTTAGGCAAAACTTGTTTGATGTTGATCCAGATGCTGTTTCAGTGTCCTTGGATGAATCACTGTCTCCCACTGACATGATTGCTTCTTGTGCTCTGTTTTTTCTACTTGTCCCTATTTGTGTGGTGCATTATATTTTTTTACGGAAGTTTAAAATTAGGCCTGTGTGGAATTTCAATTAAGCTGGAATGATCAAAGTAATTTTAGTATTTCGTGATACTCTTGGAAGAAGAATTATCAATAGTTAACACGATTACACCCGCTTTCATAATTAAGAGTAATTGGGGGGGGAAATACTTCTGATGTGAGCGCATGTTAGCTAGCACGAGCGACTACTCTCGCTGCTGTTTATGTTCTGTTGCATCTAGCACTAATTTCTTAGCACAAAATGCATCCTCAAGGCCACTTTGGATGCAAGAATATACTTTGGGCTAAGAAACTACAGCTAAATGTTGCTTTAGTGAATGCTATGAGATACTCACTATTCATGTTCTGTTGCATTTAGCACTATTTCTTAGCGCAAAATGCATCCTCGTGTCCATTTTTGATGCAAGGGGGCATTTTGCACAAAGAAAATAGCATTAAATGTATTTATTTATTTTGAATTTATAACGTGCATGGCTGCCTCAGCGATGAGGCGTCCCAGCGCAACCCAAGGTCCAGCAAACACGAGCCACGGAGAGAGACAGAGTGGTTAGACTGCAGATGTAGGGAAAAGCTATGGGCCCGATTCACAGAACTAGCTTAAGACAAAATCCTAAACTTACTACTTTTGGTATTCACAGAAGTTAGGATTTTGTCTTAAGTTTGTCTTAAGACAAACTTAAGACAGACTTAAGACTGTCTTAAGACAGACTTAAGACAGTCCTAAGACAGATTTAAGACAAACTTAAGACAGACTTAAGACAGACTCAAGACAGACTTAAGACAGACTTAAGTTAGGATTTTGGCTTAAGTTTGTCTTAAATCTGTCTTAAATCTGTCTTAAGTCTGTCTTAAGACTGTCTTAAGTCTGTCTTAAGACTGTCTTAAGTCTGTCTTAAGTTTGTTTTAAGACAAACTTAAGACAAAATCCTAACTTCTGTGAATACCAAAAGTAGTAAATTTAGGATTTTGTCTTAAGTTAGTTCTGTGAATCGGCCCTCATGTCTTCAAGGTCTTGCGAAATGCCAAATGATTCAGAATGGTTCTGATAGGGGTCGGGAGCAAGTTCCAGAGTTTCGCCGCCATACAGCGAAAGGAACGTCCCCCCGGCCCTTGCTTTCCAGACTCGGGGAATGCAAGCCTGGGCCAAGTCAGCGGATCGCAGCAAGCGCTTGGGCACATAGGGCTCTATCAGATGGGATAGCCCCGGTGGAGCCTGTCGAGACAAGATCTTATGTGAGATACACAGCGCCTTAAAATGGATACGCTTGTCAACCGGTAGCCAATGAAGTTTGGGGAGAACATGCGCCACTGACCAAGATCTGGGTAATGCAACCAGCATTGCATTGCAGAATTATTCTTCTCACATAATTCTACGTAATCTCACTGGATTTTGGGATGATTCCATGTAATTACACTACACAGAATTATCTAAATTATGCCTACCACTAGTTAAAATTCTGCCTGTTTCATAGTCGTTTTGGTCTCTTCTAAGTTTTGGCAGTTTATTCAATTCTATAGCCTTCTCAAAGGATTCAGGTCTTGTTTTCATCTCCTCTCTCAGTTGTCTAGTATTATCATATTACCATTTTTTACATTTATTCCTCAATTTCCTTTAGATGTTTTTCTTAATTTTTCCAGCCATACAGATCTAACATCCTTCTTGAGCAATTAGCATTGTTTGTTTTCTGCCCACTCCTCCAGCAGCTGTGGGTCTGGACTCTCACATAATGATATTAGAGGTAGGTCTAAACCCATTGGGACTCTTGCATTATCTACAGATCTTTGGAAGGAAGTGGCCTCCCACCATTTATTGAATTCTAGTTTAGTTTTTTTAATCTCCTAAAAAGATCGCAAAATGTGCAGGACATTGGACACTTGCACATCGTCAATCAAATAATATAACACAGCTCAGTGGGCAAGACTGTACATTGTGTTCAAATTTGAACGATTCTTGCCAGAGATATAATAATGATAGTCCATAAACAAATTACGGATCGGAATATATGTTTAAAATTTACAATTTAAATTCTACACATTTTTGTGCATTTATATAATGTATGGAGATGCAAATGGTATAATTAAATGATTATTTGAATATAATTGACCTATTATGGTGTGATTTATATTGTATGTTGAAAGGCAAAGACAAATTTAACACAGCCTTCACTGCGAACAATACCTTGCGAGGCCCAAAAGCCTCGTGATCACTGTTCTCAATTCCAATAAAGTGATGAAAATAATTTTCACACTTGGAATTCAACAGCTGTGGCGTGTGTGATGTCTTTCTTACGGATTGCATGTTAAAAATATAAGTATGATATAAAATCATTATTATTTTATGATAATATATTTTAGTAACCATTTTAAAAATGTTAAAAAAGTAAATTTAATTTATAAAATACATTCATTTAAATTAATTCTAAACATAACTTTTTGTAGTCGTTAATACATAATAAATAAATATAAACATCCCATTTTAAGTGGGACTATTATTATCTTCTACTTTAAAAAATAATGTTAATTTAATGTAATATATTTTAAATAATTACTTATTTTCAACATTATGGAAATAGCACCTTTAGTGTTTAAATAAATATTGTTCTGCATATAAAATAAATATACAACATTCATTTACATAAATATTTAAAATAAAAATATTTTAACAATTTTTCTTAATTAAATAAATGTTTTATATTTTCTGTGTTTTTTATCATAGGGCGACCCCTCCATCCCAGTCTCAAGAGAAGTCCATTAAGCCCCTTGGGATGTTATTTTATTTCACTGAACCAACTGTTATAAAGGGGAGTGTGTTGCAGTACCAGTGGATGGCCAAGTGTGGTGCTTGGCCTACTCCAAGGCTGGACTGGAATACATGTACACCTGTTTTGACACTTTACGGCTGTAGTACTTTAGAAGTGTAGTTTGTGAATAGCAGTCGTCTTACTCTTTTGTGTGTGTGTGTTTGTATTAGCTTGTCCTTCCCTAAACACCTCCTTAAATGTCCCTAAATCCCCCCATTTAGTAGTAAGTATTACCCAGTTTCCATCCACTGGCCTTTGTCCCTACCACGCTTGCAACTAAAACATACAAATACATGTGCAGAAACCTCCAGGAAGAAAAGACTGCAGAGGTCTCCACTCGTAGGTTGGTAAATAGCAAGTTGTAGTATGTGAGTAGTACAACTATAATGCTACTTTATATGCCACAGTATGGGTTTTCTGAATAATCCCACATTCCTTTACAGGTTGTGTATAATACATCTTAGGTTTGACTGTTTTAAACAAAACAAATTCATAAAAATCATAAATACACTATTTTATTTGCCAAATTTGTATCGATAAATACATTTACAGATGGTACCAGGAACCATACATTTACTAAGGACAAGGTTGAGTTTTGGTTAAAATAAGATAAAAAAAGTTCCTAAATTATGAAAACATCAACTCCCAATAGATAAAAAAGGTATTTGCAGTGAGTAACTTCCCCACAAAGTCATCAAATTAAAACATTTTTACAGGACTATTTTAGGTGAAAGCAAAGGTGATGTAACACATAGAACTGAGGAGGAGCTGGACCAGAACATCTGCACTGGCGCAGCTGTTCAGCATCCGTTAAGGACCCCTCATGACACACACATCTGGACGCACGCGCTGACGAACACCAGAGGTTGATGGTGTGTGCTGCATGCCCTCCAAGACATCAGTGAGGCAACTGAAGGCAGCTGTGCAAGGCTATGTCGAGAGAAGGAGTCCATTTTGTTCTGCAGTCCATCTTGAACATTTTTAATATATTTTTCAATATTTTGCTAGGTCTCATTAATACTTTGCAGAGAAGTATTAATGCTTTGCCCTTTAACATATATACCTAGATGACCAGCAATGTCTGCAAGAGATTTGTCTGTGCCATGGAGCCAGATATGGGTGTCTTTAAAAGATTAATCAAGTTAGAGTGAAGGCATCTGCAAACTCCTTCTAGTGTCAGAGTGTCTCCACCCTTCATCATTTCTTCTAAAATGCTTTTATGTGTCCTGTGGATGCTCATTTCAAAATCTAATTCAGAATCTTCCGCATCCAGAGGTTCAGGACACTGTCTTCTGCCTCTAGAAGAATGTTGTTGTTTGGCTTGAGACAGTCTCAAAACGTCTTCCTTTGCCAGTGTTGGTGAAGGGGTGTCCAAACCATCCGTCGAGTGTCATAAGGTACCTTCACCCAGAGAGCTTAGGGATGACTCTAAGGACTCAAATGTTTGGCCTTGAGCCACAGGATGATTATCGTCATTAGATGGCCCTACTGAAATAAAAATAAGTGAGTATTAGATTATCTGATAAGAATAAACATTTTGTTCGTACATATCAATTATTATAACTATTTTTAAGCTTGAAACAATTATTTGACCACTATGCCCTAAACATGCATATAATGTTTTAATAATTGTATGAAGCCCTCCCATGACTGCACAACTGTCTGCGATTACGGGCCATATTAAACAAGAGGTTGCATCGCTTTTCCGTTAAATCAAAGGGGGGGACAAAAGAGCTAATTATTTAGAGAGGTCCTGCTCCTGTGCTCCTTCAAGTACACATCTAAATCACAGAAAGGAGTCCGTTCCTCTATAGGACAGACGCACTGCAAGTTGCTATCTGCCTACTATTCAAGTCGCTAGGAGATCTCAATTTCAGATCGTAATCCCCTCACACACCTGTTAGGGGGTCATGCTTCATCATAGGGCGCTCCTCGTCAGACCGGCGCTGCAATGTCTGACGGGCCGGGTGGCTTCTTTGGCGGAGTTCTTTAGATCTGAGGACGCCGTATGTGAAGGGTGTGTGTGGGCTGTGAGATTAAGGGCCATATTTTCAAGAGGTTGCATCGATTTTGCACCATGCAAAAGTGACGCATTCCATAAGATGCGATTTATCAAGCTACACATGGCCCCCTTGCGTGGCCCTGAGTGCTGGATAAATCCAGAGTACAGCAAAACAGTGAAAAGCGCTGTGCTGAGTTACTCTGCCCCAGGAAGGCGTTCCATACGTGGTGCATGTGTGTTCCCATGCAAAACCCATGGACACATTATGAGATTTACCCTTATTGGTAGACCTGTGAATGTGTCAAAAAATCTAAAGGAGAAATTTCTTTTTTTCTCCTAGTTTTTTGCTCGTTCTTTTCTTCAGTACACATAGAAAGAGGAAAATGCCTCAGGTGATTGTTTATGTGCAGGAAAGGCTGCTTAAAACGTAGGCACCCATGCACCAGAGCATTCCTGCCCTTTCACTGTAACACGGTGCAGCGCAGCAAGGTGACTTGCAGCACTGCTTTGCATTTTGATAAATATGGGCCTTATTGCGTTGTCCGATATTGCAGGCGTTCTCACAGTAAGGTGTCATGGAGGCCGAGCCATACACCCAGGTAGAGGAATGTAGGGTTGTTTCAAGGGAAAATGGCCCTCATGGTCTGAACAAGCAGATTATTATGGGAAACACTTGTATTATATCCTCCACATAGTGGTATCTCACTAAGCATTGTATGAAGCACAAACTGTACGTAGGCAATTGGTCATGTGATCCTCCAGCCCTTCAAACGTCACCCTACGTGGAGGATGTCTGCATGTGGAAGTAAGTGTCGGTGCAATGTGATACCTCTGTGATACCTCTGTGATACCTCTGTGATACCTCTGTGATATTAAAAATCCGACTCTCGAGGAGGAGGGCGTGACATTTATCACATGTGGTAAATACCATTATCCCCGGGTGAAGGATTTACCACGTGTGGTAAATACTTCCTAATCCTAGTTTTCAACTTCCAAATGAGGCCTGCCATACAGAATCACTATTTAACAAACCAAACATTAATTGTATGCCTTTTTACAGGCATTTTCCCCAAAACATTTCACCAGGTTTTACCTATGAGATCTAGCAGAGAAATACTATGAGGATCAGATAAGTTTCGCCCAGCTCTTAATTCCGATACCAGTGCAAACAATTATTAGCACTGGGTTTACTCATGCACTTGTAATGAGGGCTGTCTGTATGCAGGACTATGACGAGTTATGTTACAATCATCCTTTTTAGGTCGAAGCCTACCAGACAGCGCAGCTGTATGGCTTGCTAATGACATCATGGGGACATGCTGAAAGCTTCCATTGGAACGCACTACGCCCATTGCTTACCATTGGCTTTGAGTTTTGTACCTCACTTTTGCTTGTTTTCTATTTGCAGGATTTTTTTATGTTTTATGCTGTCCAAAATGAATTCTTCCCCTCTGTAGCTCATCCCCTGTGTACTCTACTCTTCCATGTGCTCGCTTTCTGTAGGCAAGCCGTTAAATCTAATTTTTGTTTTGTCACATTTGCTGTGCATTCAAAGACAGAAGTCATATGTCAGGCCCTGTCTTCCAGGGAGTTTGGAGTTTACTTTTCTTTCTCTGACTTCAAAGTGTGAGGATTTATGTGACAATCATGCTAGTTACTAGGGATATGCTTGAGGAAGGCTGTACAATGTTATTTTTTTCTAGCACACAACAAAATGTAAACATTTGTAAATGAACTATGCAGATATTTCAGAATATATTAAAATTAAGCAAAGTACAAATGAAGCCCATTTGTTGGTAATTCTGAAGTATGGTGGAAACAAATATTTTAATATGATCAAAACAAATCAATACACTACTAATGACATTTCCATACCTTATCGTTTGTGCGCTGTATACTTGTATCAGTAAAACTGTATGTCAGTGCAAATGTAATGGTCATTTCAATTGAAGATGTGCTGTCTGTAATGGCAGTGCACTACCATGTAATGCATACTCCACTTTATACCAATGGCACGCAACTTTGCATCACTCCACTTTACGCCACTCCACTCTATGCCACTCCACACTAAGGGGCTGACTATGTTGGCGGGCGGATCGACACCGCCTGCATGGCGGTGGCGATCCGCCTGCCAACATTCACCGCCTGCCTACCTTTTCCCCCACACCACATTAAGAGGCAGGGGAGACCCCGGCAGACGGGAAGACCGTCCGCTGGTTTTCCGCCAGTTGATGAGTCAACCGGGCGGAAAAGGGGCTTAACATGGTGGCGGGGTCTGCAAGACACTGCCATCCATATTAAGATGCAGGCGGTCACTCACCTTTCCATGGCGGCATTGCTGCCATGGAAAAGCTCGCAGACTTTGCTTTTAGGGGCCTGTAGCGGGCCCCCAGGGTGTTGGCGGTGTGGGGTGCACATGGGGCATTTGCATGCACAAGGTGGCAGGCACCGCGCGGTGCCTGCCACATTGTGCAGGCAAATGCACAACGTGCCTTTTTTACATTGCGGCAGGTGCTGCTGACAGCACCACCCGCCGCAATGTAAAAAATGCGGGATGCACCTGCCAGTGTGGTGGGCGCATCCTAATTTCAATTGCGGAACCGCCACACATATGGCGGGCGGTCCCTTTTGCCGTTACGGAGGCGGGCGGAATTTGTCCGCCCGCCATCGTAATAGCCCCCTATAGTAATTATACACTATTCTGCACCACTCCAATCTATGTCCCTGCACTCTACTCCTCCCTACTGCACTCTGCACCACTTTTTGCCAATGCACTATACCCCACTCTACTCTGCACCACTCTATGCCAGTGCACTTTACTCGAACTACTGCACTCTACTCAAATGCACTCTACACCACTTTACTCAAAACCAATGGTCTCTACACCACTGCACTGTATGCCAATCTACTCTTCACCACTGTTCTCTACGTCACTATATTCTACTCTGCAACACTCTATGCACAGCACTCTACGTCACTGCACCCTATTCTACTCTATTTTGCTATGCACCACTGTACTCTATGCTGCTGCTCTCTACACCACTCTACTCTGCACCACTCTACTCTACGCCACTGCACTCTACACCATTGTACTCTATGCCACTTTTCTCTAAACCACTACACTCTACGACACACTACCCTGTAACACTGCTCTCTGAGCCACTAAAACCTACACCACTCTACTCTGCACCACTGCAACTCTATGCCACTGCACTCTAATCTGTATGCCACTCTACTGCACTCTACACCGCTACACTCTAAATCCCTATACTCTGCATCACTCCACTCTATGCCACTGTACTCTACGCCAATCCACTCTACACCGCTCTATTCTACTCTGCACCACTCTACTCAATGGCAACACACTCTACCCCACTCTACTCTACTATGCACCACTGCACTTTTTGCCACTGCAATCTCTAGTCCACTCAGGTCTTGGCCACTCTACTCTAATCTACAACACTCTACTCTACTCCACTCTATGCCACTCCACTCTGCAGTACTGCACTCTGTGCCACTGCACTCTATGCCAATGCACTCTAGTCTTCACACTCCACTCTGCTCTGCACCACTCCACTTTACACCACTCCACTCTACTCTGAAAACATCTACTGTACGCCACTGCCCTCTATGCCCTCTATGCCACTTCACTCTCGGCCTCTCTGCTCCATACCACTGCAATCTACTCTACGCCCCTCTACTCTTCTTTGCACCACTCTACCCTACACCACGGCCCTCTATGCCACACTGGTCTAAACCACTGCACTCACCACCAATGCACTCAATACCACTTCACTAAAAATCAATGTACTCTGCACCACTGTACTCTACGCCAACTACTCTGCACCTCTGCACTGTATGCCACTATACTCTACTCTGCAACACTCTACTGTATGCTGTTGCACACTATGCCATTCTACAGCATTGCACTCTACATAACCGTTCACCACTCTATGCTACTCTGCACCACTGTACTCTACACCATTGCTCTCTACACCACTGAACTCAACGTCAATGTGTTCTAAACCACTAAGCCACTGCACTCTACGACACTCTACTCTGCAAGACTGCACTCTCTGCCACTGAACTCTGTGCCACTTGACTCTGAGCCACTGCATTCTATGCCATTGTACTCAACACTGCACCACTCAACTCTATGCCACTCCATGACACTCAACTGCACTGTACGTCAATGCACTCTATATCATTACGCTCCCCACCACTCTACTCTGCATCACTACACTCTACGCCACTGTACTCTATGACACTCTAATCTACTCTACACCACTGCACTCCACTGCACCCTACACCACTCTGCTCTACACCTCATCACTTTATCCTGTACTACTCCACTTTACTCTGCACCACTGCACTCTACGGCACTTCACTTTATTCTGAAACAATCTACTTTACGCCACTACTCTCTATGAAACTCTATTCCACTCTACGCTACGCCACTCCACTCTAAGGTGCGCCACTCCACTCTACGGTACTCTACTCTACACCACTCTATGCCACTCTACTCAAAATAAATGCACTCTATGCCACTGCACTCTATGCCAATCTACTCTGCACCACTGTACTTTACATCACTTCACTCTAGGCCATTCTACTTTACTCTACGACACCCCACTCTACAACACTCCACTACACGATACTCCACTGTATGATGCTCTACTCCATTAAACTCTACTCCACTCTGACACTACTCCACTCTATGCCTCTCAACTCTTCAAAACTCTACTCCACTCTACAAGACAACTCCACTTTATGATGCTCTAATCCATTAAACTCTACTCCACTCTGACACTACTCCACTCTATGCCTCTCGACTCTTCAAAACTCTACTCCACTCTACAAGACGACTCCACTTTATGATGCCCTACGCAACTCCCTCTATGCCACTCTATGCCACTTTACTGCACTCTGTCCTATGACACACTACTCCCCTTTACACCACTTCACTCTATGACACTTTATGCCACTCCACTCGACTCTACTCTACCCCACTCTATACAACTCCGCTCTTCTATACTCTATAACGCTCTGTTCCGCTCTACTCCACTTTATGCCATTCCACTCCACTACACTACTGCATTCTATGGCACTCTGATCTGTGACAATCTACTCCATTCTACGCCACTCTACTCTACAACACTCTACTCCACTCAACACACTCTATGCCACTTAAATCTGCTCTAAGCCACTCCACTCTACGACACCCTACTCCACTCTGACACTCTACACCACTCTACACCACTGTACTCTACGACACTCTATGCAACTCCATTCTACAACAATCTACTCCACTCTGTTCCTTCCATGACACCCCAAAATACTCTACACCACTTCACTCTATGCTACTCCATTACACTCAACTCTACTTTACGCCACTCTGTGCCACTCAATGCCACTCTAGGCCAATCCATGCCACTCTGTAACACTCTACTCTATTCCACGACACTCCTCTTTATGATACTCCACACTGCTCTCCTTTGCTCCAATAACCTTTAGCCTTGCTAAACAGCAGCCACGTTGGTGTACAGCATGGCTAAAACATTTTGGTAAAGCCAAGAGCTCTTGCATAGGCAAGACCTGTTGAATTTGCCAATGTTTGTTGTGCTTATGGCTCCTCTATGTTTTTTATTTTGATACAATTGCGCACATTGACAGAGAAAGGGTTTATATTTGAAGAAGATGCAAGAAAAATTACATTAGTGTTTAAATAATATAAATATATATAATATGTAATGTATGGCATATTTGTCCTTTCAAACACACTCTTTCAATATTCGCTGTATTTTCCACTCTTAGACTTATTGTAGTTATCATAATGTCTTCTGGGCATTTTAGTGCTGGTTGGCATCCATTGAAAAAAATAATAGAGCCACACATCTGTGTGAAAGGAGTATAAGATACCCCACGAATGTAACTACCCGTGCTAAAAGTTCATAAAAAACTTTAAATTATGAAAATGTAATTTGAAGTTTTCATTTTTAATTGGTAGGCATGATTGAAGCCTAAATAACAATATAAAAAAACACTTTGATCGTAGTTTTTACAATTCTTAACTTTTAATTAAGTTTTAATATTTTTTATGCAATCTCACGATGGGACAAACAAATAAATAATGATGTAGATATAAAACAAATTTAAAGGTTAAAGGATTGCAGTATTGAAAAAAAGTGTATTCGAAATGACATTCGTTTTAATCAGCATCATACAAACCCAAAACATACCGACGCCTCAAAAAATGCCCTCCTTTATTTAACCCAAAGATTTACAGCCATTAGTACATTACAAACATTTTTGATTAGTCAGTTATCTTACACAGAGATGTGGTGGTGTCCTCAAGGTTGGCGATGTCAGTTCCACCAATTCCTCTAACCTCTCAGGGCCAATGACTGCTGGCCACACCCCTCCTGGGCCGTCATCTCAGTCTGGAAGAATGGTCCTCCAGCAGTTGCCATGGAAACCCTCAGGTTCTGAGAGCGTTTTCCCTTAGTCTTAGGCCCTGATTTAGATCTTGCCGATCGGTTACTCTATCACAATGGTGACGGATAACCCGTCCGCCGAAATACAAATCAAGGCCCTTGTGACGGAGTAACCTGTCCGCCGAGATCTAAATTGGGCCCTTAATTTTAGATTTATGCCACCTTTTTTTGCATTCCACCACAGTTATAATAAATATAATATCCACATTTGTAAAGCGCGAACAATCACCCGTAAGGATCTCTAGGCGCTGGGGGCCGTTGGGAAGATTAAGCAAGCTATTGCCCAGAGTCACATGGTGCTGGGCTAATCTGCCGCCGGCGCCAGGGATTGAACCGTGATCCCCAGATTCCGGAGTCAGTCGCCCTGGCCGCAGCGCCACACCTCTTCCTCATTCAGCATGTTGTTGCTAATTGTTAGATTTGGGGGTCTCTAGTTGGCATAGGTACGTACCTGTGACAAATAGGGACCCTTGCGTCTAGTCAGGGTAAGGGGGTACACTCCTAAAATAACCCCTGCTCACCCCATTGGTAGCTTGGCACGAGCAGACAGGCTTATCTCAGAGGCAGCGTGTAAAGCATTTGTGAACACATACAGTAATCAAGTGACAACACTATAGATGGACACCACACAAGTTTTATATAAAAGATAAGTATTCTTTATATAGACTTATCACAAGACCACAAACGACAAAAATCCACAATATTGTACTTAAAATGGTAGAATTAGCTTAGTTCTCTTTAGATGTTAAGTTGCGACACTTTGAGTTCAATGTACCTTAAGATGCGTAACACAATACAACGAAAGCGTTGCAGGGATGGTAAAGATCTGGTGCAAAGAAATAAAGATGGCGTCTTTTTCTTGGTGCGACACGATGCGAGCCGCGACTGGCCCTGCGACACGCTTCCCGGTGATGTGGCAGCATCTGATGCGACGTCGATCCTCACCTCCGGCGATGCGAGGTGCTTCGGCAACGATGCGAGCCGCGACAGGCCCTGCGACACGCTTCCCGGTGATGCGGCGGCATCTGATGCGACGTCGATCCTTTTCTCCGGCGATGCGAGGTGCTTCGGCAACGATGCGCGCTGCGACAGGCCCTGCAACACGCTTCCCGGTGATGCAGCGGTGTCTGATGCGACGTCGACCCTCTTTACCGGCGATGCGAGGCGCTTCGGGGACCCTGCGATGACTCAACGGTTCTTATGGGCCGCGACAGGCCCTGCGACACGCTTCCCGGTGATGCAGCAGCGTCTGATGCGACGTCGATCCTCTTCTCCAGCGATGCGAGGCGCTTTCTCGTTGTGAAGCGACAGCGGCAGTGCGGCTACACGCTTCTTGCTCGTGAGTCGCGCTTCCAGCTCCTTGCGGCACGCAGTCCCTCAGAAAGCCACGCAAAACAGCAGGCATTTCCAAAGAACTCTTGGGGAGCTGGTGGGTGAAGTCTGTTGTCCCTGAGACTTCAGCAGGAGGCAAGCTCTTTTCTCAAGCCCTTTGAGATCATTCACAAGTTGAATAAAGTACACAAAGTTCCTTCTCCTCTCTTTGGCAGTCAGGCAACCACTGCAGGCCAATCCTTCAAGCTTAGGGATAGTCTCTCCTCAGTCTCTCTGGTTCCACTCCTCAGCAAAGGTTTCTTCTTGTTTCCCAAAGTGATCAAAAGTTCTTGGGTTTGGGTCCCAATAATTATACTAAGTTTCTCTTTGTTCTCTGAAGGCAGAGAGGCATTTGCCTAGTCCAAACCAGTTCTGGTCAGTCCTGGAGCACTTTGTTGACATGACTCCTTCTTTCCTTTCACAGTGCAGGGCAGAGACATCAGATGCACCACAGGAGGTAGAGCCAGCATTGTGGAGGGAAGGCACAGCCCTATTCAGGTCCCATGTGGAACACCTCCCACCCATCTACATGCAGATCTCTCTATTCAGCCCTGTGCTGACTCACCCTGTCTCCTGGAATCCCCCAGCCCCTGGCACTCAAACTCCAGACAAGGAATACACAACCTAGCAGAGGCAGGTTTGGATGGTTAGACAAGAAAATACCTACTTTCTAAAAGTGGTATTTTCAAACACAGAATGTTAAAACCAACTTCACTAAAAGATATATTTTATCATTCTGAGTTCAGGCATACTAAACTCGAATGTCTACCATGTTCCCTGAGTCAGTTAGGATTATAAGATGTAATAATTAAACTGCCCATTCTGGCCTATGGGGAACAGATAGCCTTGCAATAGTGAAAAACTAAAATGGTTGTAATTCACTATTAGGACATGCCACACACACCAGGGCATGTCCTACCTTATACTTACAATGCACCCTGCCCTTGGGCCTACCATAGGGGTGTCTGATATGAAGAAAAGGGAAGGTTCAGGGACTGGCACTTGCCCAGCCAGCATGGCAGTACCAGACTGCACACAGGCTCTGCAATGGCAATCCTTAGACACACTTTAACAAGCTGCTTCTGTGGGTGGCACAACCAGTGCTGCAAGCCCACTAGCAGCATTTGGAATACCAGCTCTTGGCACTCCTGCTGCTGCACTGTACTAGGGTCTGTCAGGTTAACCAAACCAGCCAACCATGGAATCACTAATCCATACATCAATTTATAATAGGGAGAGCATATGCACTTTAGCACTGATCAGCAGTGGTAAAGTGTCCAGAGTCATAAATCAGCCAACAACAGGTCAGAAAAAATATAGGAGGAAGGCAAAAAGTTCAGGGATGACCCTGCATAAAGGGCCAAGTACAACACAAATGCATTGACTTTGTGAAGGATACCTCTCCATAAAGCACCATTCTTTGCCAGTCGGCACTTGATGTAGCAAAGATATCTCTCTGTTTTCTTGTCACCTCCCTGATGAAAATGTCAACCTCCTTCTGGGTGAATTTAAACTACCCCTTTCGAAGTATACCCTATTTCTTGCTGTGTTACTTCTTGGCTTCTCTCGTCATCCTGGCTTGCCATCATGAAACATTACAAAAATGCACCAATCCCTATTTGCACAACTTTTTAAAGTGTATAATGGTGTAATGACACTGTGGGGCAGATTTACTAGATTTTCATGGAGTGCAGTGCAGCAGCTGCAAATGCTGCGCTGCGTGAGGAGAGAGCAGGAGAGCACCAGAAATATAGCACTCTCTTCCGCCCTCCCTAACGTTGGCGCAGGAATGTACAGCCGTGCACCACAGACACACCTTAGCACCATAGTGCAAGGGTGTCTCAATGAGTCTAGAATAGGTTTTGTACTGGGAGGGAACCCTTCCAGTACATGCCTAGACTAACTTGAAACCTTTCCCCACTTTGCATGTGTGCTGCACTATGAAGCATACATAAAAAGTTGAAAAAGAAAGGATAAATGACAGCATTTCCCCTACATAGTGCCTATTTAAAATGGGCACTATTTTCTCACGCTATAACCTGTCTACTTTTCTCAGTACATAGGTTTTAGCGCCAGAAACTTTGGGTGGTTGCATGGGAGCGCCCATGCGCCACCCATGGAATGCCCCCTGGCGCTAAGCAATGCAAAGCAGCGTCATGCACCGCCTCGCGCTACTTTCGAGGGTTTTCCTCCACTAAACATTTTAGTGCTGGAAAGTAAATCAGTAAAAAAAGATTTAGCATCTATTTCCGTCACTTTTGTGATACAAACACGTTGCGAAAACTTAGTAAATATACCCCTGTGTGTCACCCAAGGACACTTTGGGCCTGATTTGCCAACATTTTGTGATGTCTTTGCGTCACAAAAGTGACACAAACCAGCAAAACCATTTTTTTTGTCATTTAATTTCAAGCACAAAACCTGCTTTGCGCTTAAGTTGCCCTTAACCCCTTCAGTGCCCCGCCCTTTCCCCGCGCTGTGCCGGGCCTTTCATTAGCGGGCGGGGTTCATGACGAGATAGTCTCGTCATGGGCACAGCGCAACCGCGCTCCATGACGAGACCATCTCGTCATGGGCACTGAAGGAGTTAAAGTAACTTTCGCGCTGCTTTGCTATACTTACCGTCAAGGGGGCGTTACATTGGTGGTACATGGGCATTCTCATGCAACCATCAATGCTTTGTAATGCAAAACTCTATCTACCAAACATTTGAGAGAGGGTTTTGCATTAAAAATTAAAAGTTGTTTCTTATTTATGACAAAACATGCGATCTGTTTGATGCAAGAGACTTGGGCCCTGTAAAGGAGTGAATGCCCTGGTTTTGCGACCTTTGATATCTCTGCTATTTCAAGGGGTAAGGGTCGCCCCTCGGGCTGGTTATCCATCTGGGTAGGTACACACTTGGGACTACGGGCCGCTCAGCTTGAAACTAACTCGCCTGATATTCAATGTGTCCTTTTAACTTCATCTGATAAGTCACGTGTGGCCATTATTAATATGTACTCCAGGCCCACGACAAATGGAAACGAATCAAGCACTTTTATTGCTCTTGATCTCCTCATCCAATCACTCGATCCCTTAATTACAATAATTGTGGGAGGCGATTTTAATTGCCAGTTCGAACCCTTGAGTTTCCCCGAACTAGATAACCAAGATGAGGTAGACTCGCTCTGGTGTATCCCGGCCCCTGCCATTACCCCAGTGAAGGCCTGGACCAAGCTGGTACTACAAATCAAATCCTTCACACTTGCAAAGTCCCTATGGGCGTGCAATGGAAGGTCGGATAATGCTAATTCTGGTCTACCCACATTTAATAGGCCCAATAGTACTTCCATTATAGATTACATTTTATTGGAAGCCAAGCACTGGGATAAGCTTAAAGATTTCCAGGTTGTTTCAAGACAAGATAGTGATCATAATGCTTTGCTCCTGACGCTTAAGCCTGGCGCATTTGGCTTAACCAACCCAGAGCCAAACACAGTACTGTCTGTATTACCCCTTACTATATCCAACAATAGAAGAAAGGTTAAATGGGCAATGTGCCTGGAACAGACGACACGTCTTGCTGAAATTTATCGGACTGCCATCCCGCTAATAAGTGAAATGGGGGGTCCTCTCTCTCTCAAGCAGGCTCCTGACATACATAGAAGGTTCACTACGAGCCTCGGGAGATATTTTATCCTGTATTCAAGCCCAGGCAATCAAGGCCCAGAACACATCCTTGGTATGACCATGACTGTAAATGCGCAAAGAGGAATATGCTTGTAGCTATAAAATCTAAAGATGGACCTACTATTAAGGCCTTTAGATTGCTGTACAAGAAGGAGTTGACCAGGGCCAAGACTGAGTGGGAGGAATCCAAGTGGAACGATCTAAGGGAGGCACTCCTCTCTAAAGATTTTAGGACCTTCTGGGCTATTGCCACCTCAGCATCGAGTGGCGAACGAGAGGTAGGGGTTCCGAACATCGCCCCTCTAGTTTGGGAGGCGCACTTTAAAGAACTATATGCAAGTCCGGAGTCAAGGGCATTCATGTGCCACGATCAGGACAATAGAACATCTCCTGGGACCTTTGCAGCCTCGGACCCTATACCCGAAAATAGCCAGCCTGGACCCTTGGCCCTTTGGACAGGGAATAGTTTACCGGATCCCCAGGTTAGGACTGAGGGCAACCATCCAGATTCAATTACTTTTAAGGAGGTAGAATCTGTGATTGAGGGCTTGCTCCCAAACAAAGCCCCAGGACTCGACAAGCTCCCGGGGGACCTTTTCCGCTCCCAACCCAAAATTTGGGCCCCTTATCTGACTGTACTGTTTAATGCGGTTCTGATGGGTTCTGCATTACCAGACACATGGCTAGGGGCTGAGATTGTACCGATCTTTAAGAAGGGTTGCCCACTAACCCCGGCCAATTACAGACCCATCAGTTTATTGGATTCCACTCAAAAATTGCTGGGCCGAATTCTATTAAACAGACTACTAGGCTGGATAGAGGTGAACAAAGTATTGACTCCCCTACAAGCTGGCTTTAGAACTGGCACATCTACCTTGGACCAGATCTTTCGGCTCCAGGTCCTCTTTTGGAAAACAGCAAGAGTGGAGGGTGGCAGCCTCTACCTTGTTTTTGTGGACCTGCGGGCCGCATTTGATCTGGTCCCTAGGCAGAAACTTTGGATGGTATTGAAGGACCTTGGTCTCACACCATACATACTCGATGTGTTGATTCGCCTCAACACAGGGAACTTTGCACAGGTGAGGTGCGGGAAGAACGGGGAACTATCTGCACGCTTCCCTGTAACTCGGGGGGTACGACAGGGCTGCGTATTGGCCCCTACACTATTTAGCCTGTACGTCAATGGATTGATTGACGAACTAAATAGTATCAAGGATACTGATGCCCCCCGACTGGTCTCTGGTCGGGTGCCCGCTCTGATGTTCGCGGACGACACACTGTTGTTATCCCGGACATCATCGGGCATCCAGCGGGTACTGGATGGGTTTGCGACCTTTTGTGCCTCGCGGGGACTGGAGATCAACTTGGGGAAAACCAGGTTTATGATCTTCAGTCCCCCGAGGCACACTCGTCCGAACCCTGTACTGGGGGGTGTCCCCTTGGAAAGAGTCAAGACCTTCACATACCTAGGGGTCACGCTTTCTGAGAACTTCACCTGGGAAGCTCAAGTGGCAAAATCTTCTTTGAGGCTATCCCAAATATCGGGGGGAATTGGTAGACTTCACAGAACTTCTATTTTTAAACCTGTTACCCCTGTATTGGAGATCTACAAAACCCAGGTTAGGTCCGCAGCATTGTACGCTGCAGAACTGTGGAGTCATACAAACACATCCAATCTTCGGAAGATGGAACAAGCCTTCATGCGTGGTCTGGTTGGCCTCCCCCAGAGTACGCCTCTAATACCATTGCGTTTGGATATGGATTTGGTTCCCGTTAACGACTTGGCTGCCGCACGACCTCTGCTTTTTTGGAGAAGGCTCTGGTCTGTCCCTGAGCTTGAATTTTTTAGAGCAGAATTTAGTGCAATCTGGGGGACGCTAAAGTGTAAGAATATTCCCTGGCTGCTCCATATAAAGTCTTCCTTTTATCAAATCGGTCTGCCCCAACTTTGGGACACTCCGGATATTAGCTGTATGAGGACTCAAAGGTCTGAGATACTGGCAGCTGTCAGACTTTTTAATTCCAATAGATTAAGCTGCTCAGCTTCTCTGGGCAGGTTGACCTCCGAGTTTCTACTGATGAAAATTGAACCTAAATTGGAAGTATTTTTGGATGTAGTACAGCCTCCACTGGCGAGAAAACTTCATACTCAGTTAAGATATGGTTGCCTCCCAATCGGGGTATTTACATCAAGCTGGGGAAAATTGATCGAGGCCAACTGCCCAATATGCAAAACATGCAAAGAAGATGTTGCGCACATTTTGTCCTTTTGTCCAGCATATAGTACGGCCCGAAAATGCTGGCTTTTCCCCTTGTGCAAAATATTGGGCCTCAGAAAATGTGTACAAGCTCGAAGAGTTCTAACCTATGATACCAACCCACTTATTGTCTATGCAGTTTCCCGTTTCCAATTTGCTATGTGGAGGAGACAAATGAGTTTTATTAATCCATAGTAATGGCCTATCAGTTTTTATTTTCTTATTAACTGACCATGATAACTCATTGTTTAATAATTGTTTTTTAAATTTACATTTTTCTATTTAAGATCTTATTCTTGTACCTGTATATATTTTATTGTACTTTTATGGTCCTGCGACCGAAATAAAGTTATCATGATGATGATGATTAAAAATTAACGCCATTTGAAAGCAGGCAAAATGTTTTAATTTCTCCTTTCTTTTCTGACTTTGCACATGCCCTGCACTGTACAGCACACATACAGAATAGGAACAGTTGTAAAAATTATCTGGGCATGGTATTTATCACTGGAAGGGTACTTTTCCAGTACAAAACCGATGCTGTACTCACTCACACACCCTTGCACTACGGCGTAAAGCGGTGTGCATGGTGCACAACTGCAAAATTCTGAGACAGCGCTAAGGAGAGGGGAGGAGAAAGCCATGTCTCTGTAGAAGTGCCGCTCTCCTGCTCGCTCCTTCTCATGCAACGCAGCGCAGCATTTTTGGCGGCTGCAGTGTATTCCGTGAACATTTCCTAAATCTTGCTCCTTGTGTCATGCAGCCCTGCACTACATTGCAAACATCACTGTTGGACCCGGCCTCGTAAGCATGGCCCTACTTGCCCCCGCACCACATAACCTGGTACCTGCAGCCCCAAGCACACGGCCTAGCCGATCCTTCCCACCAGAAGACACGTACCCGACCCGGGCATCCCCGTCCATGGCCTCTCTCCTTTCGGCCACCCCGGGCCCGCGTGCCCACTTCAGGCACCAAGATGGCCGCCCGGCCCCAGCGCGACCCGGGCCTAGCGGCGCCACTCCGGCTGGAGGACATCACGCTTGCCAGGGGATGAGAGAGGGAGGAGCAGTTTCTATCGCACCTCTGAACTCCCCTGGGACGATGGGTTTCGATCGGCCCTCCGGCCTCCCTGAGGGCTGGCTCCATGCCTGCTGGGTGTCTGGGACTCCTCCCGACCCGGCCCTGAAAGGATCAAAAGACAATGGCAGGAAACCTCGACAAGCAACCCCCAGGCGACCAGACTCCTGCCTGGACAGACTCCGGACATCAAAGAGGGGTCGACCTATAACAAGGGGTGCTCTGGGACTGTCCGGCAGATTCGACGCTGGAACGACGAGAGCCTGCTGACGCGGTCGCGGCTCTTGGAACTTAGAACCACCTGAGCTCTGCTGAGTGACTCGCGGCTCCCTGAAGATCGTAAGACCTCCGAACTTGTACCTGAGCCCTGCTGAGTGACTTGCGGCTCCCTGAAGATCGTAAGACCTCCGAACTTGTACCTGAGCCCTGCTGAGTGACTCGCGGCTCCCTGAAGATCGTAAGACCTCCGAACTTGTACCTGAGCCCTGCTGAGTGACTCGCGGCTCCCTGAAGATCGTAAGACCTCCGAACTTGTACCTGAGCCCTGCTGAGTGACTCGCGGCTCCCTGAAGATCGTAAGACCTCCGAACTTGTACTTGAGCCCGCTGAGTGACTCGCGGCTTCCACCGACTCCCACGGTCCCGCTGGACCCCCATCTACAACACACCTATCCCCCAGCTCGAGGATTGTGAGCTGTGCGCCGGATACGTCCCTGCCTTGAACCTTTACCAGAGACTGTCCTGCTACCCCCTATCCCTTCCGAGACTCATTGAGCCCGCGCTCTCCTTGTACATATTTGCAGTGCTAACCTGATTGATAAAAGATTGATTCCTAAGAACGCACGGTGTGGTGTTTCTGTGTCGTGTGGTGCCAGAAGTACGATCCTAGATACGAGATTCCTCCCCCTGAGGGGTCTCCCGCCAGTGCCCGGCTACGATACTTTGAGGGTGGGTCTCAGGGTAGTCAGGATCCCTTTCCGGGCTCCTCTGAGGTCGCCGTCTAACATTGGTGGCAAGCGACGGGATTCGGGCCCATCACCTAGAGATCGTACCGTGAACGACGGACGCACTACCGACAAAGATGGCAGAAGGAAGCGCCATGAGCCCCGCAGAAACCAACGCCAACAGGGTGTTCCAGGTGGAACAACTAGAAGAATACACGCACAAAGAACTAAAGCAATTCTGCAAAGAACTTAAAATCGCTAGCACCGGTCTCAACACCAAAGAAGATTTGCAGAAAGCACTGAAAGCTTGGGTGGATGCCGGGGCCTCCCGCCCAGAAGGCACAGGGGAGCGCCCCGACGAAGCCGAACCCCCCCAAGGCGAAAGCAGCAGCAATCAGGTGCGAGGCATCGTACCAGACGGGGGCCTATCCCCGGAAGAACTCGCGGACAGAGAGAGAAGCCGCAATCACGAACTCGAGTTAGCCAAACTCAAAATCGAAGGCGAATTGAAGTTAGCGGAAAAAAAGCTAGCAGTAGAGCAAATGCGTGTGCAAGGCGAGCTAGAGGAGAAGAAGCTCCAACGGGAACACGAAGGAAGGAAGCTCCAACTAGAGCACGAACGCAGCTTGAAGGAACTCGAGCTCAAGGCCAAAAGCGAGGAAGGGAGGCCCCCGGGAAACCGAGAGGCGGCCTCCCCAGCGGAGCAGAAGGTCCACATCCCCAAGGACGTGGTCAAAGAATATTATAAAAACGATGACATTCAACAATGGTTCAGGGCCTACGAGGTCGCCATGACCTCCCATCGGATCCCGCAGAAGGACTGGGGGGCAGGGTTGTGGGGACGGTTTCTGAGCGAAGGAAGAGACACCCTGCTCGATCTACCCATCTCTCTGCAGACCTCCTACAGCCACATGAAAGAGGCTCTACTCACAAGGTACGGCCTCACCCCCGAGATGTACCGTCAGCGATTCCGGGACTGCAGGAAAATCCCGGGCACCACCTGGGTGGAGTATGTAAACTTTTTCAGTCGGGCCTTCGATGGGTGGATCAAGGGCAGCAAAGTCACCACCCTTGAGGAACTCACCGACCTCATGTTGTGGGAACACCTGGCTGCGAACTGCTTTGTGGAACTATGCCAGCATCTGCTTGACAGCAAACTCACCGATCCCAGGAAGCTGGCTGTGGAAGCAGACCGCTGGACCAACACCCGGGTCCCCCGGGGCATGGTAGGAGAATACCCCCGAGCCAGTCAGGGACCACCCCGCCAGAGAGGAGGAGGGAATCAGGGAGGGCAGCGAGAGTCCCAGCCTAGCCCCCCAAAGACCCAACCTCCACCTTTCCCAGCGCCCCCCCCACCAGTAACCGGACCCCCCGGGAGACGGGGACACCGGGTAACCGTCACTTGTTTTCGTTGCCAGAAGCCCGGGCACTACGCCAATGACCCAGAGTGCCCCTTGGCCACCCAAATCACCCCTGCGAGACAGATAGCCAACGTAGCTCTGGGGGAGGAGGTTGAGGAAACCGGAGAGTGGGAACCCGCAGCTATGGCCCTAGTATCCCTGGGAGATAGAGAGATGGTCCCTGGTAGCCTCCTGCCCTCCAACACGAAGAAATACGGGCAGCTCGTCAAGATCAATGGCCACCAAATAGAGGCCCTGCGGGACACCGGGGCCAGCATCACCGGTGTCCTCAGGCACTTAGTCCCCGAGGAGCAGATCCTCCCCAACGTCTTTTGCCCGGTGATTTCCGCAGATAATAGAGAGAGTATGTGTCAGGTAGCCCTGGTGCCGTTTGAGTGGGGTGGGGTGACAGGTAAACTAAGGGTTGCCGTAAGAACCTCCCAGCCGGTCGACTGCCTCTTAGGGAACGACCTGGAGAGTTCTTCCTGGAAGCACGTCGAGCGCAAGGCCCACCTAGGAATGATGGGACTCCCCGAGTGGGTGTGCGCCACCACCCGATCTATGTCAGCTCGACTCACCCCCCTGGGAGAAGTCGAAAACGCCCCGACCAAAGAAGTCAGAACAGTAACCGCCGAGGGTCCTCCCGTCCCCCCATCGGAAGGGTCAGTCGCCAGCGACGGACCCTCACCGTCCGACACCGCCCCAGTCCCCGAGTTAGGCGATCTACCCGAATTGGCCCAATGGCGCCCCGAGGGCGGGCCCACCCGGGAGGAATTTTGCCGGGAGCAAGCCACTTGTCCTTCCCTGGTCGGACTGCGGCGCCAGGCCGAGGGCCAAGCCGCAGGCGACCAAACCGGAACGCACCGAATTTATTGGGAGAATAACATTTTGTACAGTGAGCAGAAGTCGGTGGAGCTGGGATCCGGACGGGTGCTGGTGGTACCCCTCCGCTTCCGAGACTTCCTCCTGGGCTTAGCCCACGACGTCCCCCTCGCTGGCCACCTGGGTCAAGACAAGACCTACAGCCGTCTCGTGACCCATTTTTACTGGCCTAGAATGAGAGCAGCCGTAGAAGCCCACTGCAAGTCCTGTCCCACGTGCCAAGCTAGTGGGAAGAGTGGGGGGAAGCACAAGGCTCCCCTCCAACCCTTCCCGGTCGTCAGTACCCCCTTCGAACGAGTCGGGATCGACATCGTGGGGCCCCTGGATCCCCCCACCTCCCAAGGTCACCGGTTTATCCTGGTCCTAGTGGATCACGCCACCCACTATCCTGAGGCTATCCCCCTACGCACCGTCACGGCCCCCGTGGTGGGCCGGGCCCTGATGGGAATCTTTTCCCGGGTGGGTTTTCCCCGCGAGGTCGTGAGCGATCGCGGCACTAATTTTATCTCGAAGTACATGACGTCCCTGTGGCAACAATGTGGAGTGTCCTATAAGTTCACCACCCCGTACCATCCCCAAGGGAACGGCCTAGTAGAGAGGTTTAACAGGACTCTGAAAGGGATGATCACCGGCCTAGAAGAGCCCCTCCGGCGTAAGTGGGACGTCCTGCTCCCCTGCCTCTTGTTCGCTTACCGAGAAGTCCCCCAGAAGTCCCTAGGGTTCAGCCCGTTTGAGTTGCTCTATGGACACCCCGTCCGAGGTCCCCTCAGTTTGGTTAAGGAAGGGTGGGAGGCGGCACCCCAGACCACCCCACGAGATGTGTTCCAATATGTTCTGACCCTCCGGAACCAGACCAGGAAGTTCCGAGCACTGGCCGAGGCCAACCTAGAGGCAAGCCAAGAAGAGATGAAGCGCTGGTACGACCAGAATGCCACTCTGGTCGAGTTCCAGTCGGGCCAGCAAGTATGGGTCATGGCCCCCGTGAAGCCAGGCGCCCTCCAGGACAGGTGGACCGGGCCCTACAAAGTGATTGAGCGGAAGAGTCAAGTCACATACTTGGTGGACGTCCAGTCGCCTCGGGATCCCCTTCGGGTCCTTCACGTGAACCGCCTCAAGCCTCACTTCGTGCGGACAGAACTGAGCCTCCTGCTGGCCACCGATGACGGGGCCGAAGATGAGTCCGATCCCCTCCCGGACCTCCTGTGTGTCAAGGAGCAGGATGGCTCCGTGGAAGGAGTGAACCTCTCACCAACCCTCACTGCCCAGCAACAAGAGGACTGCCGCCAGCTCCTAGGACAATTTTCCGACCTCTTCTCCCTGATCCCCCGAGTCACCGACTGGTGTGTCCAAGACGTGGACACCGGGGACAGCCCGCCGGTGAAGCACCGGGCATACCGGGTCCCTGACCGGGTCCGGTCCTGCATTCAAGCTGAAGTCTCAAAGATGTTGACCCTGGGGGTGATCGAGCCATCTGACAGTCCCTGGGCCAGCCCCGTGGTCCTGGTCCCGAAGGCAGCAGCCCCCGGTGTCGCCCCCGAGCTCCGATTCTGCGTGGACTACCGGGGGTTCAATGACGTCACCCGAGCCGATGCCCACCCCATTCCACGGGCCGACGAGCTCATTGACCGACTCGGGGCAGCCCGGTTCCTCAGCACTTTCGACCTCACCTGCGGATACTGGCAGATTGCGCTCACCGAGGGAGCCAAGGAGCGGTCCGCCTTCTCCACCCCAGATGGGCACTACCGCTTCCGCGTGATGCCCTTCGGAATGAAAAATGCCCCGGCCACCTTCCAGCGACTGGTGAATAGAGTCCTGGCCGGGCTAGAACAGTTCAGCGCGGCCTATCTAGACGACATCGCCGTTTTCAGTTCCGAATGGAGTGAGCACCTCCAGCACCTCCGGAAGGTGCTAACCGGCCTACGCCAGGCAGGCCTCACAGTAAAAGCCAGCAAGTGCCAGATTGGGCAAGGATCAGTAGTCTACCTAGGGCACCAGGTCGGGAGCGGCCAGGTCGCCCCTCTACAGCCGAAGATTGACGCCATCTTGGCCTGGGAACCACCCACCACCCAAACGGAGGTCCGAGCCTTTCTGGGCCTCACTGGCTACTACCGAAGATTCATCCGGGGGTATGGCAGCCTCGTCGGCCCCCTCACAGAACTCACATCCAAAAAACAGCCAAAGAAGGTGCAGTGGACGACTGCCTGCCAGGAGGCGTTCGATGCCCTAAAGAAGGCCATGTGTACTGCCCCCGTCCTCCAGGCTCCCGACTACTCCAAAGAGTTTGTAGTCCAAACCGACGCCTCCGAGCATGGCATTGGGGCCGTCCTGTCCCAAGTGAATGACCAAGGCCTAGACCAGCCCATCGCCTTCCTCAGCCGGCGGCTGTTGCCCAGAGAACAGAGATGGAGCACCATTGAGCGCGAAGCCTTTGCCGTGGTCTGGGCACTCAAGAAACTACGCCCCTACCTGTTCGGCACCCATTTCAAAGTCCAAACCGACCATCGGCCCTTGCGATGGCTCATGCAGATGCGAGGAGAGAACCCCAAGCTACTGCGGTGGTCAATCTCCCTTCAGGGGATGGATTTGACCGTAGAACACCGCCCTGGCACGGACCACGCCAACGCTGACGGCCTCTCCCGGTTCTTCCGCCTCAGCGAAGAGAACCCCCCAAGATGATGGGCAGTTCTCTCCGGCTTTCAGCTGGGGGGGACGCGTGTTGGACCCGGCCTCGTAAGCATGGCCCTACTTGCCCCCGCACCATATAACCTGGTACCTGCAGCCCCAAGCACACGGCCTAGCCGATCCTTCCCACCAGAAGACACGTACCCGACCCGGGCATCCCCGTCCATGGCCTCTCTCCTTTCGGCCACCCCGGGCCCGCGTGCCCACTTCAGGCACCAAGATGGCCGCCCGGCCCCAGCGCGACCCGGGCCTAGCGGCGCCACTCCGGCTGGAGGACATCACGCTTGCCAGGGGATGAGAGAGGGAGGAGCAGTTTCTATCGCACCTCTGAACTCCCCTGGGACGATGGGTTTCGATCGGCCCTCCGGCCTCCCTGAGGGCTGGCTCCATGCCTGCTGGGTGTCTGGGACTCCTCCCGACCCGGCCCTGAAAGGATCAAAAGACAATGGCAGGAAACCTCGACAAGCAACCCCCAGGCGACCAGACCCCTGCCTGGACAGACTCCGGACATCAAAGAGGGGTCGACCTATAACAAGGGGTGCTCTGGGACTGTCCGGCAGATTCGACGCTGGAACGATGAGAGCCTGCTGACGCGGTCGCGGCTCTTGGAACTTAGAACCACCTGAGCCCTGCTGAGTGACTCGCGGCTCCCTGAAGATCGTAAGACCTCCGAACTTGTACCTGAGCCCTGCTGAGTGACTCGCGGCTCCCTGAAGATCGTAAGACCTCCGAACTTGTACCTGAGCCCTGCTGAGTGACTCGCGGCTCCCTGAAGATCGTAAGACCTCCGAACTTGTACCTGAGCCCTGCTGAGTGACTCGCGGCTCCCTGAAGATCGTAAGACCTCCGAACTTGTACTTGAGCCCGCTGAGTGACTCGCGGCTTCCACCGACTCCCACGGTCCCGCTGGACCCCATCTACAACACACCTATCCCCCAGCTCGAGGATTGTGAGCTGTGCGCCGGATACGTCCCTGCCTTGAACCTTTACCAGAGACTGTCCCGCTACCCCCTATCCCTTCCGAGACTCATTGAGCCCGCGCTCTCCTTGTACATATTTGCAGTGCTAACCTGATTGATAAAAGATTGATTCCTAAGAACGCACGGTGTGGTGTTTCTGTGTCGTGTGGTGCCAGAAGTACGATCCTAGATACGAGATTCCTCCCCCTGAGGGGTCTCCCGCCAGTGCCCGGCTACGATACTTTGAGGGTGGGTCTCAGGGTAGTCAGGACCCCTTTCCGGGCTCCTCTGAGGTCGCCGTCTAACAATCACTCACAAAGCTATGCATGGTAAATCTGGCACTACCCATGACAAAGTTGTGCGACCACCTCTATTATTCTTTAATGCAGTCCAGCCTGGAGTCCCTGAAGCCCCTTCTTCAATAATGAATGTACAGCACTGTTAGATTGCATGTGCACCATTTAAGGGTGTTTCCTCCTAGGACAGACACCAGCATAGGGGTGGATGTGCACTCACTCACCCCAAAGCTGGATATTGTTTCACTGATGCAGAGCCAGGAAGGCCACCGATCATGACTGCACCAGAGCACCCCTAGGAGGATCAGGGCACAGTCATTGCAAGGTGAGACTATGGGGAATCGCGGCACAGGCACTGGAGGGCGGGACTAGGCGGTATCAGGGCACATTATCAGGGCACTGGAGGGTGCGGCTAGGGGGTATCAGGGCACTGGGGAGTGGGACTAGGAGTGATCAAGGCACTGGAGGGTGCGACTATGGGGTATCAGGGCACAGGCACTGGAGGGTGGGACTATGGGGTATCAGGGCACCGGAGGCTGGGACTAAGGGGTATCAGGGCACAGGCACTGAAGGGTGGGACTATGGGGTCTCAGGGCACAGGCACTGGAGGGTGGGACTAGGGGGTATCAGGGCACTGGAGGCTGGGACTAAGGGGTAGCATGGCACAGGCACTGGAGGGTGGGACTGTGGAGTCTCAGGGCACAGGCACTGGAAGGTGGGACTAGGGGGTATCAGGGCACTGGAGGGTGGGACTAAGGGGTATCAGGGCACAGGCACTGGAGGGTGGGACTATGGGTTCTCAGGGCACAGGCACTGGAGGGTGGGACTAGGGGGTATCATGGCACAGGCACTGGAGGGTGGGACTAGGGGGTATCAGGGCACAGGCATTGGAGGGTGGGACTAGGGGGTATCATGGCACAGGCACTGGAGGGAGGGACTAGGGGGTATCAGGGCACAGGGACTGGAGGGTTGGACTAGGGGGTATCAGGGCACTGGAGGATGGGACTAGGGGGTATCAGGGCACAGGCACTGGAGGGTGGGACTAGGGGGTATCAGGGCACAGGGACTGGAGGTTGGGACTAGGGGGTATCAGGACACAGGGACTGGAGGGTGGGACTAGGGGGTATCATAGCACAGGAACTGTAGGGTGGGACTAGGGGGTATCAGGGCACTGGAGGGTGGGACTAGAGGGTATCAGGGCACTGGAGGGTGGGACTAGGGGGTATCAGCGCACAGGCACTGGAGGGTGGGACTAGGAGGTATCACAGCACATGCACTGGAGGGAGGGACTAGGGGGTATCAGGGCACAGTCACTGGAGGGTGGGTCTAGGGGGTATCAGGGCACTGGAGGATGGGACTAAGGGGTATCAGGCCACAGGGACTGGAGGGTGGGTCTAGGGGGTATCAGGGCACTGGAGGATGGGACTAGGGGGTATCAGGGCACAGGCACTGGAGGGTGGGACTAGAAGGTATCATGGCACAGGCACTGGAGGGAGGGACTAGGGGTTATCAGGGCACAGTCACTGGAGGGTGGGACTAGGGGGTATCAGGGCACAGGGACTGGAGGGTGGGACTAGGTGGTATCAGGGCACTGGAGGGTGGGACTAGAGGGTATCAGGGCACTGGAGGGTGGGACTAGCGGGTATCAGGGCACAGGCACTGGAGGGTGGGACTAGGAGGTATCACAGGCCAGGCACTGGAAGGAGGGACTAGAGGGTATCAGGGCACAGGAAGGTGGGTCTAGGGGTATCAGGGCACAGGTACTGGAGGGTGGGACTAGGGGTATCAGGGCACTGGAGGGTGGGTCTAGGGGTATCAGGGCACTGGAGACTGGAGGGTGGGACTAGGAGGTATCACAGGCCAGGCACTGGAAGGTGGGACTAGAGGGTATCAGGGCACAGGAAGGTGGGTCTAGGGGTATCAGGGCACAGGCACTGGAGGGTGGGACTAGGGGGTATCAGGTCAATGGAGGGTGGGTCTAGGGGGTATCAGGGCAGAGGGATTGGAGGGTGGGACTGGGGGTATCAGGGCACTGCAGGGTGGGACTAGGAGTGATCAAGGCACTGGAGGGTGCGACTAGGGGGTATCAGGGCACAGGCACTGGAGGGTGGGACCAAGGGGTATCAGGGCACTGGAGGGTGCGACTGGGGGTATCAGGGCAAAGGCACTGGAGGATGGTACAAGGGGGTATCAGAGCACTGGGGATGGGACTAGGAGGGATCTGGACGCTGGAGGGTGGTACTAGGGGTGTCAGGGCACAGGCACTGGAGGGTGGTACTGGGGGGGATCACAGCACTAGAGGGGTAGGACAAGGTGGTTCAGGGCACTGGAGGGCGGGCCTAGGGAGATCAGGGCACTGGAGGGATGGACTAAGAGGGATCAGGGCACTAGAGGGTGGGACAAGTAGGGATCAGGGCACTGGAGGGTGGGACCAGGAGGGATAAGGGCACTGGAGGGTGGGAGTAGGGGGATCAGGGCACATGCACTGGAGGGGGGAATAGGGGGTATCGGCACTGGAGAGTGGGACTAGGGGGATCACGGCACAGGCACTGAAGGATTGGACTAGGGGGTATTAGGGCACGGGCACTGGAGGGTAGGACTAGGGGGTATCAGGGCACTGGAGGGTGGGACTAGGGGGTTTCAGGGCACTGGAGGGTGGGACTAGGGGTTGTCAGGGCATAGGCACTGGAGGGTGGGTCTAGGGGGTATCAGGGCACAGAAACTGGAGGGTGGGCCCAAGGGGTATCAGGGCACTGGAGGGTGCGACTGGGGGTATCAGGGCAAAGGCACTGGCGAGTGGGACAAGGGGGTATCAGGGCACTGGGGGATGGGACTAGGAGGGATCAGGACGCTGGAGGGTGGAACTAGGGATGTCAGGGCACAGGCACTGGAGGGTGGGACTAGGGGGATCAGCGCACAGGCACTGGAGGGTGGGAATAGGGGGTATTGGCACTGGAGAGTGGGGCTAGGGGGATCACGGCACAGGCACTGAAGGGTTGGACTATGGGGTATCAGGGCATGGGCACTGGAGGGTAGGACTAGGGGGCATCAGGGCACAGGCACTGAAGGCTTGGACTAGGGGTATCAGGGTACGGGCACTGGAGGGTAGAACTAGGGGGTCTCATAGCACAGGCACTGGAGGGTGGGACTAGGGGGTATCACGGCACAGGCACTGGAGGGTGGGACTAGGGGATATCAGGGCACTGGCGGGTGGAACTAGGCTAGGAGGGATCAGGGCACTGGAGGGTGGGACTAGGGGGATCAGGGCACAGGCACTGGAGGGAGGGACTGGGGGATCAGGTCACAAGTGCTGGAGGGTGGGGCTAGGAGGGATCAGGGCACTGGAGGGTGTGATAAGGAGGGATCAGGGCACTGGAGGGTGTAACCAGGAGGGATCAGGGCACTGGAGGGTAGGACTAGGGAAATCAGGGCACCAGCACTGGAGGGAGGGACTAGGAGGGATCAGGGCACTGGAGGATGGGACTAGGGAAATCAGGGCACAGGCACTGGAGGGTGTGACCAGGAGGGATCCGGGCACTGGAGGATGGGACTAGGGTGATCAAGGCACAGGCACCGAAGGGTGGGACTCGGGGGATCAGGTCACAAGTGCTGGAGTGTGGGACTAGGAGGGATCAGGGCCCTGAGGGGTTGGATTAGGAGGGATCAGGGCCCTGGAGATGGGACCAGGAGGGATCAGGCCACTGGAGGGTAGGACTAGGGGATTCAGGGCACAGGCACTGGAGGGTGGGACTGGGGGGATCAGGGCGCTGGAGGGTGGGACTAGGGGGATCAGGGTGCTGGAGGGTGGGACTAGGGGGATCAGGGCACTGGAGGGTGGAACTAGGGGGAATCGGGCCGCTGTAGGGTGGGACTAGGGGGTTCAGGGCACAGGCACTGGAGGATGGGACTAGGGGGATCTGGGCACTGGAGGTTGGGACTAGGGGGATCAGGTCACAAGTGCTGGAGTGTGGGACTAGGAGGGATCAGGGCACTGAGGGGTTGGATTAGGAGGGATCAGGGCACTGGAGGGTGTGACCAGGAGGGATCAGGGCACTGGAGGGTTGGTCTAGGAGGGATCAGGGCACTAGAGGGTGGGACTAGGGGATTCAGGGCACAGGCACTGGAGGGAGGGACTAGGGGGATCAGGGCACAGGCACTGGAGGGTGGGACTAGGGGGATCAGGGCGCTGGAGGGTGGGACTCGGGGGATCAGGTCACAAGTGCTGGAGTGTGAGACTAGGAGGGATCAGGGCTCTGAGGGGTTGGATTAGGAGGGATCAGGGCACTGGAGGGTGTGACCAGGAGGGATCAGGGCACTGGAGGGTGGGACTAGGGGATTCAGGGCACAGGCACTGGAGGGAGGGACTAGGAGGGATAAAGGCGCTGGAGGGTGGGACTACGGGATATCAGGGCACGAGCACTGGAGGGTGGGGCTGGGGGGGTCAGGGCACAGGCACTGGAGGGTAGGACTAGGGGGTATCAGGACACAGGCACTGGAGGGAGGGACTAGGGGGATCAGGTCACAAGTGCTGGAGTGTCGGACTAGGAGGGATCAGGGCACTGAGGGGTTGGATTAGGAGGGATCAGGGCACTGGAGGGTGTGACCAGGAGGGATCAGGGCACTGGAGGGTGGGACTAGGGGATTCAGGGCACAGACACTGGAGGGAGGGACTAGGAGGGATAAAGGCACTGGAGGCTGGGACTAGGGGGATCAGGGCACAGCCACTGGGGTGGTACCAGGGGGATCAGGGCACTGGAGGGGGGACTAGGAGGGATCAGGGCACCGGAGGGTGGGACTAGGAGGATTCAGGGCACTGGAGGATGAGACTAGGGGGGATCAAGGGACTGAAGGGTTGGACTAGGGGGACCAGGGCACTGGGGGTGGGACTAGGAGGGATCAGGGCACTGGAGGGTGGGACTAGGGGGATCAGGGCACAGGCACTGGAGGGTGGGACTAGGGGGATCAGGGCACAGGCACTGGAGGGTGGGACTAGGGGGATCAGGTCACGGGGACTGGAGGTTGGGACAAGGAGAGATTGGGGCACTGGAGGGGGGAACAGGAGGGAGTCAGGGCACTGGAGGGTGGGACTAAGGGGATCAGGGCACTGGAGGGTGAGACCGGGGGGGTCAGGGCACTGAAGGGTGGGACTAGAATGGATCAAGGCACTGAAGGGTGGGACTAGGATGGATCAAGGCACTGGACGGTGGGACCAGGGGGATCAGGGCACCGGAGGGTGGGACTCGGTGGATCAGGTCACAAGTGCTGGAGTGTGGGACTAGGAGGGATCAGGGCACTGGACGGTGGGACCAGGTGGATCAGGGCACCGGAGGATGGGACTCGGGGGATCAGGTCACAAGTGCTGGAGTGTGGGACTAGGAGGGATCAGGGCACTGGGGGGTTGGATTAGGAGGGATCAGGGCCCTGGAGGATGGGACCAGGAGGGATCAGGGCACTGGAGGGTGGGACTAGGGGATTCAGGGCACAGGCACTGGAGGGTGGGACTATGGGGTATCAGGGCACTGGAGGCTGGGACTAAGGGGTATCAGGGCACAGGCACTGAAGGGTGGGACTATGGGGTCTCAGGGCACAGGCACTGGAGGGTGGGACTAGGGGGTATCAGGGCACTGGAGGCTGGGACTAAGGGGTAGCATGGCACAGGCACTGGAGGGTGGGACTGTGGAGTCTCAGGGCACAGGCACTGGAAGGTGGGACTAGGGGGTATCAGGGCACTGGAGGGTGGGACTAAGGGGTATCAGGGCACAGGCACTGGAGGGTGGGACTATGGGGCCTCAGGGCACAGGCACTGGAGGGTGGGACTAGGGGGTATCATGGCACAGGCACTGGAGGGTGAGACTAGGGGGTATCAGGGCACAGGCATTGGAGGGTGGGACTAGGGGGTATCATGGCACAGGCACTGGAGGGAGGGACTAGGGGCTATCAGGCCACAGGGACTGGAGGGTGGGACTAGGGGGTATCAGGGCACTGGAGGATGGGACTAGGGGGTATCAGGGCACAGGCACTGGAGGGTGGGACTAGGGGGTATCAGGGCACAGGTACTGGAGGGTGGGACTAGGGGGTATCAGGACACAGGGACTGGAGGGTGGGACTAGGGGTTATCATAGCACAGGAACTGTAGGGTGGGACTAGGGGGTATCAGGGCACTGGAGGGTGGGACTAGAGGGTATCAGGGCACTGGAGGGTGGGACTAGGGGGTATCAGGGCACAGGCACTGGAGGGTGGGACCAGGAGGTATCACAGCACAGGCACTGGAGGGTGGGACTAGAGGGTATCAGGCCACAGGGACTGGAGGGTGGGTCTAGTGGGTATCAGGGCACTGGAGGATGGGACTAGGGGGTATCAGGGCACAGGCACTGGAGGGTGGGACTAGAAGGTATCATGGCACAGGCACTGGAGGGAGGGACTAAGGGGTATCAGGGCACAGTCACTGGAGGGTGGGACTATGGGGTATCAGGGCACAGGGACTGGAGGGTGGGACTAGGTGGTATCAGGGCACTGGAGGGTGGGACTAGAGGGTATCAGGGCACTGGAGGGTGGGACTAGCGGGTATCAGGGCACAGGCACTGGAGGGTGGGACTAGGAGGTATCACAGGCCAGGCACTGGAAGGTGGGACTAGAGGGTATCAGGGCACAGGAAGGTGGGTCTAGGGGTATCAGGGCACAGGCACTGGAGGGTGGGACTTGGGGTATCAGGGCACTGGAGGGTGGGTCTAGGGGTATCAGGGCACTGGAGGGTGGGACTAGAGGGTATCAGGGCACTGGAAGGTGGGTCTAGGGGGGACCAGGGCACAGGCACTGGAGGGTGGGACTAGGGGGTATCAGGGCAATGGAGGGTGGGTCTTGGGGGTATCAGGGCAGAGGGATTGGAGGGTGGGACTGGGGGTATCAGGGCACTGGAGGGTGGGACTAGGAGTGATCAAGGCACTGGAAGGTGCGACTAGGGGGTTTCAGGGCACTGCAGGGTGGGACTAGGGGGTATCAGGGCACAGACACTGGAGGGTGGCACTAGGGGGTATCAGGGCACAGGCACTGGAGGGTGGGACCAAGGGGTATCAGGGCACTGGAGGGTGCGACTGGGGGTATCAGGGCAAAGGCACTGGAGGATGGTACAAGGGGGTATCAGAGCACTGGGGATGGGACTAAGAGGGATCTGGACGCTGGAGGGTGGTACTAGGGGTGTCAGGGCACAGGCATTGGAGGGTGGTACTGGGAGGGATCACAGCACTAGAGGGGTAGGACAAGGTGGTTCAGGGCACTGGAGGGCGGGCCTAGGGAGATCAGGGCACTGGAGGGATGGACTAAGAGGGATCAGGGCACTAGAGGGTGGGACAAGTAGGGATCAGGGCACTGGAGGGTGGGACCAGGAGGGATAAGGGCACTGGAGGGTGGGAGTAGGGGGATCAGGGCACAGGCACTGGAGGGTGGGAATAGGGGGTATCGGCACTGGAGAGTGGGAATAGGGGGATCACGGCACAGGCACTGAAGGGTTGGACTAGGGGGTATTAGGGCACGGGCACTGGAGGGTAGGACTAGGGGGTATCAGGGCACTGGATGGTGGGACTAGGGGGTTTCAGGGCACTGGAGGGTGGGACTAGGGGGTGTCAGGGCATAGGCACTGGAGGGTGGGTCTAGGGGGTATCAGGGCACAGACACTGGAGGGTGGGCCCAAGGGGTATCAGGGCACTGGAGGGTGCGTCTGGGGGTATCAGGGCAAAGGCACTGGAGAGTGGGACAAGGGGGTATCAGGGCACTGGGGGATGGGACTAGGAGGGGACAGGACGCTGGAGGGTGGAACTAGGGGTGTCAGGGCACAGGCACTGGAGGGTGGGACTAGGGGGATCAGGGCACAGGCACTGGAAGGTGGGAATAGGGGGTATTGGCACTGGAGAGTGGGGCTAGGGGGATCACGGAACAGGCACTGAAGGGTTGGACTATGGGGTATCAGGGCATGGGCACTGGAGGGTAGGACTAGGGGGCATCAGGGCACAGGCACTGAAGGCTTGGACTAGGGGGTATCAGGGTACGGGCACTGGAGGGTAGAACTAGGGGGTCTCATAGCACAGGCACTGGAGGGTGGGACTAGGGGGTATCACGGCACAGGCACTGGAGGGTGGGACTAGGGGATATCAGGGCACTGGCGGGTGGAACTAGGCTAGGAGGGATCAGGGCACTGGAGGGTGGGACTAGGGGGATCAGGGCACAGGCACTGGAGGGAGGGACTGGGGGATCAGGTCACAAGTGCTGGAGGGTGGGGCTAGGAGGGATCAGGGCACTGGAGGGTGAGATTAGGAGGGATCAGGGCACTGGAGGGTAGGACTAGGGAAATCAGGGCACAGGCATTGGAGGGAGGGACTAGGAGGGATCAGGGCACTGGAGGATGGGACTAGGGTGATCAAGGCACAGGCACCGGAGGGTGGGACTCGGGGGATCAGGTCACAAGTGCTGGAGTGTGGGACTAGGAGGGATCAGGGCACTGAGGGGTTGGATTAGGAGGGATCAGGGCCCTGGAGATGGGACCAGGAGGGATCAGGGCACTGGAGGGTAGGACTAGGGGATTCAGGGCACAGGCACTGGAGGGTGGGACTGGGGGGATCAGGGCACTGGAGGGTGGAAGTAGGGGTGTCAGGGCACAGGCACTGGAGGGTAGGACTAGGGAGTATCAGGACACAGGCACTGGAGGGTGGGACTAGGGGGATCAGGGCGCTGGAGGGTGGGACTAGGGGGATCAGGGCGCTGGAGGGTGGGACTAGGGAGATCAGGGCTCTGGAGGGTGGAACTAGGGGGAATTGGGCCGCTGTAGGGTGGGACTAGGGGGTTCAGGGCACAGGCACTGGGGGATTGGACTAGGGGGATCAGGACACTGGAGGTTGGGACTAGGGGGATCAGGTCACGAGTGCTGGAGTGTGGGACTAGGAGGGATCAGGGCACTGAGGGGTTGGATTAGGAGGGATCAGGGCACTGGAGGGTGTGACCAGGAGGGATCAGGGCACTGGAGGGTTGGTCTAGGAGGGATCAGGGCACTAGAGGGTGGGACTAGGGGATTCAGGGCACAGGCACTGGAGGGAGGGACTAGGGGGATCAGGGCACAGGCACTGGAGGGTGGGACTAGGGGGATCAGGGCGCTGGAGGGTGGGACTCGGGGGATCAGGTCACAAGTGCTGGAGTGTGGGACTAGGAGGGATCAGGGCTCTGAGGGGTTGGATTAGGAGGGATCAGGGCACTGGAGGGTGTGACCAGGAGGGATCAGGGCACTGGAGGGTGGGACTAGGGGATTCAGGGCACAGGCACTGGAGGGAGGGACTAGGAGGGATAAAGGCGCTGGAGGGTGGGACTATGGGATATCAGGGCACGAGCACTGGAGGGTGGGGCTGTGGGGGTCAGGGCACAGGCACTGGAGGGTAGGACTAGGGGGTATCAGGACACAGGCACTGGAGGGAGGGACTAGGGGGATCAGGTCACAAGTGCTGGAGTGTCGGACTAGGAGGGATCAGGGCACTGAGTGGTTGGATTAGGAGGGATCAGGGCACTGGAGGGTGTGACCAGGAGGGATCAGGGCACTGGAGGGTGGGACTAGGGGATTCAGGGCACAGACACTGGAGGGAGGGACTAGGAGGGATAAAGGCACTGGAGGCTGGGACTAGGGGGATCAGGGCACAGCCACTGGGGTGGTACCAGGTGGATTAGGGCACTGGAGGGGGGACTAGGAGGGATCAGGGCACTGGAGGGTGGGACTAGGGGGATCAGGGCACAGGCACTGGAGGGTGGGACTAGGGGGATCAGGGCACAGGCACTGGAGGGTGGGACTAGGGGGATCAGGTCACGGGGACTGGAGGTTGGGACAAGGAGAGATTGGGGCACTGGAGGGGGGAACAGGAGGGAGTCAGGGCACTGGAGGGTGGGAAAAAGGGGATCAGGGCACTGGAGGGTGTGACCGGGGGGGCAGGGCACTGAAGGGTGGGACTAGAATGGATCAAGGCACTGAAGGGTGGGACTAGGATGGATCAAGGCACTGGACGGTGGGACCAGGGGGATCAGGGCACCGGAGGGTGGGACTCGGTGGATCAGGTCACAAGTGCTGGAGTGTGGGACTAGGAGGGATCAGGGCACTGGACGGTGGGACCAGGGGGATCAGGGCACCGGAGGATGGGACTCGGGGGATCAGGTCACAAGTGCTGGAGTGTGGGACTAGGATGGATCAGGGCACTGGGGGGTTGGATTAGGAGGGATCAGGGCCCTGGAGGATGGGACCAGGAGGGATCAGGGCACTGGAGGGTGGGACTAGGGGATTCAGGGCACAGGCACTGGAGGGAGGGACTAGGAGGGATAAAGGCGCTGGAGGGTGGGACTACGGGATATCAGGGCATGAGCACTGGAGGGTGGGACTGGGGGTTCATGGCATGAGCGCTGGAGGGTGGAAGTAGGGGGTGTCAGGGCACAGGCACTGGAGGGTACGACTAGGGGGTATCAGGACAAAGGCTCTGAAGGGAGGGACTAGGGGGATCAGGATGCTGGAGGGTGGGACTAGGGGGATCAGGGCACAGGCACTGGGGGTGGTACTAGGGGATCAGGGCACTGGAGGAGGGACTAGGAGGGATCAGGGCAATGGAGGGTGGGACTAGGAGGGCTCAGGGCAGTGGGGGGTGAGACTAGGGGGGATCAGGGGACTGAAGGGTTGGACTAGGGGGGATCAGGGCACTGGGGGTGGGACTAGGAGGGATCAGGGCACTGGAGGGTGGGACTAGGGGGATCGGGGCACTGGAGGGTGGGACTAGGGGGATCAGGGCACAGGCACTGGAGTGTGGGACTAGGGGGATCAGGCCACAGGCACTGGAGGGTGGGACTAGGGGGATCAGGCCACAGGCACTGGAGGGTGGGACTAGGGGGATCAGGGCACAGGCACTGGAGGGTGGGACTAGGGGGATCAGGTCACGGGTGCTAAAGGTTGGGACAAGGAGGGATTGGGGCACTGGAGGGGGAATACAGGAGGGAGTCAGGGCACTGGAGGGTGGGACTAGAATGGATCAAGGCACTGGATGGTGGGACCAGGGGAATCAGGGCACTGGAGGGTGGGACTAGGAGGAATCAGGGCACTGGAGGGTGGAACTAGGGGGAATCGGTCCGCTGTAGGGTGGGACTAGGGGGTTCAGGGCACAGGCACTGGAGGATGGGACTAGGGGGATCAGGGCATATGCACTGGAGGGTGGGACTAGGGGGATCAGGTCACTGGAGGAGGGGACCAGGAGGGATCAGGGCACTGGAGGGTGGGACTAGGAGGGATCAGGAGGCTGGAGGGTGGGACTAGGGGGTATCAGTGCACGGGCACTGGAGGATGGGACTGGGGGGATCACAGCACCAGAGGGGTAGGACTAGGGGGGTCATGACTCTAAAGGGTGGGACTGGGGGGATCAGGGCACTGGAGGGTGCGGTTAGGGGGTTCAAGGCACTGGAGGGTGGGACTAGGAGGGATCAGGGCACTGGAGGGTGGGAGTAGGGGTCAGGGCACAGGTACTGGAGGGTGGGAATGGGGGGATCACAGCACTGGAGAGGTAGGACTTGGGGGGTCACGGCACTGGAGGCTGGGACTAGGGGGGCCAGGGCACTGGAGTGTGGAATTAGGGGGATCAGGGCACTGGAGGGTGGGACTAGGGGGTATCAGGACACAGGCACTGGAGAGTGGGACTAGGAGGGAGCAGGGCACTGGAGGGTGGGACTAGAGAGATCAGGAAGCTGG
This sequence comes from Triturus cristatus, assembly GCF_964204655.1. NCBI lineage: Eukaryota > Metazoa > Chordata > Amphibia > Caudata > Salamandridae > Triturus > Triturus cristatus. The sequence goes on from NC_140589.1 coordinate 42,615,183, forward strand.
AGGGTGGGACTAGGGGTATCAGGGCACGGGCAATGGGAGGGTGGGACCGGGGGGGTCGGGGCGCAGGCACCGAAGGGTGGGACTAGGGGGTATCAGGGCACTGTAGGGTGGGACTAGGAGGATCAGGGCACTGTAGGGGGGACTAGGATGGATCAAGGCACTGGACGGTGGGACCAGGGGGATCGGGGCACCGGAGGGTGGGACTCGGTGGATCAGGTCACAAGTGCTGGAGTGTGGGACTAGGAGGGATCAGGGCACTGGAGGGTGGGACTAGGGGGGTCAGGGCACTGGAGGGTGAGACCGGGGGGATCAGGGACCTGAAGGGTGGGAATAGGATGGATCAAGGCACTGGAGGGTGGGACCAGGGGGATCAGGGCACTGGAGGGTGGAACTAGGGGGAATCAGGCCACTGTAGGGTGGGATTAGGGGGATCAGGGCACAGGCACTGGAGGATGGGACTAGGAGGATCAGGGCACAGGCACTGGAGGGTGGGACTAGGGGGATCAGGGCACTGGAGGGTGGGACTAGGAGGGATTAGGACACTGGGTGGTTGGACTAGGAGGATCAGGGCACTGGAGGGTGGGACTATGAGGGATCAGGGCGCTGGAGTGTGGGACCAGGAGGTATCAGGGCACGGGCATTGGAGAGTGGGACTAGGGGGATCAGGACGCTGGAGGGTGGAATTAGGGGGTATCAGGGCTCGGGCACTGGAGTGTGGGACTAGGAGGGATCAGGGCACCGGAGGGGGGGACTAGGAGGGATCAGGGCACTGAAGGGTGGGACTAGGAATGATCAGGGCACTGAAGGGTGGGACTAGGAGGAACAGGGCACAGGCACTGGAGAGTGGGACTAGGAGGGATCAGGATGCTGGAGGGTGGGACTAGGGGGTGTCAGGGCACAAACACTAGGGGGTCGGACTAGGGGGTATCAGGACACAGGCACTGGAGGGAAGGACTATGGGGTCTCAGGACACAGGCACTGGACGGTGGGACTAGGAGGGATCAGGGCACAGGCACTGGAGGGTGGGACTAGGCGGTATCAGGGCACTGGAGTGTAGGACTAGGAGGGATCAGGAGGCTGGAGGGTGGGACTAGGGGGTATCAGTGCACGGGCACTGGAGGATGGGACTGGGGGGATCACAGCACCAGAGGGGTAGGACTAGGGGGGTCATGACTCTGAAGGGTGGGACTGGGGGGATCAGGGCACTGGAGGGTGCGGTTAGGGGGTTCAGGGCACTGGAGGGTGGGACTAGGAGGGATCAGGGCACTGGAGGGTGGGAGTAGGGGTCAGGGCACAGGTACTGGAGGGTGGGAATGGGGGGATCACAGCACTGGAGAGGTAGGACTTGGGGGGTCATGGCACTGGAGGCTGGGACTAGGGGGGCCAGGGCACTGGAGTGTGGAATTAGGGGGATCAGGGCACTGGAGGGTGGGACTAGGGGGTATCAGGACACAGGCACTGGAGAGTGGGACTAGGAGGGAGCAGGGCACTGGAGGGTGGGACTAGAGAGATCAGGAAGCTGGAGGGTGGGACTAGGGGTATCAGGGCACGGGCAATGGGAGGGTGGGACCGGGGGGGTCGGGGCGCAGGCACCGAAGGGTGGGACTAGGGGGTATCAGGGCACTGTAGGGTGGGACTAGGAGGATCAGGGCACTGTAGGGGGGACTAGGATGGATCAAGGCACTGGACGGTGGGACCAGGGGGATCAGGGCACCGGAGGGTGGGACTCGGTGGATCAGGTCACAAGTGCTGGAGTGTGGGACTAGGAGGGATCAGGGCACTGGACGGTGGGACCAGGGGGATCAGGGCACCGGAGGATGGGACTCGGGGGATCAGGTCACAAGTGCTGGAGTGTGGGACTAGGAGGGATCAGGGCACTGGGGGGTTGGATTAGGAGGGATCAGGGTCCTGGAGGATGGGACCAGGAGGGATCAGGGCACTGGAGGGTGGGACTAGGGGATTCAGGGCACAGGCACTGGAGGGAGGGACTAGGAGGAATAAAGGCGCTGGAGGGTGGGACTACGGGATATCAGGGCATGAGCACTGGAGGGTGGGACTGGGGGTTCATGACATGAGCGCTGGAGGGTGGAAGTAGGGGGTGTCAGGGCACAGGCACTGGAGGGTACGACTAGGGGGTATCAGGACAAAGGTTCTGAAGGGAGGGACTAGGGGGATCAGGATGCTGGAGGGTGGGACTAGGGGGATCAGGGCACAGGCACTGGGGGTGGTACTAGGGGATCAGGGCACTGGAGGGGGGACTAGGAGGGATCAGGGCAATGGAGGGTGGGACTAGGAGGGTTCAGGGCAGTGGAGGGTGAGACTAGGGGGGATCAGGGGTGTTGGACAGGCCACATGAAGGGCTTGCTCCCTCCCCGCATGACAGGGCCCGAGCCCCGGCCCTCCAGGTGTTACCCACAGAAACAACCCGCACCCCGTGTCATACGGGACTCCTGCCCCCGGACATCCCTGTATCATGGGGCCGAACCACTACCGGCTTCCTCGCCCGGCCAGGCCGCCATCTTTGACACTGCACCACGAGGCCGCGTGGCCTCAGCTCGACCCTAACCCTGGGCCTGGCCAGGCCCCGACATCCCGGCACCACCATCCACCCAGGAGGTGAACGGACCACTTGGCAGGTCGATGGGAGAAAGAAGTGTCGATGGCTCTCCCCCGCCAGGTGCCGATCGCCCCCCAGCTCCCCCGGGCGCTGGCTCCACCCCCCTGCTGGGTGTCTGGACTCCCTCACCCCGGACCTCCCGGCCTCCAAGTGCGAGGGGCCGAACATCAAAGGGCGCCAGACCTATAACTGGGGCAGCTCCAGAGCAGGAAGGCAGTTGTATCCTGGAGTCGAGAGACACCGAGAAGAACTCATCCTTGACGGACTACCGGCGCTGCCGTAGCCCTGCCTTGTGAACTATCACTCTGCCTGCTGGCGCTGCCGCGGCCTTCTGCATCCTCCATCCTCGTCGGGACCTGCTGGCGCTGCCGCGGACCGTTGTATCTACCACCTTCGTTGGGACCTGCTGGCGCTGCCGCGGCCCGTTGTAACCACCACCTTCATCGGGACCTGCTGGCGCTGCCGCGGACCGTGTAACGACCACCTTCACCGGGACCTGCTGGCGCTGCCGCGGCCCGTCCAACTAGAACACCGAGCTCGAGGATTGTGAGCTATCCATCATTTCATCGCATCTACCAGATTGGTAACAAGACTGTCCCGCTATCCCCTTTCCCAACCAAGAGACTAGAATCGAGGGGACCCCTGAGTCCTGACCTCCTTGTACCATTCTATCGTACCTAAAGATTGCTTATAAATAACGTTAAAACCTATCTTTGTGTGGTGTACATCTGTGGGGGGGAAGTTACTCGTCTGTACGATCGCTGGAGACGGCTCTCCCCGGAGACCTCTCCCCTTGTCCTCGGCCCACTCTCCCGGTCCGTCTAACATTGGTGGCCAGCGGCGCGATCCGAATCAACGCGTAATCGTACAGAGAGTAGCGCACCCCACGACAAAACCACGATGTCAACCAAAGAGAGCGGATCCACCGAGAAATTCCAGATGGAGAAATTGGAAGAGTACAACCATCGTGAATTGAAACAATTCTGCATTGAACTAGGCATTGCTACCACCGGCCTGAGTACCAAAGACGATTTCAAGCACGCCATTGAGTCGTGGGCAGAAACCGGGGCCGCCAGATCCCCGGACCAAAACATTACAGCATCAGAGAGGAACACCACGGCTCCCGAAGAACGAAGAACGGGCCTCTCGCAGGAAGAGATCCAAGAGAGAGAAAAAAACAGACTACATGAGTGTGAGAAGTTGGCCTGGTATATGATGCTCACTAGTTAAAGTGATCACCTTGTACCATGCCAAGCAACCCTTATGGTGTGGTTGTAAGTCAACCTTTTCGGACTAGCTGCCCTAGTGGTAGCGTAGGCTAAGCAGTCTTTGAGGCTAAACTCGTGAAGCGTGTTAAGCCAGCTGTTTTACCAAATGCAACCCTCTTTTATACCAATGAAAGGACACCACACAGATATATATTCAAAATATATATGTATTTATTTCTCAAAGTAACCCCTAGTCTCTTTATGAGCACAGGAGCACAAATCGTCAAACAAGATTACAGTAGAATACACAGAAGTTGCACTTTATATGGATAGGCCCTGGTGGCCGCTCGAACCATATACTAAAATAGTGGTATAAGTACCACGAACAGAATAGGGAAAAGGCCTAGGGCCTCTAGAATCGCTGGGCCTACAAGGAGCTAACGTCAGTTAGTGACCAGGAGGTCCACGGGTGGCGTGTGCAGAGCAAATAGTCACACGCGTGCTCCCATAGGTTTCAATGGGTGCGTAAAAAGTACAAAGTTACTGCAAAGAGGATCTTCCGGATGGACTAGGAACTCAAGATTTGGAACACAGGCACTAGAGATGTAATACTACACTTGGGCACAGGTGTGCCAGATTTACCTCACCCACAGGAAGCGGGTGCATAGGCCTCGAAGTGCGTCGGGTTTCTTCTATCTGTTCCGTGGAGCCTGAAGACAAAGATGCTGCAGGCGGTCGGTCCGGGAGAGATGCAGTGGATCCAAGAGTGGATCGGAGATGTTGAAGACCTGTAAGCAGAGGGGACAGTGTTCACAGTCACTAGCCAGTGACCAGCGTGGCACCAGGTGGGTACCAGGCAATGTCGGGTGCAAACAGGAAGAAAGGTGTAGCTTGTCTCTGCAGCCACGTGGTCCCTGGAGGTCGACGACGTCCAGGAGTTGGTTTACGAGCTGTCCCATGCAGGCTCTCGCTGTCGGCGGTGTCGGCGACTTGATCGAAGCAAACAAGCCTTGGCAAAAGCAATTGTTGTAGGAGGTGAAATAAGCTGATGGTTCTGACCAGCAAGGTCAGAAGGACTGCTCCTTTGGAGGGGAGCAAGGGCCAGTCTGGAGCAACCAGACCAGCGGTGTATTTCTTGAAGTTCGTCGCCAAGATGGCTACTAGCCAGCGGGCCAGCAACCGGTTAGGCACGTCGAGTGGCAAAATGCAGAAGGGCCCCACGCAGATCGTGGAGATGCTGGAGGGCTCACCTTTGGTGCAGATGCTGCTCGGGTGTTGGGCTTCTCAGATCCCAAAGCACAACTTGGAGGGAGCCTCGGTTGTTGCACTTGTCAGCTTGTCGTGGTCGTTTCAAGATGGCTGGCTCCACGTGTCTCGGTGCCTCCACGGGTCTCCTCTTTTCAGGGACTGTGGATCGGGCGGTGAGAGGTCTGGAGGTCCAGGTCTTGTCAGTCTCTGGGCTCGGGCTCCGGCGGGAGGCGGCGGCAAAGCAGACGTTGATTCGCAGGATGGTGCTTGCGTTAGCAAGGTGGTCACTCCCTGACCACAGGGGAGATTGGCTTCAGTCCTCTGTGCAGCAGAGCGTCGAAGTTCCCGTCTTCTTCTTAGTGTTAAGTTGATTCCAGGATGTCTGAAGTCTTAGGACACAGCTCCTACCTTTAAGCGGATTCTAGGGGCCGGACTACCTGCTAGGTCCCTCCCTAAGGGTGGGACCAGGAAGGGGGGTGGTTACACCCCCAATCCTTTGTCCAGCTCGCCCCAGGCCCGGGACTGGTGTGCCCCAGGACCGGTTTGAACTGGCATATGCACCGAGGCCCCTTGTGAGCCACAGGCATGTCTGGTTTCTTTCAAGCCCTACCTGACCAATACACAAAATCCTGTCTGGGGTGGTGCATGCACCTCCCCTGGCAGGAAACCCTTTGTCCACACCTCCCAAGCTGGAAGGACTCCCAGCAGCAGGAGGGCAGACTTGTGTCTGAGGTGGCAGCATCCATTTTGTGGAGCTGAGGCTATGTCTGATTTTACCCGGGTTTCAGGTACTGTACATGTCGTGTCCCTCTAGAAGGGTGGAATGCTAACCCCGTCGCCAGAATTGGCGAGGGGTTAGTATTCCAATTCGTATGACACCTTACTCGACATGTTTTGATAAAGCCAAACCAAAGATAGCATTTAACCGCGAGGTTCATAATGCACTTAAGAGTATATGGTATGACGATATCTGGAAACAGTAGAAGGAAGTTGTTCCGACCACTGCAGACAGGCTCAGCTCATGCCAGAGCACCACCTCACATGGAACCAAGCACTCTGCCTTCAGGATTGTTAAGGCCTGCCATAGGAGTGACTTATAGGTTAACATGTGTCCCATTTAAGGTTAGGTATAGGTATACTACACCTAAGTAAGAGGTGATTACACCAACTTACCCCAGCTGAGTGATCAGCCAGTTGTGTCAGATTGTTAGGCCAAGCCTGGGGTGGCATAATACATGCTTCAGCCCCTGGCAGGCCTTGGGTACACCAATGCCCTGGGTACCTAGTGTACACTGGTACAGGGGCTGACAGGGTGATCCAACCAATTGGGTATGTACCTAGGGTACATGGAGTCCATTTTAAAGAGAGAACAGCCAGGCTGAGATCCTGAATAGCAGGATCTCAGGCCAACTAAGTCGAAAAACCAGCTAGACACTAGGCAAAAATTTGGGGGTAACCATAGTCAGATATCCACCTTCCTACACAGAGTTAGAAATGGCACGGCTCAAAATGGACGGTGAACTAAAATTAGCCGAACAAAAACTGAACCTAGAGCATCTGCGGCTCCGAGAAGAACGGGAAGAAAAACAGAGGCAGAGAGAGCTCGAAGAAAAGAGATTAGCATACGAACTCGAGCGCAAACTGGCAGAGATAGACCTACGGAAGCAGAACAAAGAACTGGAGGTGCCCGAGCGACCACGCACCCCGGGAGCGACAGAAAAGAAAGTCCACATCCCCAAGGATGTCGTTCGAGAGTATGTCCGAGAAGACGACATACAACAGTTTTTCAAGGCCTACGAGATCGCCATGACCTCCCACCGGATCGATCGAAGTGACTGGGGAGCCGGTCTATGGGGGAGGTTCGTCAATGAAGGCCGCGATGCCCTGTTACAGCTCCCAGACCACCTGATGTCATCCTATGACCACATGAAGGCTGCCCTCCTCACCCGATATGGGCTCACACCCGAAATGTACCGCCAGAGGTTCCGAGACTGCACCCGGATCCCGGGTACAACTTGGGTGGAATATGTCAACTATTTCAGCCGAGCCTTCGAGGGTTGGATCAAGGGAAGCCACGTAACGACCTACGAGCAACTTTTTAATCTCATGGTGTGGGAGCACCTCTCTAACAACTGCTTCGTCGAGCTCAGGCAGCACCTCCTCGACAGTAAATTGACTGACCCACGGCAACTCGCCGCCGAAGCTGACCGTTGGGAAAGCACCCGAGTGGGCCGGAGAGGGCCGCACGAACAGAACCGGAACAACCAAGGTCAGCACCGTCCCCGAGGAGGAGGAGGAGGCCAGGGACGAGGAAGAGACACCGTCCCGGCCGCTCCCGCGGCCAGCACCCCGCCCCCGGCCAGCCGGGGCAACCCCCCGATGCGCGCGGGGCTCCGAGCCAATGTCACGTGCCACCGATGCCAGCGAGTCGGCCACTACGCCAATGACCCGAACTGTCCACAGAACCAAACCCCGAGACCCCGCCAGGTAGCTGCCGCCGCCCTGGGGGGAGAACAAATCTCCGAAGAACAGGAAGAATACGAGCAGGGTCAACAAGAGTGGGAACCGGCCGCCATGGTTCTAGCGTGCCTAGGGGGAAGAGACATGGTCCCGCGGGCTCCCCTACCCGCCAACACCAGGAAATATAGTCAGTGGGTGAACATTAATGGACGCCGGGCCGAGGCACTACGTGACACGGGGGCCAGTGTGACGGCCGTCCGCTGTCACCTGGTAAAACCAGAGCAGATCCTGCCGAACATTCTCTGCCCCGTCCGTTCAGCCGACAATTCGGAGAGTCTATGTCGGATGGCCTGCGTCCCCTTCGAATGGGGAGGAGTCTCCGGCATGTTGAAGGTGACGGTCCGAGATGATGCCCCCGTGGACTGTCTCCTGGGGAATGATCTTGAGAGTTCCCCGTGGGCCGCCGTAGAAAGAAGAGAGCACCTGGGGATGTTGGGCCTCCCGGACTGGGCGTGCGTAACCACCCGGTCCATGGCCGCCCGTACCATCCCCCGACCAGAAGAACCAGAATGGCCAGCACCTCCTCCCCCAATCGCTCCAGTAGAGGACACCGACCATACCGACCCCCCAGAGCAAACCCCCGAAGGGCTCACTCAGCCCCAGGACCTTCCCAACCTGGCTCAGTGGCGTCAAGAAGGAGGGCCCACCCAGGAACAGTTCCGTCAAGAACAGAAGACCTGTCCCTCCCTCGAGGGACTCCGCCAGCAAGCCCTCGCCCAGAGCGCAGGGGACACCACCGGAGCCCATTGGATCTATTGGGACAACGAACTATTGTACAGTGAACAGAGAATCGCGGAGTTAGGGGCCAGTCGAGTGCTGGTGGTGCCCCTCCGTTTTAGAGACTTCCTGTTAAATTTGGCCCACGATGTCCCTCTGACTGGACACCTGGGCCAGGACAAAACCTACAGTCGCCTGGTGACCCACTTTTTCTGGCCAAAGATGAGAAACGACGTCCTCAACCACTGCCGGTCCTGCCCCACGTGCCAGGCCAGCGGGAAGAGCGGCCGCAAACTCAAAGCACCTCTGCAGCCCTTCCCAGATGTCACCACCCCGTTCGAGAGGGTGGGGATAGACATTGTGGGGCCCCTGGACCCCCGTACAGCACAAGGACATCGGTTCATCCTGGTACTGGTGGACCACGCCACCCGCTACCCCGAGGCTGTACCCCTGCGAACTGTAACAGCCCCGGTGGTCGGCCGGGCCTTAATGGGGATCTTCTCCCGGGTGGGCTTCCCCCGAGAAGTCGTCAGCGACAGAGGCACAAACTTTATTTCGAAGTACATGAAGTCCCTCTGGCAACAGTGCGGGGTCACCTACCGATTCACGACCCCCTATCACCCTCAAGGAAACGGACTAGTCGAGCGGTTCAACCGCACGCTCAAGGGAATGATTGGGGGGTTGGAAGAACCCCTCCGTCGCCAGTGGGATGTACTACTTCCGTGCCTCCTCTTCGCCTATCGAGAAGTTCCCCAGAAGTCCCTCGGCTTTAGCCCTTTCGAACTCTTGTACGGGCACCCTGTGCGAGGGCCCCTCAGCCTAGTCAAAGAAGGTTGGGAGATGGCCCCCCTAAAGACCCCTCCAGACGTCTTCAAGTACCTCCTGACCCTACGCAATCAGACCAGGCGATTCCGAGAGATGGCGAAAGCGAACCTTGAGGCCAGTCAGGAGGACATGAAAAAATGGTACGATCAAAATGCCTCCTCCATCGAATTCGAACCTGGCCAACAAGTGTGGGTGATGTCCCCCACCGAACCATGCGCCTTGCAGGACAAGTGGACGGGGCCCTTCAAAGTGGTCGAACGCAAGAGCCCCGTCACCTATCTCATCGATATGGAATCTCCACGGAACCCCCTCTGGGTCCTCCACACCAACAGACTCAAACCCCACTTTGTGCGCTCGGAGCTCAGCCTCCTGATGGCTACAGACAGTGGAGCGGAAGAAGACTCTGAGCCTCTCCCTGATCTCCTGAAGACTCGTGAAAAAGATGGTTCCGTGGACGAGGTCCGGCTCTCCGATGCCCTCACCCCGGAACAGCGCCAAGGCTGCCGGGACCTCCTGCTGCAGTTTGCTACCTTGTTTTCCCTCACCCCAGGGGTCACCCCCTGGTGCTTGCACGACGTGGACACTGGGGACAGTCCCCCTATCAGACACCGGGCGTACCGCGTACCAGATCGGGTACGGGCCTGCATCCAAGAGGAGGTATCAAAGATGCTCACGCTCGGGGTCATCGAGCCCTCGGACAGCCCCTGGGCCAGCCCGGTCGTGCTGGTCCCCAAAGCTGCTGCTCCCGGCACCACTCCTGAGCTCCGATTCTGCGTCGACTATCGGGGCTTGAATGCTGTTACCAAAACCGACGCTCATCCCATCCCCCGAGTGGATGAACTGATCGACCGCATGGGGGCTGCCCGCTACCTCAGCATCTTCGACCTGACAGCGGGCTACTGGCAGATCGGTCTCACACCCCGGGCCCAAGAACGATCCGCGTTTTCTACCCCCGATGGCCACTACCACTTCAAAGTTATGCCCTTCGGCATGAAGAATGCCCCAGCTACTTTTCAGCGACTAGTGAACCAGGTCTTGGCGGGGCTCGAGGAGTTCAGCGCCGCCTACCTGGACGATATCGCTGTGTACAGCCGCCACTGGTCCGACCACCTCCACCACCTCCGAGAGGTCCTGCAGGCCCTCCAACGGGCCGGCCTCACAATCAAGGCCAGCAAGTGCCAAATTGGTCAGGGGTCCGTGACCTATCTCGGACACCAGGTGGGAAGCGGTCTGGTGGCCCCTCTGCAACTCAAAATCGCTGCCATCCAGTCCTGGCAGCCCCCAGTCACGCAGACCGTGGTCCGAGCCTTCTTGGGGCTCACCGGCTACTACCGGCGGTTCGTGAGGGACTATGGCAGCATTGTGGGGCCCCTCACGGGACTCACATCCAAAAACCACCCGAAGAAGATCAACTGGACCCCAGACTGTCAAGCGGCCTTCGAGAAGCTGAAAGCCGCCATGTGCACTGCCCCGGTGCTCCAGGCCCCCGACTACAGTCGGGAATTCATCGTACAGACAGATGCCTCCGACCATGGCATCGGGGCGGTCCTCTCCCAGCTGAACTCCGAGGGACTTGACAGCAGACGCCTCCTGGCCCGAGAACAGCGATGGAGCACCATCGAGAGGGAGGCCTTCGCAGTGGTGTGGGCCCTCAAAAAGCTCCAGCCCTATCTCTTCGGTACCCACTTCCGGGTGCAAACAGATCATCGACCCCTGCAGTGGCTAATGCAGATGGGGGGGAAAACCCCAAACTATTGCGTTGGTCCATCTCCCTGCAGGGGATGGACTTCACTGTGGAACATCGCCCGGGCCAAGACCACGCCAACGCAGATGGCCTGTCACGCTTTTTCCGCCTCGACGAGGAGAGTCCCCAAGAGGATGGGTGACTCTCCCCGCCTTCAGCTGGGGGGGACGCATGTTGGACAGGCCACATGAAGGGCTTGCTCCCTCCCCGCATGACAGGGCCCGAGCCCCGGCCCTCCAGGTGTTACCCACAGAAACAACCCGCACCCCGTGTCATACGGGACTCCTGCCCCCGGACATCCCTGTATCATGGGGCCGAACCACTACCGGCTTCCTCGCCCGGCCAGGCCGCCATCTTTGACACTGCACCACGAGGCCGCGTGGCCTCAGCTCGACCCTAACCCTGGGCCTGGCCAGGCCCCGACATCCCGGCACCACCATCCACCCAGGAGGTGAACGGACCACTTGGCAGGTCGATGGCTCTCCCCCGCCAGGTGCCGATCGCCCCCCAGCTCCCCCGGGCGCTGGCTCCACCCCCCTGCTGGGTGTCTGGACTCCCTCACCCCGGACCTCCCGGCCTCCAAGTGCGAGGGGCCGAACATCAAAGGGCGCCAGACCTATAACTGGGGCAGCTCCAGAGCAGGAAGGCAGTTGTATCCTGGAGTCGAGAGACACCGAGAAGAACTCATCCTTGACGGACTACCGGCGCTGCCGTAGCCCTGCCTTGTGAACTATCACTCTGCCTGCTGGCGCTGCCGCGGCCTTCTGCATCCTCCATCCTCGTCGGGACCTGCTGGCGCTGCCGCGGACCGTTGTATCTACCACCTTCGTTGGGACCTGCTGGCGCTGCCGCGGCCCGTTGTAACCACCACCTTCATCGGGACCTGCTGGCACTGCCGCGGACCGTGTAACGACCACCTTCACCGGGACCTGCTGGCGCTGCCGCGGCCCGTCCAACTAGAACACCGAGCTCGAGGATTGTGAGCTATCCATCATTTCATCGCATCTACCAGATTGGTAACAAGACTGTCCAGCTACCCCCTTTCCCAACCAAGAGACTAGAATCGAGGGGACCCCTGAGTCCTGACCTCCTTGTACCATTCTATCGTACCTAAAGATTGCTTATAAATAACGTTAAAACCTATCTTTGTGTGGTGTACATCTGTGGGGGGGAAGTTACTCGTCTGTACGATCGCTGGAGACGGCTCTCCCCGGAGACCTCTCCCCTTGTCCTCGTCCGACCCTCCCGGTCCGTCTAACAAGGGGACTGAAGGGTTGGACTAGGGGGGATCAGGGAACTGCGGGTGGGACTAGGAGGGATCAGGGCACTGGAGGGTGGGACTAGGGGGATCAGGGCACAGGCACTGGAGTGTGGGACTAGGGGGATCAGGCCACAGGCCCTGGAGGGTGGGACTAGGGGGATCAGGGCACAGGCACTGGAGGGTGGGACTAGGGGGATCAGGCCACAGGCACTGGAGGGTGGGACTAGGGGGATCAGGGCACAGGCACTGGAGGGTGGGACTAGGGGGATCAGGTCACGGGTGCTAAAGGTTGGGACAAGGAGGGATTGGGGCACTGGAGGGGGAAAACAGGAGGGAGTCAGGGCACTGGAGGGTGGGACTAGAATGGATCAAGGCACTGGATGGTGGGACCAGGGGGATCAGGGCACTGGAGGGTGGGACTAGGAGGAATCAGGGCACTGGAGGGTGGAACTAGGGGGAATCGGTCCGCTGTAGGGTGGGACTAGGGGGTTCAGGGCACAGGCACTGGAGGATGGGACTAGGGGGATCAGGGCATAGGCACTGGAGGGTGGGACTAGGGGGATCAGGTCACTGGAGGAGGGGACCAGGAGGGATCAGGGCACTGGAGGGTGGGACTAGGGGGGTCAGGGCACTGGAGGGTGAGACCGGGGGGATCAGGGACCTGAAGGGTGGGAATAGGATGGATCAAGGCACTGGAGGGTGGGACCAGGGGGATCAGGGCACTGGAGGGTGGAACTAGGGGGAATCAGGCCGCTGTAGGGTGGGATTAGGGGGATCAGGGCACAGGCACTGGAGGATGGGACTAGGGGGATCAGGGCACAGGCACTGGAGGGTGGGACTAGGGGGATCAGGGCACTGGAGGGTGGGAGTAGGAGGGATTAGGACACTGGGTGGTTGGATGTGAGACCGGCCACACGGCGTATGCCCTCCCTATCATCCAGCCAACCTGCAACCACCCCCAAGACACGGCATCTCCGACTCCGGCCGCCCCAGCCACACAGACCCGAGAGCCGGCCAGAGCCCCCGACAGACTCGACACCCTACCACGCATGTCCGACCGAGGGAGCGGGAACCCCCGAGCCAGACCAAGAGGCGCCAGCCCAGTCACACCTCGGATCGCCTTCCCCCGGGAGGACTCGATCGGCCACCAGGCCCCTGGGGAGCAGGCGCCTCGCCTGCCGAGCGTCTGGGGTCCCTCCCAGACCCACCTGAAAAGACCAAAGAAACGAGCGGCAGGAAATCCCGCCGCACCCCCTCAGTCACCCAAGGCCCCTCTCTGCGAGGACTCCGGACTTCAAAGGGCAGTGGGAGTATAATAAGGGGTGCCGGAGGAACGAATGGCAGAGAAGACCTGGAACCATCGAAGCCTGCTGACGCTGTCGCGGCTCCCGAATACCGAACCACCTTGGCCTGCTGAGTGACTCGCGGCCCCCAGCCATTGAACCATCTGAGCCCTGCTGACGAGATCGCGGCTCCCGAACTCCGAACCACCTGGGCCTGCTGAGTGACTCGCGGTCCCCAGCCATCGAACCATCTGAGCCCTGCTGACGGGATCGCGGCTCCCGAATTCCGACTACCTGTGCCTGCTGAGTGACTCGCGGCGCTCCCCTCGAGGACGAATTGGCAAGAGATCGCCCAGAGAAACAACACCCTCCAGCTCGAGGATTGTGAGCTATCCGCAGGGTACTTTGCAGAGACACTACCTTCAAAGACTGCCCCGCTACCCCCATTACCCTACCACCGACTTGTAGTATCTTGTGCCGCTGATGTACTACTTACACCTTGGATCATAAAGATCCCTTGAAACCTTTGATAAAAGAACCTATCGTCCTACAAAGAATACGTGTGGTGTCACTCTGTTCGTAGTGTAAGCTCAGTGTGTGCGCGCCTGGTTCGGCCTACTTGGGAGAGGTGGGTCAAGGGGGTGGGCCCGACGTATCGAACCCCCCTCCGGCGAACGCCTTGCCAACATTTGGTGGCAGCGGTGGGATCCGAGCCGACACCGAAAGAGAGCGTGCAGTGAACGACTGACGCACTACCAAACAGAGATGGAAGGAGAAACCTCCCTGGGTGCCGCAGGTACCGAAATGAGCTCGACGTTCCGAGAAGATCAATTGGACTATTATACGCATAGAGAATTAAAACAATTTTGCAAAGACCTTGGAATCGCTACCACCGGATTAAGCACAAAAGAAGACTTCCAAAAAGTATTGAAGACCTGGGTCGAGACGGGGGCGCCCCCGACCCAAACGGAAGGAGACTCCGCCCATGAACCACAAAGCATCCCGGTGAGAAACAGCGGGCCAGAGGGGAACCTGTCCCCCGAGTAACTAGCAGACCGAGAGAGAGGCCGCAACCACGAACTTGGACTGGCCAAGCTGAAAATCGAGGGAGAACTAAAACTGGCCGAGAAAAAGTTAGCCGTCGAGCAGTTACGGCTACAAGGGGAACTCGAGGAAAAGAGACGCCAAAGAGAGCACGAAGAAAAGAAACTCCAGCTGGAACATGAACGCAGCCTGAAAGAGATCGAGTTGAGGGCTAAAAGCGAAGAGTCACGACCTTCCGGGAATCTACCATCCGCTCCCACCGTAGAAGCCAAAGTCCACATCCCCAAGGATGTGGTAAAGGAGTATTACAAAAACGACGATATCCAGCAGTGGTTTAAGGCCTACGAAGTCGCCAAGACCTCTCACCGAGTCCCGCAGAAGGATTGGGGGGCTGGGCTATGGGGCCGGTTCTTAAGCGAAGGAAGAGATACCCTGCTGGATCTGCCCTCCACGGTCATGAACTCCTACAGCCACATGAAGGAAGCCCTCGTGGGCCGGTATGGACTCACCCCCGAGATGTACCGGCAACGGTTCCGAGATTGCAAAAAGATACCGGGCACCACATGGGTAGAATACGTGAACTTTTACAGCCGGGCCTTGGACGGGTGGATCAAGGGCAGCAAGGTCTCCACCTTCGAAGAGCTGTTTGATCTGATCGCCTGGGAACATTTAGCGGCCAATTGCTTTGTAGAACTGCGCCAACATCTCCTGGACAGTAAACTCACCGACCCTCGAAAGCTGGCCGCCGAGGCTGACCGTTGGGTGAACACCCGGGCCGCCAGAGGCCCCGTGGGAGACTACGGTCGCCACAGTCAAGGACCCCCCCGCCAGAAGGGCGGAGGAAACCACGGCCGACCGAGAGACTTCCTAGGGGGGCCCCCGCACAGCCCTCCCAGCAGCCCACCAGCGGCAGGTCCAGCCCCGTCCCCAGCCAGCACCGGAGCCCCGGGGCGGCTAGGGCCACGAACCAGGATCACCTGCTTCCGCTGCCAACAGCCCGGACACTACGCCAATGACCCCCAGTGTCCCCAGTATCAACGAACCGCCACGACCAACCCCCCGGCCCGGCAGATGGCCTCCGTGGCCCTAGGGGAAGAGATAGAGGACTCCGAAGAGTGGGAACCAGCTGCCATGGCCCTGGTCTCCCTTGGTGATCGAGAAATGGTCCCCGGGACACCCTTGCCCGCCAACACGAAGAAATACCGACAGCAGGTGACCATCAACGGCCACCGAGTCGAGGGCCTCCGCGATACCGGGGCAAGTGTCACCGCGGTCCACCGCAACCTAATCTCTGAAGACCAGAGGTCATATCCTCCGACAATTCCGAGAGCCTCTGCCAGATGGCTCTGGTGCCGTTCGAGTGGGGAGGAGTCTCCGGAGAATTGAAGGTAGCCGTCCGAACATCACAGCCCGTAGACTGCCTCCTGGGCAACGACCTTGAGAGTTCCCCGTGGGGGCAAGTGGAACGAAGAGCCCATCTCGAGATGATGGGCCTACCCGAATGGGTCTGCGCCACCACGCGCTCCATGACCGCGTGACTGCCCCTGTCCGAGGGCGGTGCGGCCCTCCCACCGAACACTGTCCCCGAGAACCGGGACACCCTACCAGAAACGGACAACCCTCCTTCGGAAGAAGAAGAAGACACTAACCCGGGAGAAGGGCCGGGACCTTCCGCCCCTGAGGCACTGACTGAGCTCGGAGAACTGCCCGAGATGGCCCAGTGGCGCTGTGAGGGAGGTCCATCCCGTGAAGAGTTCTGCCAGGAACAGGCCACCTGCCCTTCCCTCGGGGGACTCCGACAACAAGCAGAAGCACAGACCGCCGGCGACCGGACCGGAACCCACTGGGTCTATTGGAACAATGGCCTCCTATACAGTGAACAAAAGTCAGCCGAGCTGGGCGCAGCCCGAGTACTGGTAGTACCCCTGCGCTTCCGAAGCCTCCTCTTGGGCCTGGCCCACGATGTACCCTTGGCAGGACACTTAGGCCAAGACAAAACATATCAGCGATTAGTTACCCACTTCTATTGGCCCAAGATGCGAGCAAATGTAGAAGTCCACTGTAAATCCTGCCTCACGTGCCAAGGCGGTGGGAAAAGTGGCGGAAAGCGCAAGGCTCCATTACAACCCTTTCCCGTTGTGAGTACCCCGTTTGAGCGGGTCGGCATCGACATCGTGGGACCCCTGGATCCGAAGACCGCCCAGGGCCACAGATTCATCCTCGTCCTGGTGGACCATGCCACCCGCTACCCCGAGGCCATTCCCCTCCGCACCGTGACGGCTCCCGTGGTGAGCCGGGCTCTCATGGGGATCTTCTCCCGTGTCGGATTCCCTCGCGAGGTTGTGAGTAATCGCGGCACTAACTTCATATCCCGCTACATGAAGTCCCTGTGGCAGCAGTGCGGAGTAACATATAAGTTCACGACCCCCTACCACCCCCAGGGCAACGGCCTGGTGGAACGCTTCAACCGAACCCTGAAGGGGATGATCCTGGGCCTCGAGGAGCTCCTGCGCCGAAGATGGGACGTCCTCCTCCCTTGCCTCCTGTTCGCGTACCGGGAAGTTCCCCAAAAATCCCTGGGGTTCAGCCCATTCGAACTACTATACGGACACCCCGTCCGGGGGCCCCTGAGCCTGGTCAAAGAGGGCTGGGAGACAAGCCCCCGGGGGACCCCTCCTGATGTGTTCCGCTACATCCTGGCGCTCCGCAACCAGACCCGGAAGTTCAGAGTACTCGCAGAGGCTAACCTCGAGGCCAGCCAAGAAGAAATGAAGCGCTGGTATGACCAGAACGCAACTCTGGTCGAGTTCCAGCCGGGCCAGCAGGTTTGGGTCATGGCCCCGGTGAAACCCTGCGCCCTACAGGACAAATGGACTGGCCCCTTCAAGGTGATCGAGCGGAAGAGTCAGGTCACGTACCTGATCGATGTACAGTCCCCACGGAACCCCCTCCGGGTTCTCCACGTGAACCGTCTCAAGCCCCACTTTGTGAGAACGGAGTTGAGTTTGCTACTGGCCACCGATGATGGGGCGGAAGAAGACACTGAACCCCTGCCCGACCCCCTGTGCGCTAAGGAACTGGATGGTTCCGTGGAGGGAGTGAAACTGTCGACCACCCCCACTCCCCAACAGTCCGACGACTGTCGCCAGCTGCTCAGACAGTTCGCAGACCTATTCTCCCTCATCCCAAGAGTCACCGACTGGTGTGTCCACAACGTGGACACCGGCGACAGCCCACCTGTGAGACACCGAGCCTACCGGGTGCCTGACCGGGTCCGCACCTGCATCAAGACCGAAGTACAGAAGATGTTAACCCTTGGAGTGATCGAGCCCTCCGATAGCCCCTGGGCCAGCCCGGTAGTCCTGGTCCCGAAAGCGGCCGCCCCTGGGGTCGCCCCCGAACTACGATTCTGTGTGGACTACCGGGGGCTCAATGCGGTCACCCGAGCGGACGCTCATCCTATCCCCCGCGCCGACGAACTCATCGACCGCCTTGGGGCCGCTCGTTTCCTCAGCACTTTCGACCTGACCTGCGGTTACTGGCAGATTGCGCTCACGGAGGGAGCAAAGGAACGCTCCGCCTTCTCCACACCCGATGGACACTACCGCTTCAGGGTCATGCCGTTCGGGATGAAAAATGCCCCGGCCACCTTCCAGCGGTTGGTGAACAAGGTCCTGGCCGGTCTCGAGGAGTTCAGCGCAGCGTACCTTGACGACATAGCCGTATTCAGCTCTCAATGGCACGAGCATCTCCAGCACCTCCGGCAAGTACTGCTGGCCCTGCGCCAAGCCGGCCTAACAGTGAAGGCCAGCAAATGCCAGCTCGGGCAAGGCTCCGTGGTCTACCTGGGGCATCAGGTGGGCAGCGGGCAGGTCGCCCCCCTCCAACCAAAGATCGACACCACCACTCAGACAGAAGTCCGGGCCTTCCTGGGCCTCACAGGATACTACCGGAGGTTCATTAAAAACTATGGTAGCCTCGCAGGGCCTCTCACGGAGTTGACCTCCAAGAAACTCCCGAAGAAGGTGCAGTGGACCCCCCCGTGCCAGCAGGCGTTCGACGCCTTGAAAACCGCCATGTGCACCGCCCCAGTACTCAAGGCCCCCGACTACTCTCAAGAGTTTGTGGTCCAGACCGACGCATCCGAACACGGCATCGGAGCCGTCCTCTCGCAGTTCAACGACAAGGGCATCGATCAGCCCATAGCCTTCATCAGCCGAAGGCTGCTGCCTCGAGAACAGCGTTGGAGTACCATAGAACGAGAGACCTTCGCCGTAGTCTGGGCCCTCAAGAAACTACGGCCCTACTTGTTCGGAACCCACTTCCGAGTGCAGACGGACCACCGGCCCTTGCGGTGGCTGATGCAGATGAGGGGAGAGAACCCCAAGCTATTACGATGGTCAATCTCCCTCCAAGGGATGGACTTCACTGTCGAGCATCGCCCCGGGACGGATCATGCCAACGCCGACGGCCTGTCCCGGTTCTTCCGCTTCGGCGAGGAGAACCCCCCAGTGGATGGGTAGTTCTCCACGCCTTTCAGCTGGGGGGGACGCGTGTGAGACCGGCCTCACGGCGTATGCCCTCCCTATCATCCAGCCAACCTGCAACCACCCCCAAGACACGGCATCTCCGACACCGGCCGCCCCAGCCACACAGACCCGAGGGCCGGCCAGAGCCCCCGACAGACTCGACACCCTACCACACATGTCCGACCGAGGGAGCGGGAACCCCCGAGCCAGACCAAGAGGCGCCAGCCCAGTCACACCTCGGATCGCCTTCCCCCGGGAGGACTCGATCGGCCACCAGGCCACCAGGCCCCTGGGGAGCAGGCGCCTCGCCTGCCAAGCATCTGGGGTCCCTCCCAGACCCACCTGAAAAGACCAAAGAAACGAGCGGCAGGAAATCCCACCGCACCCCCTCAGTCAACCAAGGCCCCTCTCTGCGAGGACTCCGGACTTCAAAGGGCAGGGGGAGTATAATAAGGGTGCCGGAGGAACGAATGGCAGAGAAGACCTGGAACCATCGAAGCCTGCTGACGCTGTCGCGGCTCCCGAATACTGAACCACCTGGGCCTGCTGACTAGGGGGTTCAGGGCACAGGCACTGGAGGATGGGACTAGGGGGATCAGGGCATAGGCACTGGAGGGTGGGACTAGGGGGATCAGGTCACTGGAGGAGGGGACCAGGAGGGATCAGGGCACTGGAGGGTGGGACTAGGGGGGTCAGGGCACTGGAGGGTGAGACCGGGGGGATCAGGGACCTGAAGGGTGGGAATAGGATGGATCAAGGCACTGGAGGGTGGGACCAGGGGGATCAGGGCACTGGAGGGTGGAACTAGGGGGAATCAGGCCGCTGTAGGGTGGGATTAGGGGGATCAGGGCACAGGCACTGGAGGATGGGACTAGGAGGATCAGGGCACAGGCACTGGAGGGTGGGACTAGGGGGATCAGGGCACTGGAGGGTGGGACTAGGAGGGATTAGGACACTGGGTGGTTGGACTAGGAGGATCAGGGCACTGGAGGGTGGGACTATGAGGGATCAGGGCGCTGGAGTGTGGGACCAGGAGGTATCAGGGCACGGGCATTGGAGAGTGGGACTAGGGGGATCAGGACGCTGGAGGGTGGAATTAGGGGGTATCAGGGCTCGGGCACTGGAGTGTGGGACTAGGAGGGATCAGGGCACCGGAGGGGGGGACTAGGAGGGATCAGGGCACTGAAGGGTGGGACTAGGAGGGATCAGGGCACTGAAGGGTGGGACTAGGAGGAACAGGGCACAGGCACTGGAGACTGGGACTAGGCGGTATCAGGGCACTGGAGTGTAGGACTAGGAGGGATCAGGAGGCTGGAGGGTGGGACTAGGGGGTATCAGTGCACGGGCGCTGGAGGATGGGACTGGGGGGATCACAGCACCAGAGGGGTAGGACTAGGGGGGTCATGACTCTGAAGGGTGGGACTGGGGGGATCAGGGCACTGGAGGGTGCGGTTAGGGGGTTCAGGGCACTGGAGGGTGGGAGTAGGGGTCAGGGCACAGGTACTGGAGGGTGGGAATGGGGGGATCACAGCACTGGAGAGGTAGGACTTGGGGGGTCACGGCACTGGAGGCTGGGACTAGGGGGGCCAGGGCACTGGAGTGTGGAATTAGGGGGATCAGGACACTGGAGGGTGGGACTAGGGGGTATCAGGACACAGGCACTGGAGAGTGGGACTAGGAGGGAGCAGGGCACTGGAGGGTGGGACTAGAGAGATCAGGAAGCTGGAGGGTGGGACTAGGGGTATCAGGGCACGGGCAATGGGAGGGTGGGACCGGGGGGGTCGGGGCGCAGGCACCGAAGGGTGGGACTAGGGGGTATCAGGGCACTGGAGGGTGTGACTGTGGCAGTCAGGGCCCAGGCACTGAAGGGTAGGACTAGGGGGTATCAGGGCACAGGCACTGGAGCGTGGAACTGGGAGGGATCACGGCACTGGAGGGGGAACTAGGAGGGGTCAGGGCACTGGAGGGTGGGAGTAGGGGGGTCAGGGCACTGGAGAGGGGATCTGGGAAATACATTAAATGGAACAAACATGGAGATAAGCCAGTTTCAAAATACTTTTGAGGCTTCTAGGCTGAAGGCTAATTTTAAACACACTGCAATCCGGTGAAGTCATTTAATTTGTACCTCTTTTGGTTTTTGTTTCAATTTTTAGATTTTGACTTTTGGGAAATTTTAGCAGTCCAAATACAGTCTAACTAAAGGAGGCCACTTCTGGTACTTGTCGTCACTGAGTTATAAGTAGCAAGGGCCACCGAGCTCTGCGTGGTCAGTCTGGACTTCAGGGAGCCTCTGCGACCGACAAGAAGTAAATAAACCATGCTTTAAATACAAACCTGCAGAAGGCCCTTCAAAGAATGCAGTGCATTTTGGGTTTTTTCACCCACAAGTAGATCTGAGTTTAAATGTTTTGCCGGTAAACTAAACATGCAAGGAAACTTGCCTGGTCCTGTCCAAACATAGCTAAGTACGCAGTCCGACATGTGATGACGCACGCCCGCGCTTCCGACCAATGCCACTCTACTCATCACGCACTAAAGATGGCTGCTTTTATGTACGCGCCCCCTCGTGTTTGCACCCTAGTTGCTGCTATCTCAAGGTGCCTAACTAGTTTGTGGGAATTTACAAAATGAAACAGTGGGACATTACCCATTATTATCCCAAAAAACGATTTTAATTTCTGCATAAAGTTAATCTCTACACCATAGTATCAGAAATGCAATGGACAATCCTATACGGTAACCAGCTAAGCAGACTATATCGTCTGAAATACCATAAAGGGACCTGCAGAGCTTTTCAAAGCTACCAGCATGATGACAATCATGCAACTGCGCGTCTGTCTCGTACGCTTCCATCATCCACCGCACTGCTACGCCCGGCGTCTCCTAACGCGACAACTGCACCTTGGTAGTCATCATGAACATCATTGAAAAGCTTCCCACACAGGATCAAAACAAAGACAACATCCTTCCACCAGCAGTCCCTACACGGTGTAGCGAGCTTCTCATGCAAGCAAGCACTTCTGCTCCCCGCGTAAGCGCTATAAAATGCTACAATACAATACAATGAGGGACCTGGGGGCATATCAACAACAACTGGCGATAATGATCGCTGAGCGCACTTAGCGCTCGGATGATTATCGCCGGCTAGCGCCGATTTTTATCGCTGAGATAGCGTGCTATTAGCAACGCCTATCTCATCAGCGATAAATAGCCTAGCGCTAACTGGCTAACGTGAGATTATCGCTGGAAACCCAGCGATAATCTCACGTTAGCTAGTTGATAGGGACTCACAAACTTAGCCATGATATCCACCTTCCATAGGATATCATGGCTAAGTCAGTCCTGAAGCAGGTGTTAGGAAAGTAGCGATAACAGGTGTTATCGCTACTTTTCCTGACGCTATGCTTCATAGCGTGGGGCTTGATGATAGGAGAAATGTCGCTTAGCGACATTTCTCCTATCATGTCAGGTCAGGAACGCCCACTTTGCATCTCATTAGAGATGCAAAGCTGGGCGTTAGACATCCCCACGCTAAAGCAAGGTTTCACGCGTTAGCATGGCCTTGCTAATATAGCGATAAAATTATCGCCGCTTTTCGGCCGAAAACGGCTGCAAAAGCGGCGATAATTTTTTATCGCCTCATTGTAAATATGTCCCCTGGTTCTATCTGGCAGCCATTTTGCCCTGAAAGCTTTACCAGAGGCCTTGTGGTGGTCACATGCACCTCCCTGTCATGACCAACTCTAACAGCTATTCTCTCATTCATGTAATATAAAAAAATTAATCCGACGCATGCCCCCAGGGCCTTTTCAAGTCTTCATTGTCAACACTTGATTTTGCCAAAACAGTAACATAAACTCAAAAGCTGCCACGGCTAGGGTGCTGTTTGTAAATGTCATGGTGAGCTGGGGTCTGTAGCCTGTGCTGCATGAGCAGGGTAGGGCGAAACACGTGTCGGCTGAGCTCCACGTGATAAGAAACTACCAATGTCCATGGTACTCTCTTGCAACATAAACACATTGATACCACCAAGAAGTGAACCTGGCACTTCTTCTGGAAGATATCTTTGGGTAAAAAGTCATGGAATACTTTATCCGACACTTTGGTTGTTTTTGTGTTCTACAATAGCAACACCCTATTTTAGTAAAGTGTTTGTCAATCTATCCCCCAATTCTTGTGATCACTTCATTGCAAGGCAATAGAGAATCAGACAATGGGTTCCTATGATGCGTTTTCCTCCATTTAGGCAACTTGGCTGGAGTTGTATGAAAGAAGATTTTAACCAACAGTGATGTATCTGGTGCCAGAAAGTTTATAGTGAGAACCGAGCTTCGAAGCACAGAGCGCTGTCCAGTAGAGAGGCGTGCAACGCAGCAGAGGTTGGGCGAAAGGAGGGCGGAACAGGAAGAGCACTGAGATAAGATGCAGAAGAGCATGGTGAAGGAAGGGCAGAACTGGGAGAGGCAGAGGGTAAGTGGGCAGATGAAGGAGTAGACGCAGGGAGCGGCACCGTACAGTAAGCGTGAAGTGACATCACAGGGCTGTTAGACAGCGACGAGATGTTTCTTAAATAGTAGGAAAGCAGATTTTGACTCTGAAATAATTCCAAACTTATTACATAGGTCTGGCATCTCTTCTCTTCTCTGCATATCCTTGCCTCAATCAGTGATGGGGTGACACTAGTGGTGGGTGTCTTACATACCAGCTATACTGGGATGTCACTGTGCCGTAGTCTGCAGGTTATACAGAAGATCATGAGGTGAAGCAGCCGAATATGTGACGTTACAACGCATGCCATTACATCGCATGCCGTTGCAACGCCAACCTTTACCCCGACTTTCTGTCGGGGGAGCGCTGGAAGTTGGAATAGATACATTTTCTATTCCAACTCCAGTGTGTGCAACAGTAGGGAAGGTTTTGGAGTTAAATCCAACACCTTCTACCCACTGCTGCACACCTTTTCGTTGCAACGGCATGCGATTTAATGGCATGCGTTGTAACGGTTGCGCAGTAAAGGCTGTTTCCCGGCAGGCAGAAGGAGCCAAAAGCTTAAAGAACTTCGATGAGATTTTCCATTGCAGGAAGAATGGGTCGCATGGCTTTCTGCATGTGGCCAGTTATACAGCCTCAAGCCTCCCTATTACGCGTACAAGTGTTTTGTATTGCTCATTTTTTTGATGCAGTTTGTGAACTGACAACATAAAACATGCCCTGAAGAATGCCTGTTTTCACTGATTCAAAGGTTGAAACATTGTCAACAGTCTTTCCATTTTAACTGTAGGAGTTATGATGGATTTATTTAGCCATTACTAGTATAGAACTGTTAGAAACGGGGGGCCTCATTTACAAGAGGCCTGCGCCACTGGCGCGTCACTTTTTATGATGCACCGGTGGCGCAGGCCTCTCAATCAAGGACACGCAAAGCCACCCTTTGTGGTTTTTCATGGCCTTGTTGTTATGGTGTAAAGCAACGCAGTGCAATCTGCTGCGTTGCCTCCCACTGAGTCAAGTAGGCATGCCATGAGCGTAAAGTACATAAAACAGCACCAAAATGAAATGAATCCTAAACACTGTGCATACTATGCAAATACTGAGATAGTACTCGCTATCCAGAACAATGCAAGAATAAAACGACATACTTCATAACATCGGTGCAGGCCTACCTTAGGGGTGACCTATGTACACAGGCCCTGCAGTGGCAGGCCTTAGACAGATTTGTGGTACAATCAGCGATGCAGGTCCACTGGTATCATTTAATTTACAGGCCACTGGTATCTGGGATACCGCTTTACAAGGGACTTTTAAGTAAATTGAATATGCCAAACAGGTGTAAACCAATCATACGTGGTTTAAAGGAGAGAGCACATGCACTTTAGCCCTGATTAACAGTGGTAAAGTGCCCAGAGCTCAAGTCCAACAAAAAGAAGGTCAGAAAAATAGTCTGAGGAAGGCAAAAAGTTTAGGGGTAACCCTGTAGAAAGGGCCAGGTCCAACAGGAACTCATCAAGACCTGCCTTTGCAAACTCTTTCATACCACTCTCTCATAGTGCATTATACTGTCAGACGTCTGGTTAGTTTGGTGATGGAGGCACAGACACCACTCCCCACCAGCTCACTGTAAACTGCATATTAATTTCAAAGCAGCAAAGCTAGGCTCAGAGTGAAAGATGACTTGGATAGTCCTAATCTGATGGGGAGGGCAGACGTCTTAAGGTTTTGTCACTAAGCCCATTGAGACAGAACTGATTCCGTGAAATCTGCCATGTTTCTTCATCTGTTATTTCCTACAAACTTTAACCTCACAATTCTATTTTGACTTTCTCTAAGCGGCGCTTCTTCCATGGAACTTGGCTATATTTTCTACATACAAAGCCCAGGACACGCCTGTGAAAGAAGTTACAATAACTCTTCTCCTGGAGAGTTCAGTCCTGCAGGGCCACAGACTGTGAGCCATCCTGATTAATTCTAGTGATTAAAGGTCCTGTATATTATATTAGGCTTTAAAAAGCCCCGACTTTATGTCTTTGGAAATACTAGTTCCCAACCCATCAGAGTGAAGTATAGTAGAAAACAGCACAGAGATTGATTATTGCAGGTCTGACCCAGTGCTTAATTTGAGCCGGTGGTTGGAGGTGGGGTCCAGCAGCACTTATTTTTCCTCATCAGACTTTGACCCAGAGCAAGAGAGAGAAAAACACAAAAGGGGAAAAAGAAGAGAAAGATGGAAAAGCAGCAACAACGGAAGGAAGCATGGATGAACAAGAACCTAGAAGAGTGCGATAATGAGACGGGAAGTGTTTGGTGGTGAATGAGAGAGGCATGAGGTGGAATCCAAATAAGACAGCCTTGGCATTCGACAACCCCGACATCCAGCAGCACCGGCCCTGGGCTTTTAAGCGGCACTTTGGGCCCCGGCACTTATTATTTTACAAATAAAACACTGCTGACCATACTAGACCTATCAACAGGCCCATAAGGAAGGGAAAGAGTGAAGTGAATAAGTCAAAATTAGACAGAGAAGAAGGACTCTGCATTAAGCAAACTTCCTTCCTCTTTTGGCCTTTTCCATTTCTTCTTGGCGGCTCCACAGGGCAGCGACTGGAAGAACGAGTTGGAACTTCTTGAGCTTTCTGAAAGTTTCAAGAGCAGGTAGAGTGAGAGTGTGAGAAAGCAAAGCATACCTGTGGCCAAGAAGGCCTTGGCAGATCTCAGCGAAGTTGGCTTGAGCACAATAGCTGGCAGCTGAGCGCCATGATTCGTCAGGACGGTGTCTTTGCCACACTGTGTGTCATACATTTTTCATATTCTGGAGAATTTCCAAGAGGTTTGGCATTTTCAGTGGTTTTTGTTTTCCTTAATCGGCCATTTATTCCAAAACATCTCCACTTCCTGCAACCTGGATCTCTGTGATATCAACCTGCGCACTCAGGAAACTCTACTCTCAAGATCTGAATGTCATATGTGGCAAAGTAGTGTGGAGCCTCCACCGCATCTCCTCAGTGGAGCAGACAACCCAGCATGCATGTCCATATCACACATTTGAAAAATACCTGAGGAAGGTGATACTCCAATGTAGACTGATATGTGTGAGGTGGGTTTAGGGCCCATCTCCTGCCTGGTCTCAGCGTGAAGTAAAGTAGAAGTGATCTGTAAGGGGAATTTGTTTCTGCTGCAGAACCAGGTCTACTAAGAACTTCAAGACCTGAGTTTGCCGTACGGAGCGTTCATGCACTGCTCTCCGCATGCGTTCCATGGCTCAGGTCTCAGAGTGAAGGTGCTGTCAACCAACTCCCACCACCGCTGCTCTCTTCTACTTTATGAAGGACACCACGGAGGAGAGCTCTGAAGTTCACCTCCTTTAGATCCCTAGATTTCAGTCCAGTTTCACTCTTTCTTCCTGGATTTACTCCATTCCACCAGGATGTGCGCCCCTGCCATGGAGGACTGCAGCCTTACATGTTCAGAGTTCTCCAACAGGCAGGCAGAGCTCTCTGTACCTTCAGAGGAGCTCCTCAGAAGGCACTGAGGTTTTGCTGTGAGTGCCGCATGGTCAATGCGACTGCACAGCAAAATGTTTTTTGTTTTTCGGAAACAAACTCATAAAGTGGGAGCTTGTTTATGAAAAAACAAAAATAAATCTGCCTGACACCCTTTCAGCATGTGGTGGTCACTTATTTGTTTTCCTGTCTGAGACCGCCAGACTTGTCCTGGTGGTCTGAAACAGAAAAAAACAAGCCAGGACATATGCCCTAAATAGGGCAGTCTAGTCCGATATCTGTGGTTCCATCAGTCTTTAGTTTCCATCGGCAAAGCCAGAAAAGGCTTGGGCTGAGGGAACATAATGGTTTGCGTGGCTCTAAATAGAGCAAGAAAACCAAGAGTTTGGCAGAGAGGGTACTCTGCCACATTTGTGGTGAGTACCCAGCCTGCCAAAATCTAAATAGGGTCTTCAAGTAGTGCAAGCGATATCTGTTGGCCGTGCGATGACTGAGCACCTTCCCACTTCCTCAATCTCTGCATTTCTTCTTGGGGGAAGAGTAGTGTGTGACCTTTCAACGTTTCTGAATTTAATATTGTTTCAGGAAATCTGCCTTTTCTGCATGATCACCCTATATATTTCGCCTTTTGCTTCATCCTATATTTTGCTGATTTTAGAACTCTGTGCACTCTTTCCCTGCCAACTAGTAGTAAAGTGCCTGTGCTCCCCTTTTAAACATGGTTGACTTGGCATATTCCTAACCAGTATATTTAACTCACATTTAAGTCTCTTGTATATGGTACAAGGTGAACCCTGGCCCTGTAAGCTCAAGGTTGCAAGTGGACTGCTGCACCTTTTTTGCCGTCCACTACAGTAACAATGTAAAACATGGTCTCAAGCCTACCATTGTAGACTGACTGTCAGTTTAAGAACTGCGATTCGATCTGTCAAAACAAATGCTTTTTACAGGTCAAAACCACCCTTTTAATAAGTCACCCCTATGTAGGTCTTGTCACCCACAGGGCGCGGTGCATTGTATTTAAAAGTAGGACATGTAGAAATGTAACGTTAACCTGTCCTTACAGTAACTGGCTCCCATAAGTAATTTTTTACAGTGGCAGGCCTACCCGTCCTATGTCTAAAACCAGAGTACAAAGTAAAAATCCTAATACTGTATCTCGGGAATGAAACTAAGTAGGAAAATAAATAAACAACTATTTTTAATAGTTGTTGAAAATCCAATTCAATGATGAAGTGGCGTATTTAATAAATGTAAGTAACTTTGCATGTGCTCCCCCACTTCTGCCAGACAGTAATTAGCATTTGAATAGGTGTGAAATTCCTCCCAAGAGTAAACAATATGGGCAAAGATGACTCCTCTGAACCTGACAGAATATGTAGGGTTGGGGCTGTGAGCATCATTTTTACATTACAACCAAATCCTGCTTAACAACACCTAGGGGGAGCCTTGAATGGAAAGGAAACAGGATGGCAAAACAATTCTTGTGTATACGGAATCTGGTTGCTGAAACCCCTACTTTTGTTCGGCCAGACTTCTGTCTCAGGATTTATTGTGAATACAGTGACTACCCCTTAACTGTATTTTAGTGTAAGATGTCTCAGTACACTAGGGTTACAACAGTGGCAGCGCACTCCCAACACACCCCCTCCCTCAGAGCCCAAGTTTTATGTGACCAAAGACTTTTGCCATCTTGAAAATGCTCAAAGTGGAGAGGGCTGGCCCCAGGAATTTTTACCCCCATTGGGTAGGGCGTGCCCAGGAGCCGTTCCCAACCACTAGCTTTTGCCAGCCATAAATGTGGCACCTCCAGGCACCCACTTCTGAACACTCCTGGATCTGAGGAAGATCAGAAGGGTACTGGACCTGCTGTCTGCTACCTGAGAAGAGCCTGAAGGACTGAAACTAAGCCCTCTTGTACCCAGGACAAAGACGTGGGCTCTAAGGGCCATAAGGCTGACCTCCTGTTAAAGCTGTAGGGACACAACAAGTTACAAGTGGCCTTTTCCTGTGACTGCTACAGCTGACCAGGGGGCTTTACAAGTGTATTCCTGTGGTGGTGCATTGGGACTTAAATTGCTAGTTTCATTGTGGTCCCTGTTGAGCGAAGCGCCAACATACACCTATGGGTGTGAGTTGTTGCACTATACTAAGTGATAATAACATAACATAAGGTCAGCATCAAACTGTGCCTAGGTTCTGGTCTACCTCGACCATTGACTATAATTAGCACTTTATGCTTCTTGGTGCAATTTCTACTTAAAGAAATAAAAATTCATATCTCCTGTGCCCCTTATAGGATTTTTTTCTTTTTGGTGTTATTTTTTTTATTACATTTTACTCTATTTTCTTAATTCAGCTTGGGATCTTTATTGTTTTGCATTTTGACTTTATTATTGTTTCGGTACTACATAAATATTTTACAAATTGCCATGAATTAAGCTTGTCTGCTCTGTGTCAAGTGGGGTGAATAGTCCTTGAGGTGGGTAGTCACCCACCCCACATAATAATCCAATTTCTTACAATAGTTAAATATGTAGTCTGTATATGATTGTAAACCTCAGGTGGTGGAGGACAATTGACTGCCACAATTTTGGTGCCATGTTCAGCTGTGCATTCATGTGAATCCAAGCTTTATGCAGAAGTTGTTGGCTGCCATGTTGATGAAGCATTTATGTACTTCAAGATTCTATGCTGTACGTAAAACAGCATAGAATGTAAGGGTGGGCGGAGTTGGCATAGTGGCACTATGCAGAATTCCGTGGACTTGCCTAAAAACTCAGTGGAATTCCGCAGAGCTTCACTCCACCCTATGCAGCAGCAGTGTCCCAGACCTGGCTGGGCAGCGCACTGCACGTTTGTCATGGAGGGTTCCTCCCCCCTTCATCTGACCCCCAGACAGCCACCTGCTTTCTCAGGCTTACCTCTTGTCCGGTTCAGTTGCTGCTCTTCTGCGCTGATGGTGCTGCCACCCCTCCTGCCACCGTGGCGGTGATCCGCAGTGTTTCTTCTCCTGGGCTGTAACAAATGAAACCCCTCCGCTGCAGGACTCACGAGTACTGCGCATGCACGCACATGGAGAGTGGAGACCTTAATTACACAATAGTGTATTTAAACTGGTGTGTGCTTAAGGCTGTGTAACTATTTACGAACCACTAGGGTTCATTTAGGGATGTTAGGTGGGCATCCTCCCTTTTAAGCACCGCAGTACGTGGTTAGCCTTAGTGTGCACTGTGTAGTCATTGTCGGATTTCCTAAAAATCACCCTCTATCAGTAGTCAAAGTTTCTAAGCAAGATGTTCATTGCTGAATTCGTCTAAAGAGCTGTAGAACCACTCCCCACTACCTCCTTGTTGACCTGGGTCTCCTATGTCCGTACCTAAAAATCTCTGCCACAGCCACCACAGGCCCATTCACTACCTCCTCTTTGACCTGACACTAGCCCAGCGGCAGTGCGTCCATTGGGGCGCAGGGGCGGAGCCCCACTTACCGCGAACGCACGCACGCGTCGCAGACTGAGACGGACCAGCAATGCAATCATCATGATTCATGAATAATATATTGCGACTGCGAGGCAATGCGAGCCGCGAGCGTCGGACAATGAAGGGGGTGGGGCCGGGGGGCGAGCACTGACAGTGAGTGACAGACAGTGCACAGTGAGTTGACACGGCAGCGGCTCGTATTTTATCTGCGCATGCTCGAGTTTGTCTCACGACAAGCACGAGCATGCGCATTCGCCGCACTGTAGCCATGTCACTACTAAGTGAGAGGAGGGGGCCGAGAGGCTGAGGGTTGCCTCTGCAGCAGCCCCGTCTCTCGGTATCCGGGCGAGCCCTATCCGTGCTCTTTCGCCAATCCAGGGCAGGCGCTGCTAATGCAGCGTCTCTGGATTGGCTGAGAGAGCCTGAGACAGCCTAGGAGTAACTGCATTGGGTGCCGCGCAACTATGGCCAATCACTGTGGCTTAGTCTGAACACAGTGACAGTGATTGGCCATGAGGTGCGCTGCGCACTCTATGCAATTCTGTCGCGTCATCACGCACGCGGTGGTGCCACTGCCACACTGTCTGTCTCTGCGTACACACCTCGTGGCGGCGGTGCGTACAGGAGGACTGGACCCGCCGTGTGACAGTGTCGGTGACGGTGTGTGTTGATTGTTGACTCCGACTGACTCGTCGTGGTGGTGACAATTTTCTTGTGTAGTACTAGTACTACACTGACTGCCCTGACTTGTCCATTGGTGAGTACTCGTTCTAATGCGAGGATGTTTTACTTACCTTTTAAGCTAAGCTTCATTTCCTGCTACGCACTTAGCAGGTCTCGAGCAGTGCGCCATTATACATGTGACGAATCACACGAATGCCAGTGACCCACTTCTGTTCTGTTCTCTTTTCATTTCCATGGCGCGTGCCTCGGAGTCGTCACGCTGTGCTGTCTTCCATGGGCGCTTTTGTTAAAGATGGTAACATAAGGAATGTTCAGGGAGCATTCCATAATTCTAATTTCTTTTCACATTTACGTAGCTCAGAGCCAGAGAGATATTAACATCCTGTTCTCAAACTGCTTGGGACAGGTACGTTTCCTCAGACAGGGACAATGCAGACGTTTTCATTTAAATTTCAGCAGTTCAAATCTGATCCCTTTGTAAAGCACGTGCCGCCCTCCAAATAAAACCTGCCAATCCCTGGGGGCAGGCATGTCTAAATACGGAGGTGGTGCCTGGCTACCCCCTTCCCCCACACCACACACACACACTCACATATTAAACTGCGCTCATCCCCTGCCATTAAGGCCACTTCTAAGCGCTCCTGTGGGTTTGAACCGCGCGTAATCCTCTGTTAAAAAACAAAAAAGCCTCAGGCTCCATTTCTATTTTCTAGTTCCGTCTTCCACAGAGTGGTCCCTTCTGAGCCCCCGGAGCAGGGGCGCAGCTCTGCCGGCAGTGACGCGCCTGGGCTGGGTCTGAGCGTTAGGGGGGCGCCCTGCTCTCCGAGTTCCTTTCAGGAGCCGGGGCCGACTTTCCAGGCACAACACCTGTCCCTCCCCGCGCAGCCGGCCCCTTTAGCCAGTCACTGCGCGAGGCATCCACCACACAAATGTATTCCGTGAAAGGCCGCTTCTGGCAATGATTCCTTGCA
Source organism: Triturus cristatus (assembly GCF_964204655.1). Taxonomy (NCBI): domain Eukaryota; kingdom Metazoa; phylum Chordata; class Amphibia; order Caudata; family Salamandridae; genus Triturus; species Triturus cristatus. Next base: position 42,647,313 of record NC_140589.1, read on the forward strand.
GTCACTTCATTCATTCCCTGCAGTCACCCCTCTACCTTCCCTACAGCTATCACATGCATTCATTCCCTCTAGTCATTCCTCGAACTCTGCCTTTGCTGTCACTCACTATATTTATTCTTTGCAGTCCTTCCCTGCAGCCATCCGCCGAATTCGCCCCTTTTAGTCACCATCTGTATTTATTCCTTGCACTCATTCCCACCCTTCGTTCCCTGCAGCTGTCGCCTGAATTACCTCTAAGCATCCATTCGACGCAATCACTTCCTGTGTTCCCTCTTTGCAGTCATCAATGAATTCATTCCCTACAGTCATATCGCTGTTATTCCTTGGACTCGGTGTCTGCTTTCACCACGCGCATTTATTTCTTGCAGTCATTCACAGACTTCATCCAAGCAAATATTGCCTGAATCCAATCCCCACAGTCATCCCCTGTAAAAGGTGGCACTTTCTTCAGTTGGGAGAGGATGTGGTCCGTCAACTAGACTGCCGACTTTGGTGCTGGAAACCTCGGGGTCGCGTCCACATCCTGTGATTCTGGGCAAATCACTTAATCTCCCCATGCTGCAGGCTGCCTGAATGTGCAATGTAAATAGGTGCTAATTATATAAAGCGCTCCAATACCTTCGGGTCGAGTTCGCGCTATATAAATATGCAAAAAATAAAATTAACGTGAGCCTTTAGAACTGCAGAAAATGATGCATTAAGTGTTTGAGAGTGTGTCAAGTCTGTTAAAAGCGACAGAGTCGCATCATTTCTGTGGTCCAATCTAGAAATAACTTTAGCCAAGGCCCAGTGTGAAGCGCCCAAGTAAGTATCAGCAGCGCAGACTTCAGTGCTCAATGGATGGGGGTGGCTCGGCTGTGGTGTTGGATGTGGTGGAATTTTATTCTGTATTGTGCTTTGCTGAGTTTATGAAACTTTTTTGTCCTTTTCTGCTGACTGTAAGATTTTTACTCTGCTGTTTGTCATAAAACCTGCTGCAGGATCGGACATTTGATTGAAACGTACATGCCAACATTTCAGAAGAGCAAAGTGGGAGATTGTAAAAAAAAAAATCGGGAGAATGGGGCCTTGAATCGGGTTACTGTCATGTGTAGGCTTTGTAAGTGTGCTGCAGCAGGATCGGACATTTGAAACGCAAATTCACGTGTTTTTTTATCACCTTTCAGAAGCATGGAGCGCAATGGCAGGCAGAGAGAGAGGGGGATGCAAGAGTTGTGCTGAGATAACGCTTCGAAACTTGTCTTTAGTAGAAGCGTTTGAATTTAAAATTTTGATCTTTTATATTCCATAAAGATACTGAAAGCTAAAAAATCATAGCATTATTACATTTAAATGTAAGCAGGTTCCAATGGATAATTTTAACGTAGCAGACTAAATAAAGTCTGGTTTCCCCGAACATCAAACAAAATAAATATTTTAAGAACACTGTAGTTATTTTATGTTAACTTGAAGAACTGACGCTGGTAAAATTCATTGGGATTACTTGTATTTTAAAAGCAATGCTTGTCTAGTTACAGCACGTTATTTTTATTTTCAGCACCTTCTAAAGCTTGACAACCCTTACCAAATTTTTGGTCATATTTCCGGCGAAGAACAAGACCTCCTTTGCTGCTCTTTCACCCCGGCTACGACCCAGCAAACACCAGAGTTAAAGGTAAGGAAACTGATGCTATTTTTTTTTTTCGATTGGAGTTAGAGGTATGTGTGTGGTCACTGTACATGGTGGTTGGGGTAGGCACACATTCTGAACATTGTACCCTCAGTGGATGGAATTTACTAACACCCTTAGCCCTGTGATTTGGGCAATAACGGTTGTTAACAGCACTATCTATCCCTTGCCTTGTTCAAAGCCCTCAAGCAGTGTCTGTTTCAGTGCCTTCAGCAACCACTATGGCACACAGAGGCAGCAGACAGTAATGCTGTATTTTTAGCAGTCATGTTGTGCAAAGGGGAGCTGTTGGAGATTTATTGCGATACTGCACAAGATATATGTATTTATACTGCAATTTTATATTATTGCACCGCACCTTATATGTTGTACTTTGATTATTGGCAGGTTTCTTTAATATATATTGGTAAGGCCAGCATCGTCATCACGAATACAGTACAAGAGCTGATTACAAGGTCATTCCAGGCACGGCCACTTCAAGAGAAAATAGATTTAAAGCAATTGGGACCTCATCGGCCTGACCTAAAACTATAGCAAACTTCCCAGGACAGAGGAAAAATGTCCACACGTACATTCTCAAACGCCTGGTACACAAAAGCTGATTGGCTTACAGGGTGCCCTTTAAGAAATTCTCTGTTCTGCTTCCCCTGCTTGCTGTTTGGTGGTGAGTTTTCTTGGACAAATCAAGGAGTAACAGACTTGAAGCATTTGTCTGAAAAAATAAAGCAGCATTCACGCACAAGAAAGCATATGGAAAACCTGACTAGACTGGGAATGTCGGGGGAAGATGCTCTGATTGAGCAGCAGATAAGTGATGCATACCGCAAAGCAATACAGAAGCACAATGAAGCAGTTGATAGGAACAGACAGATTCTATCCAAAATAATTGATTGCATTTGTTTCTGTGGTGCTTTTGAACTGGCATTGCGAGGCCATAATGAATCGGAAGGTTCCCCAAATCCTGGAATATTCAAAGGCCTTGTGGATTTAATAGCAACCATAGACAAGGATATGGAAGCACATTTAGCACGTGCTACAGTCTTTAAGGGCACCTCTAAAACAATACAAAATGAACTTCTTGAGTGTATGCTCGAAATTATGAGAAGCCATATTGTGCAAGAGTTGCAAAACACAGACTTTATGGCTATTCAGGCTGATGACACCACTGATGTGGCCACTAAAACACAGTCCGTATTAGTGTTTCGATACATTGACAATGACAGACAAGTTGTGGAGAGGTTCTATGGTTTCACACATTTAAGAGACTCTAGTGCAGAAACCATTACTGCAGCTATACTGCGTCAACTGAGCTTAATTTTTCCAGAGCTGCCTCAAAAAAAAAAACTTATTGCGCAAAGCTATGATGGTGCGTCCGTAATGAGTGGAAGCCTTAGTGGAGTTCAGAAGAGAATTCGAGATGTGTACCCTAATGCTCATTATGTGCACTGTTACGCTCACCAACTTAATCTTATTATGCAACAGGCAGTATCAAAGATCACCGAGACAGGAATTTTCTTTCAGGATATAGGAGGCATGACAGCATTCTTCTCGCGTTCCCCCAAAAGAACAGAAGCACTTCATGACATTGTAGACAAAGCGTTCCAAGGGGATCCTCAACTTGTTGGAACTTTAACATCCGTACAGTCAACCTAATCTATGAACATAGAGAGGACCTTCTGAAATGTTTTGAAGCCATAGAAGCCAATGATGAGTTTGATTACAAAAGTCAGATTGAAGCCCATGGCTTTGGTAGAACACTACAAGACAGAGAGTTTCAGTTCTTACTGTATTTATTTCATGATATAATGGTAGCTGTCGACCTGTTATACAATCAGTTACAAGCACGAGAGATAGATACTGTCAAAGTGCAAGTATATACTACTATGTTTGTACAAAGCATAAGCAAAGTGAGAGATGGGGTTGACAATTTAGACAGCAAACTGCCAGAGAAATCTATTTTCACAAACCGCAGGAAAAACATCACCACTATGGTCCGAATTGCAAAGGAGATCTGTGACATTGTAATTGTGCAGGCACGAGAGCATTTTTCTTTCACTAAACATTTGGTGAGCGCCACATTATTGCAAAGTCAACAGTTTGCCAAATATGATGAATCCTTCCCGGAGCGTGCTCTGAATGAGGATGTGGGAGCTTATCCTATGCTCAATAAAGAAGAGCTGAGAACTGAGTTGACTGTACTGTACGGAATGCCTGTGTACCGGAAGGCCACAAGTGCCTTGTCTTTGCTGGCTTTAATACATAAACTTAATATGGAAAAGTCACTTGGAGAGACAGTGGCTTTACTTAAAATTGTCATAACCACTCCTATGACAACAGTCGAGGCAGAACGATGTTTTTCAGCCTTAAAGAGGATTAAGACATTCCTGAGAAACACCATGCTTGAGGAAAGACTCAATGCTTTGGCAATGCTCTCTGTAGAGAGCAAGCTAGTTCAGAAAATCCCGGACTTTAACACTAAAGTTATTGAAAAGTTTGCTGCTCTTAGAGAGAGACGTGCTGATTTCATTTACAAAAAGTAAACAATGTTGAATGCTGCTACTTTGCAACCAGTTTAGTTTGTTAAATAAAAAACATCTGTGAGTGAGGTACTCAGAAATGCATTGTATCTTGAAGTCTGTTATGAAGCTCTGTGGTTATACACTGAATAAGCAGCTACCTATGTTATATGACATCTCTTTATTAATGTTATAACTGCACTTTCACAATTGCTTTATTAACCTTCCTGCTTTCTCAAATTTGCTTGAAAATGCACCATTTCTCTTCTCTTTTTTCAAAATGTTCTCGGGGGGAGAACCCCCCCAAACCCTCCTTATAGGGGTTCGAGCTCGCTCGCTACGCTCGCTCGCAACGGTGAAGTATACCAATCATTTTACGCACCACCACTTTAAAATGTCACCAGCCGCCCCTGCACTAGCCTAATGTACTTCACTGGTAACCCATTCTCAGGCCTGCAGGGGAGGCAGCTGGACCTATTCTGATAGGCAGTGAATCCTTCAGTTGCCTGTACCAAGGCGTTTGGCTATGGTGTTTGTTGTGAATTAGGGTTTAACAATGAAAGCTCAGGAGACTACTTGAGATTGAAACTGGTCCACATGTAGCTGAGAATGCTGTGGCACTTCAGGATGCTACAGAATGTGCTTGACACAATCAAGACTGTCAGTGTCCACAGGGCTAGGAACACCCACTGGATTGGGTGCACCCACTAGGGGCAAGGACACCCCTCTTTAGAGTGTGGTGCGCCAACAGGTGTATCTACAAGAACTCGGAAGCTTCACGTTGTAGAAGAATACTCCAGTTCCAGCTTGGTGGAGCCCACTGAGTGAAGAATACTCCAGAGATCTTGGATGGAAAGGTAAGAGTGTAAAGATCTCTGGGGCTCGAGTACAAGGAGGCTGTAGTGACCTTGTCATGTCCACCACTGGGTCCTGAGTCCAGGTACAAGACAGCAGGTGGAGGAGGCAGTGTAGGCTCACAAGCACACACAGTATGTTGGGATCTACTATCCGTCCTCAACCCTCTCCTTCTGGGCTGATGATGGCGGCTCTTATGATTAGGACTAGTCTGCTGGGTTGTAGATATTTGTTGTTTCAGGGTTGTGTCTTTATTCGGTCATCTACAGAGGTCTTGATCAGTTGCGCCCTGGCTCGCTCTTAGTCAAGGCAGGTCATCTCTACACCAAGTGTTTCACCTTGGTGCCTTAGCAACGGCTATGTGAGTCGTCAATAACAGGCAAACATGTATGAGAGCGATCACATTTTGGTGATTTGGTGTTTGCACCATTTATATTTGTTAGTGCCGCAACACACTGCTTTGGCGATGTGACAATACACGGTGTCTTTTTGTATCTTTATTGTGGGAGTTCCTAACATTGAGAGAAATTGAGGAACTGATAACTTTAGTACTATGTGTATAGCTTGTAATGATTATTTATTTATACATAGGTATTTGTCTGAAGATTCTAAAAGGAAAGGCACATTACATTTGTCTCGATAAAGATGGCCATTACTCTGAGAACACACCGAAATGTGTTGATGCTTGGGATAAACTAAATCAAGTGTACACGCCAGTCATTGTGATAAAAACACTTGGACTGCATACATGTCTGGCATTTGAGTTTCTTTTTACCTGGATTAGTCCACAAACCACTAATAAGTGTATTGTCGTATTTGCTGTCTGTCTCTCTCCTTTTTTGTTTTATCTTCCTTTTAGACTATATTATTTTTTTATTGTTTTTAATACGTTGATATGGTGTATGTACTATTTGTAGGATTTATATATGTGATATAATATTTGTTTTTGATACTTGATGAATTTTTTGCATCTCCCTCTTGATTAATTGATATGCTGTCTATGAAATACATGAGATTGTATAATGATATTTGTTTTTTATAATATGAAGATTTATGAATTTTGTATAATAAACAATTTTTAATGGTTCTAAATGAAATTAAATAAAATATAGGTGGCATTCCATTATTAGTCAGTGATTGTCTTGTGGCATTGCAAATATAGGCATATGGATTTTTTGTATGATTGATATGAATGGTTTGTGGTATATTTGAGATGATTGGTTGAACAATTATTTTATTTGGTTACCAAAGGAAATTCATATTTGTCTTTCATGCAAGAACAGCAGCTTTAGCTTTCTGATCTAGTCCCAGGCTTTGTCCCAGCTTCAGCAACATGAAGGCCTCGGCAGCTTGTTCTACAATCCGGTGCTATACAGCTTGTTTCAAAAGTAACAAACACCCAGGAGGTATTGGTCCAAAAATGTGTGTCCCTTTGACAAACTTGGGGCAACAGCATACAGCCTTGAGCCACATTCACAATTCAGGGCCCGATTTATATGTTTGCAGAAAGGAAACTCTGTTGGGACGAAGTACCCTTCCTGCCAACATAATGGTCCGTCAGTCAATTTTAGAGCAGGAGGACCATAGTTTGGTGACGGCGGAGACTACTTCACCTCCCCCATGCCCAAACTTCTCTGATGGATTGACAGAGGAAAGGCCGTCAGAGAATTGGCTGTATGTTGGCCCGCCCAATTTAGATATAGACCTTTTTTACTGCCCAACACCATCAGGAAAATCCTAGCCATAAGGGGCAATAAAAGATACAAATGCCTCCCTCGCCCTGGGAAATAACTTCTATTGTATGGGGGGGCATTTTATATTTTATTTTCAAAAACAAAATCCTACTTGGTTTTAAAAATAAAAAAAACTTTGCAACTTTGCCATAAGGCTCCCTCATGTTTGACGAAGTTAAGTCACAATGCATTCACTGGAACCACCTTAATGGTGGTTCCTGTGAATGCTAGAAATGTCCATCGGCCCGATGGACATCTCTAAATTTGGTTGTTGGAACCACCACCAGAGTGACAGAGTAAAATAGTAGCCTTGGCGGAAGAAGGCCTGAACGTCTAAATTTAATTCAGGCCCTTAGTTCCTCAGTCAGCCAGAACTGAAAATATATTTGCTAGATTCTCCTGAGATTTCTACCCTTGAGGAAGAGGAGAGAAGAAAATAATCACTGTGTTTGAGGCCAAATAACCTACATACCAAGTGGGTCAAGCTATTGATGAAAGAACAAGGCTTGGTGGGCTCCAGGCAGCCATTGGATATGGTTGAATGGTGACCCTGGGTAGGTTTCTAAGCAGGTTGTGGATTACAGCACAGAAATGAGAGACCATTGAAACCACCATGGGGAGTCTATGATGGCATCAATCAATCAATCAATCAATCAATCAATCAAGGGTTTATAGAGCATGTTGCTCACCTGTGAGGGTCTCAGGGCGCAGGGGGGGGGGGGGTGCAGCTACGGATCAGTCAAAGAGCCAGGTCTTGAGGCTCTTCTTGAAGGTGTGCAGAGTGGGGAAGCGCCTGATGTTGACTTGGAGCTCATTCCAGGTCTTTGCTATGACGTAGGAGAGGGCTCTTCCACCTGCACTGATTTGCGGATGCGTGGGGTCTCGGCCAAGGCGAGGTCGGCGGAGCGGAGGTTCTTTTTGGGTACGTGGAAGGAGACTCTTTCGTTGATGTATTTGGGTCCAATGTTGTGGAGGGATTTGTAGGCATGGGTGAGTAGCTTGCAGGTTACTCTCTTCTCGATGTGAAGCCAGTGGAAGTCTCGTAGGTGCTGGTTCAGGTGCTCGTGTCATGAGGTTCCGAGGACGAGTCTGGCTGCGGTGTTCTGGGTGGTTTGGAGCTTATATATCAGGTTCTTGTTGATTCTGGCATAGAGGGTGTTACCATAGCCCAGTCTGCTGTTTATGAGCTTGTGAGTGACGGTCTTTCTAGATTCGGGGGGGGGATCCACTTGAAGGTCTTATGGAGGATGAAGTGGGTGCTGATTTGGCGGGTCAGGGAGGAGTCTAGGATGATGCCGAGGTTCTGGGTGTGGTCTTTTGGGGTTGGGGGGATTCTGAGCGCAGGGGGCCACCAGGAGCTGTCCCACGCAATGGTGGAGGGTCCAAGGATGAGGACCTCTGTCTTCTCCGAGTTCAGTTTTAGGCAGCTGTCGCTTATCCAGGCTGCTACGTCTTTCAATCCTTCTTGGAAGCTGAGTCTGGTGTCTTCGGGGTTCTTCATGAGAGAGAGGATGAGCTGGGTGTCTTTGGCGTAAGATAATATGCTGAGCCCATGTTATCTGATGATGGTGACGAAGGGGGCCATGTAGAAGTTGAAGAGTGTCGGGCTGAGTGAGGATCATTGGGGTACTCCACAGTTGATCTCTGTCGGTTCGGAGAGGGAGGGAGGGAGCCTGATCCTTTGTGTTCTGCTGGAGAGAAAGGAGCAGATACAGTCGAGGATGGTTCCTCGTATACCAGCATCATGGAATCTGGCTGTGAGAGTATGGTGTGAGACGGTGTAGAAGGCTGCGGAGAGGTTTAGTAGGATGAGGGCCGTGGTGTGTCCCTGGTCAGGTAGCATGCGGATGTCATCGGTGGTGGCGAGGAGGGCGGTCTCGGTGCTGTGGTTGCTGCGGAATCCAGACTGGGAGGAGTCGAGGATGGCGTTGTCTTCGATGAAGGTGGTCAGCTGGGTGTTGATGAATCCCTTCGTGACTTTGGCTGCGAAGGGGAGTAGAGAGATGAGCCGGTAGTTTTTCAGGTCCATCGGGTCGGCCGAGGGTTGCTTGAGGAGGGGCTTGACCTCTGCCCGCTTCCAGTCGTCAGGGAAGATGCCAGATTCGAGGGAGGCGTTGATGGTCCGGCCTAGTTCGGGTGCTATGGTGGCGGCGGCTCTGTGGTAGATGTGCGGTGAGCAGGGGTCTGTGGAGGCTCCTGCGTGGGTGTTATTCATGGTCGTGGTAGTGTCTTCAGTGGTAGCAGGTTTCCAAGTGGTAATGGTCTGCTGGTTTTTGGTGGTGGAGAGGGTGGTGGTGTCCGGAGTATGTTCGCTGAAGTTGTCTTAGTGGGCCTTGATTTTCAGGTGGAAATAGGAGCTGAGCTTGTTGCAGAGGTCCTGAGATGGTGTGACGTCTGTGGCTTCGCTGGGGGGTTTGGAGAACTGTTGTGTGACGCTGAAGAGTTCTTTTGCGTTACTTGCGTTGGTGTGGATGTTGTTCTTGATAAAGGTCCGCTTGGTGGCTCTTATGTGCTGGTGGTATTCGTTCGAAGCTCTCCTGTAGTTGTTCTGGTCTTCGGTGGTTTTCCTGCTCCACCAGAGTTTCTCGAGGCGTCTGCAGGAGCGCCTGTTTTCTTGGAGGTCGGTGGTGAACCAGGTGACCTTCAGGGGCCGTGGTTATACGGGGTGGCAGAGGGGTGCGAGCTTGTTAGCGAAGCCGGCGATCCAGCAGTGTAGTTCTTTGGCTGCAGCGTTGGTGTTGGTCGTAGTGGAGCGGGGGGTCGTGGAGGAGGGTGGTGTTGAGATGTTCCTCTGTGATCTTGCTCCAGTGCCTTTGTGGCGGGCGCGGGCAGGTTTGAATGCGGAGGAGGTGTTGAAGGTGAAGTGTACGCAGTAGTGGTCTGTCCAGAGGGGCTGCGTGATGTGGCTGAAGTGGATGTTCGTCCCTCCTGCGCTGATGGGGTTGAGGGTGTGTCTGGCTCTGTAGGTGGGGGTGTTGATGAGCTGCTTCAGTCTGAGGTTGGCGAGGTTGTCAAGGAGGGTGGTGGAGTCGGGGTCACTCCGGTTGTCGAGGTGGAAGTTCAGGTACCCGATGAGGAACTAGTCCGTGGAGGCGATAGTGTGGGGTGCGAAGAGGTCGGCACTGGTGGTGGCGGAGGAGGCGTGAGGCAATGGGGGTCTGTAGACGAGGTTCCTGCGCAGCGTGGTTCTGGAGCTGGTTGGATCTGGAAGTGGAGGTGCTCTGTGTTTGAGAGGAGGTCGACCGTGCTGGAGGCGGAGAGTCGGAGGGAGCTCTTGTGTGCCATGGTGAGTCCTTTTCCTGGGCGGTGGGGACGGTCCTTTCTTTGGATCTTGTATCCGTCGGGGATGGCGGTGGCAGTGTCAGGGGTGGTGGTGGCGTTGGTCCATGTTTCTGTGAAGAAGGCGATGTCTGACGAGAATGTGTCGAGCATGTCCCAGATTTCTACGGCGTGTCTGTTTAAGGAGCGTACGTTGAGGAGCATGCACGTCAGGGCTTCAGTGGTCGTGGGGGTGCTGACGATGGTGAAGGATGTCGGCAGTGTAGACAGGAGAACTGGCCGAGGGTGGTGTTCGGCGTTGATCATACAGCACAGGTCTCCAATCATACCACACTCAACAAACCCATACAGCTCACACTTGGGAAGTGAAAGACATCAACTTCCAGAGTCTTCACCAATTTTAACTTGAAGGTTAGTAGACACTTGTCCCTGGGGTATAGGTAAAATGGCACTGCAGTCCTTACAGTGCATGGTCACTCATCCCTACCGTCAGACAATAGGGAGTAGGATGGAAAAACTTGACTACGCTTCAAGTTCAAAAACTGGATTGTAAAGAAAAACAAGTATGGCTACTCATTCTGACACGCCATCATTAAATTGGAGACTTGCTACATTTGACGATAGCTGCAGTGCTGACGTTTCTTTAGATACATTGAGGGACTTGTGTTGGTTGCTCAGTCTGTCTCTTCGTAAACTTGGGTGTTTGAGTCCCCAGATAACTTAATTTGTGCAGGTGTTGCTATCTGCGTAGCAAGGGGGGGGTCCACCCTGGGCGGCATGAGTTTTGGGGGCTGTGGCCTCCCCCCCAGCTCTTGCATGTGTTTGCCATAGGGCGGCAAACGCGGGAATCACCAGAACACCCCCGCTCTTACATGTGGCCGCCGGAAAGACAGGGTGGCAAAGAGAGGAACCGCCACGGGCGGCAAAGTGTGTAGCTACGTCACTGGGTGTTGCCTAGTCTTTATTAGTGTTAGGACAGGAATCTCTCCAGCATGGTAAATGGGATGTACCTCTGCCCTGAGTGACCAAACTGCATGTGAAACTGGCATCGTGATTTTTGTTGGTCCAGCCAGAAAGCTAATCTAGTGTGCGCTGAGACCTAGGCAGTCCACATGAATTTCAAAGTCCAGAATCTGTTCTATGGTTTGGAGGGACTCACCAAGCACGCGCTTTTTATTGACATTGAACTATGGTCTGTGTCCTGGGTTGTTGCCCTGAAGCGGTGGCTGCAGCAGATCGATGTTTGTGAATTAGTGAAACTGAACAGACATATCATCTTGTTTTCTCTTTCAGGAAAATGCAGCATACCAGCCCCACTTGTGTACAGTCCTGCTTAGATGTGACACCCAGACCCTTGAACTGACATCCCATGTGTGTCAATTGCGGCTATGTAAGGTGAGGAGGTAGCAAGACTCCATGGTGAGAGTCTGATTGCCTGGACCCGTGGGACCCAGCTTGGATTGAGTGTGGCTTCATGGCGCAAGATGGAGGGTGGGACACAGCTTTCGAAAAAGAATGGAAGTTTATCAACTATCAGGCACATGCATCAAAGGAAAAACCTGTTGCAAAGGGGCAGATACTCAGAATCTGCCCCTTTGCGACCGGTATTTTTGCATTTGGGATGCATCATCCCAAATGCAAAAATCGCAATTTAAGGAATCTGTAAATTGCGATTGCTTAAATTGCGATTGCATTTAAGGAATCCCAAATTGAGATTCCTTAAATGCAATGCCTTAAAGTAAAAAAAGTAGCGATTTCGCTAATAGGGGGTGCAAATTACCATGAAGTTGAACTTCATGGTAATTTGCAAAAACTTGGAAAAATGCACTTTTGTGCATTTTTCAAAGTTTCATGTTGTGCACACACATGCCCTGAAGGCATGTGTGTGTGCAACATATGTGCACAGATCAATTTCAGGGGTGCAATAGGGTGTCATTTTGACACCCTTGCACCCTTGAAATTGCATGGGCAATTTGCGAGTACCTACTGGTACTCGCAAATTGCTCATGCAATCTCCAATTCATTCCTATGGGCCTGGAGGCCCATAGGAATGAATGGGACGGCATTCCTTAATTACGACTCGCAATTTGCGAGTCGCTTTTAAGGAATGTGTAGGAATCGCTATTATTTTTGCGATTCCTACATGCATAGGCTTTTGCAATTCCTTAATTGCGATTCCTTAATAATCGCAATTAAGGAATCGCAAAAGCCTATGTTGATGCATGTGCCAGTATATTCCTGGACCTGAAGGGAGATGCCCCAGACCCTCAACTGGTGGGGGGATGGGAGATGGAGATAAGCTACACTTAGAAATTCTATGAAGACCTCTTAGCAAAGGATTACTGATTAGTCCTTCCTGTGTACGGCCATTTGATAAATGGAAGGGGAGATGGGTTGAGGCAGCAAGTTCTGTTGTTAAGGTTGAGGAAGTTTCAAACTTCTTCTTGACCCTTCCCGCTTTGCCGCCAGCTGGGGAGCACATAGGTGTTTTACTAACTTTAGCAACTACGCCAGGGGCACTGCGGTCTTTATACATAAGAGGGTTCCCTTTAGCCTACGCTCTAACGTGCGCGACAGAGAAGGCCGATATACCATCGTTATTGGAGCATTGATGAGACATGAGGTATGCCTGATCGGCGTTTATGGTCCAAATCCTGACTCCCCGGACTCTTTCCACTCACTCCTCACGCAGCTTTTGAAGTTAGAACAGACGGCTATTATAATGGGAGGGGCTTTTAACATCGCTCCAGACCTGTCCTTAGACGGCACTTTCACTGCCCCAGACTTCAAACCCAGCTCGCGACGAGCACTGTAGTCCCTATGCAAACAACTATCCCTATTTGATGTATGGCGCTTGCGTAATCCAACCCTCACGACATACACACATTACACGGGGTACCACAACACTTCGACCAGAATTGATTATTGGCTAATATCCCCCACAGTATCCAGTTGGTGCCATGCGATGCAGACCCTCCCTTGTACATATTCAGACCATTCCCTGATAATGCTGGCGCTGAAGATACCGTGCCCAGAGGGATACGAGAGGCAGCAGTGGGACTTCCCGAGCCGTGCGCTGGACGATGACCTGTTTCAGCATGAAATCCGTGAAGCGATTGAAGACTACTTTACCTTAAACACTGGCTCTGTAGATACTAATGCTGTTCTCTGGGAGGGTTTCAAGGCCTACATACATGGGGTCTGTATCTCTAAACCTGGACCTTGCTTTAGCCCAAGCACACAGTCCTGACACGGACCGGGCCCGGCTTGTCCTGCTCCCTGACTATAGAGACACAGCTGACCGAGAGATCCTTTTCATGGGCAAATATCACACTGCAAGGCAAAACGGTGAGCGAGAGAGACCGGGAAGAGTTCTGGCGCAAATAGTAAATCCTACATTACCGAACTTCGAAACCCCACGGTCACTTTTAGGCACTCCAGAAATTAGGGATGAATTCCTGTCACATTTCAAAACATAATACACTTCCAAAATAGGGACTGACCAAACTCCATTAGAATCCTACCTCTCCGAGGTAGGTCTAGTCTACCTCGAGAAATGCATGCAGGACTTTCTAGCTGAGCCCATCTCTGAAACTGAAGTACTTGGGGCCATTGACTCCCTCAGGTCATCCTCCGACCCAGGACTAGATGGGTTCACTGGGGACTTTTACAAGGCCTTTAAGGATTTACTAGCTCCGCAATTCATAGATGTATATGCAGAGGCCCTAGAGAGACAGATTCTACCACCTACCCTTCAGGAAGCATTCATCATTCTCCTCCCAAAACCTGGTAAAGATTCACAGCTTTGCGGCTCCTATAGGCCCCTGTCCTTTTTAGGTCTCGCCTGACCCAGCGCATGCGCTGGTCTGGCGAGACTTATTGAGAGGGCTCCAAAAAGTGCTACCAGGCCAGCCCAGAGATACAGTGCATGTGCGCGGGCGCGCGCCACTTTTACCGAGATTACTTTCACTTTAGCGGCCACACGGCCGCTTTGATATGTGATCGTGACCACTTTCGCGGCCGCAGGGCCGCTTTGCATAGCCAATAGGTCTCGCTTTTGGGACCTTATAAGTATTTAGTTATGCAACTGTTGCATAGCTAAACACTTATAAGGTCCCAAAGGCGAGACCTATTGGCTATGCCAATGCTTGTTAAACTTAGATTACAAAATTCTTGCCAAAATTATTGCGGGACGTCTGTCTCAATTATTGGAATTTATTATCGCCGCTCCACCTCCCAGAACCTAAGAACACTTTTTTCAGTACTACATAGGATCAACCCAGATATACCGGCGGCCGCAATTCTTCTCGACGCGGAAAAGGCATTTGATTCTTTAGAGTGGCCCTTTTTCATGTCGGTCATGCATCACATGGGAATGCCGATGGGCTTTTTGGCCACTATGGCCCTGCTTTACCGACTTCCGACTGCCCGTCTTAGATTAAACGGTACGCTCTCACAACCATTCTCGCTATCTCGGGGCACCAAACAGGGCTGCCCGCTGTCACCCTTGCTTTTCATCCTTGCGATGGATCCATTAATAAGGCATTTTCAAGAAAAGCATCTGCAGAGAGGCTTACAGTTTAATACGGCCCCCTCCTAGTCTCCTTATACGCCGACGACACTATCCTGTACGTCTGTGAGCCGCAAACTAACTTAGACCCCCCTCATACGCGAGATACTTTGCTTTGGCCAACACACCAGCCTGGGCATTAATTGGCACAAATCAGTCATATTTCCCCTCACACATAGCACGACCCCCTGGGAGCTTGAGTTCCCACTAGAGTGGTGTGCAGACTCTACTAAGTATCTAGTCATACATATAAACTTAGACACGGAAATGATAGTGCGCCTTAACTACGGGCAAGCTATTTCAACACTGGAGACACAAATAGACCATTGGCTGAAGCTACCTCTATCAATAGCGGGCAGAGTAGCCATAATCAAGATGGTTGTTCTCCCCAAATTCCTATACCTCTTCAACAATATCCCCATCCAACCTCCCAAATAGTTTTTTTGCGACACTACGATCTCACCTGATTCGCCTGGTGTGGGGAAATGCACGGGCCCGAGTAAGCTGGCAGACTCTAACCCGCCCCTATGACAGAGGCGGTTACGGAGTACCTGATTTCCATCTATATTACCTAGTAGCTGAATGTAATTACGCCACTGCATGGTACCCCCCGACGCAAGGATTCCATATCTCTGACCAGAACCAGACCTTGTTCTCCCTGAACGACTGTCCACCGTCCTTCCCAAAGGCCTCCCAAGAGACCCGAAAGACATCCAAACAGTCTCTACAACAAGCTGGGCTTCGGAAAAGCTGCGGTGCTACACTCACACAACTATCTTATACTCGGCTGCCCTTCCACTTGCTAATGCCCGCTGGCTACAGCTTACAGGCGAAACAATTGTACAGCGCACATTAACTAAATCCGAGGTTACAAAAGCTGGAGACCTCTTCCCCGATGGCCATGCTTTTATCGGAAGCGATGACGTTTGCTTCCCTGACGCCACCTTCATGGACCGGTTTATACTCCGGCGCCTCCAGTCAGCGCTGCATGCCACACTACCCAGTTATCCTCTAGAACCGGACTCATTTGCCCCCTTATCCCTGGTCATTGAAAGTGAACAGGCCACCCACCTCATTTCCAAACTGTACAAAGCCTGTGCGAAGCTTGTTTCTGTAAATGACGACAAGCTCCTAAGGGACTGGGAGGGAGACCTGGGCGGTCCAATTACGGATGACCAATGGTCCGCATGTTGCGCCCTCACTAAGGACATCTCCCTTACCAGCAGACACAAACTGCTCCATTTCAAGTTTCTACACAGAGTGTACAGCACACCGGCCAAAGAACACAAATTAGATCCGTCCAGACCCCATAATTGCCGCAAATGAGGTTCGCCACACACTGACTTTGAACACTTGGCATGGACTTGCCCACGCTTGCAACCATACTGGAGGGCGGTCCATAAAGAGCTTGGCGACATTATACACATACCACTTGATCTGGTCCCCGAAATTGCGCTACTAGGCTACATGGTCAACTTCCCCCCCAAAAAATCGGAAATTTGCAGCCCGTAGCTTTTTGTTAGCCAAGAGGGAAGTGACACTTCACTGGGGCCGTAAAACGGTCCCTACAACACAGAGTTGCCAGAGAAGCCTGGTCACCTGCAACGCGTGAAGCGACATGTACTCCACGACTATCCCATCTTCTTCAAGACCTAGAGACATTTGGGGTCCACTGAAAACTTATCTCACTTCACGACAAAGTGACCTGTCCACACAACTAGATCGCGGCATAGTGCCATCCGGGGTGGGGTGAAGATACCCTTCACTTCAATACACTGTTAACATAATTGTTTCTTTAGATACATCAGGTTGCAGACCTCTTTGAATTGTATATGTGTATTTTGCTGAATCCTGACCGAACGTATTATATACCGTGCCTAGCGGATTCGTTACTTGGACAGTGTGACCTGAAACTGATTGGCTTAGAGCTCCATCGTGTGCTTCCCATGTTTTACAACTATATTCCTGAACACTTGTGACCCTCAGATAGACTATCGGAACTGTAACTTGGTATTTTATGTTCCACATGAGACTGTGTGAATTGATAACTGTGATATTTTCAATGTGACCAAATGATAAATAAAGTTTATTAAAAACACACAAAAAACGTCTTCTTGACACACGAAGAGAGGGCTTGTGTCTACATATCAGCCAGTCTCCCAGAGGTTAGAAGACCCCATGTTAAGTCTGTAAAAGTTGCCGGAGGAGTTGTGCATTTGCATATCGCCTAAGACCTCTCTGCCGCCATGTCCTTCAGGAGGAGAAACTGTTCAGAAAGTGTGGAGCACCCATCAGAGTTGACATACACTGGGAGCTGGGAGGGACCACCCATCCTCCCTGCATAGTTTATGTGCCAAACGGCATGAAATATGCATAAACCCCAGCACGCGTGCCATATGGCATCCTTGCAGGGTGGCGGGAGGTACTAGTTCTACCACTTCCTCAATGTGTTTCACATCCAGCAAAAATCCTCACCGCTGCTATAGCTGAGACCTACCTCATGGCGTAGAGGCCACAACTGCTGAAGACGAGCACATGCCCATTAGGCCTGCTGCACTGTTCATTCTCAGGGGCCAGAGTGAGTAGTTGGGCCACCACCCTTGATTCTGCGCCCACAGGCGACGATGCTGGGCACAACCAATCTCTGCAGTGAGTCATGTCCAAGCCAATAGGTTCCATGGGCCCAGAGATCAAAAAAATGGAAAGAGTATCTTGAGCATTTAAAGATAAGACTGCCTTTAGGAGAATACCGATTACCAGTGTGACCTCTTGTGCTCAAGATCTATACAAACTATCCTGGTATGGGTAACCCACTGTGGCAGTTGTGTGCACGCCCTGAGAGTAAGCTCACATATGTACCTAATTACTAGCTGTGATCTTTCTATCGCTCTGGAAGAGACAGTAGACCCTGGGGCACCATGGGAGCTTTGATAAGCCACTGTAGAAGATGTGTGACTTGTTTAGAACCTTTAGGTGGGATCGGATCGTGGAACCCTGTAGCTGAATCCCCATTAATGTGTGTAGTATTTAATTTTGCTGTCACATTAAAATACTACTCTTTTTCTTAAAGTGAGAGTCTGTCTCTCTTGTTTGACTGTTTGAGTTCTGAGTCTCTGCCCCCTTCCCCCCCACACTGCCTCCCTGAGAGTCAAATGTGAAAGGTTGTACTTGATCCAGTTTGCAGAATCATAGTAGGAGGGATCAGAGGCAAACAACCCGGACCCCCACTGTCGGAGTCCAGTAGCTCCTGCCTGCCCTGTGACCCCTCGGACATGTCATAGGACTAGATATTCACATATACTCCTGGAGAAGCTAGTTGGACTGTGATTGCAGCACTGTATCACACATTGGAGGGTGCATCTTATAACCCTGGTCGTAGTTTGCGTAGTCGCGCACACGTAGCTACGTGAAATGCACTTTGCACTACGCACGCTACGCGAACTGCCTAGTGCGGTAGGGAAATGCTGTTCGCAATGATTGCACAGTGCCGGATGCTTGTCAGCACTGTGCAATCATTGCGAACGGCATCATGCACAGTGCAAGTAGCCGTTTTCTGCCGCTTGAGTAGATTTGTACTCGAGCGGCAGCTTTCTCAAACTGGACTGGTAGTTTCTCATCGCGAGCGGTCACGAGAATACGCGACCACTCGCAATGAGAAACCTGAGCTCCCCGCATTGAGAATCTTGCCGGGAGGTTTATTTTCCAAGCTCGCGGTCGGCAAGTTGATGTTGGCGATCGTGTACGAGGAAAAAATTTGCTCACTCGTGGTCTCCAACTTGACGTGAGCGAACAAAAAATGCCCGCTACACTACGCGTTTTTGCACTGTGCTACAGGCAATTCGCGTAGCGTGTAGTTGCACAAACTACGCACACTCCGCGACCGTCTGTTGGCTTCCAGGCATATGACATCAAGGTAAAGACAACATTGAAAGGAGGTACTGATTGCTTCTGCGTCACATTCAATGAAAGAAAACTTATGTTTTTATCTCCGATGCATCTGCTGAGGCATTTTGTACGCTTGCAGAGGGCAGAAACTTTGCTTTAAAGATGGACCGATCCAAAACGTGAGTGAAGATTTCGATCATCGGGTCTAACAAAGGCCCAGAAGGTCTGAATCCATGCCACATTTTCCATATAAAATAAATATACATACAATGGGCCAGATGTATTGAGAAACCGTTTTGTGATTCCCTAATTGCGAATCCTTGTGATTCGCAATTAGTAAATCACAAAATGGCATATATGAAAGTGTGTTGAACACTTTCTGCGATTCCCAGTGGGTCGCAAATGACCTACCTCATGATTATTAACGAGGTAGGTCGCAATTTGCTATCCATTAGGAATAGCAAAAATCACGTCGATGGTGACCTGCTGAGGTCAAAGGAAAACAGGTTGCTTTACAAAAAGAAGAATGAAAAGTTGTATTTTTATTTTTTAAGAGCAGGCAGTGGTCAGTGCCTTTCGGTACTAAGGAAGTAAGGGGAAGAGAAGTGAGATGGACAGAGATACAGCTTAAAAGGTGAGGGTTAACAGTAATGCTGTGTGAGGCTTGCAGAGAGATTTAGGGCAGTGAGTGTGGTGCAGATTTGTGGGTGGTGAGGTAGTCGGGAGGGAAGGACGGTGGTCCAGAATCAGGCTACCTTCCCGGTGATGAGGTATTTGTATCCTGAAACGCTGGCATGGCTCCAGCTCTCATGGAGACCCCTAGAAAGTCATAAAGCTACGATCAGGTGCAATGCTATATTTATGCTACTGTATGTATCTGCCCTATTTATATAATTGACTTAAACTCCAGTGGATATTGTGGATATCACAAGAGGTGCCAATTTGCATCAAAATATATTAAAAAAAATAACTTCCTGGTAGGTGAGCTCCACAATAGCAGCCAGTTTACATGTGTAGGAAAACTGCCGCTCCTGCCTGGTCACCCCAGATTTTTTCGCCTTTTGCTGGGCCCAATATTTTTCCTGGCTTTAGAAGTCTGTGCACTTTACCCTTGCTAACCAATAGTAAAGCGTCTGAGCTTCCCCTTTGAACATGATTGGTTTGGCATGCTCCTAACTGGTATATTCAACTTGCTTATAAGTCCCTAGTATATGGGACAAAATGTACCCAAGGTCCTGGAAGTTAAATGCCACTAGTGGACTGCAGCACCTATTTTGTCATCTACTATATATAGTGGTGGGGCAAACAAGGCTTCAGGCTCACTACTGTAGCCTGACCATGACAATGCAAAGCCTGCACTTTGGCCTATCGAAATAAATGCTTTTGACAGGTAAATCTTTCCTTTTAAATATTAATAAGTCACCCCTATGTAGGCCTTGGTGCCCAGAAGGCAGGGCACATGGTAGTTAATAGTAGGACAAGTAGAAATGTAATGTTAAAATTTAATTACAGTGACTAGCACCCAAATGTTATTTTCACTGTGGCAGGCCTAGCTGTACTATGTAGAAAACCAAAGTACAAATTAAAATACTAATACTAATTGTTGAGAATGGCAACAGCTAGAAAAATAAGTAAAACACTATTTTTAATAGTTATTAAAATTCAGATTCAATGGTGAAGTCGGATTCTTAATCTAAAGTAAGGAAAAGTACCTTTAGAAAAGTTATCTTTTTCCTGCCTCAAGTTCCTGGAGGCTAATTTGCATTGGCTCTCTAGCTTCTCCCAGTCATTCATTAGCCTTGAATAGGTGTGAAAAAAGGGTGAAATACTTCCCAGGAGCAATCTATAGGCTTATCTGAATGGGCAGAGATGACTCCTCTGAGTTCAGCAGAATATGGACTGTAGGGGCCATGGGTCTCCTTTTGACCGCACAGTGTCAAATCTTGCTTGAAAGATCTTTAGTGCACATGTAACACATGGAGGCACACTTCAAAAGGACAAAAACACAATGCCAAGACAATTCTTGTGTATTGTCTGCCTGGTTGCTTAAGGACCCTGCCTTTGTCCTACCAGACGTCTGTCTCTGGGTTTGTTGTGGATACAGTGTCTGCCTAATAAAATAGATTTTAGTATTACATGTGCACTGCCAACACACAGTGCTAGTGTACACACCCCACACAGCCCCTCAGCCATCAGAGCCCAAGCTGAGTGTAGCCAAAGTCTTTCGCCATCTTGAATTTGCCCTGACACGTATTTTGGGCCTGTTTGCAGCAAGGCAAAAAGGAACTCCTACAAAAGTAGGGTGTTCAGGGCCTGGAAACTGTTACCCCACTGTTAATGGAGGGGCCAGGAGCCACCCCCACACACAAGCTTGTGCTTACATGTGGCATCTACTGGCACCAGCTGGGGAAAGTAAGAAGAGGGCTGGACCTGCTGTCTGTGGTCTAGGAGCAGCCTTGAAAGACTGGGCCTGCTTCCTCTTGTGTCCAGGACAAAGTAGTGAACTCCAAGGGTCAGTTGACTGTCCTCCTGTGTGCCCACAGGAGACAACAAGCTAAATGAGGCCTTTTCCTGGAAGTACATAGCTGACCAGTGGCCACTGCATCTGGACTGAACCCTGCTATTTGTCCTCTACTGGACACCCTGTTACTCTCAAGCGCCTCCTGGAGGACCTGGGGTCTCGTGAAGTGCACTCCTGTGGTGGACTGGGACTTGAAAGACTAAGCCAGAAGGCAAAATCTTTGTCCTGGTTGGTGCATCCGACCAGTGCTCCATCACATTCAGTTTCAAATCGCTCATAGTTCTGGGCCTACCATGACCATTGATAGTCATTCGAACTATGTGCATTTTAACATAACATGTGCATTTGTAAAGTGCAAATTCACTCAAGGGTATCTTGGCGCTCAATAACAGATATCTATTGTTACCAACTCAATGGCACTCATGTTATCGTCCTTAGAAGAATGAAAGACTGAGTGAACCCGCCGGATTTGAAACTGTAACCATGAGGTCAAACAGGCCCCTACAGTGGATGCATACGTCCTCTAAGCCACCAGACCCAGCTCTTTTGGAAACTGTTCTACTTAAAAAATTAAAGAATTCATGTCTCCAGTTCTTCATATTGGATTTTTGTCATTTTTGGTGCAATTTTGCATACTAAATTTTACACAATTTTTCTAATTAGGTTTGGGATTTTTATTGTTTTGCATTTTGACTTTATTACCTTTGGTACTGCATACATTCTTTACAAATTTACCACGGTAAGCCTGTCTGCTCTGTGCCACAACTGCCAGCGGTTTGAGCTCAGTTTAATTTAGTGACTTTGAGGGTTCTACCAGACAATGGGTGGGTTACTTACAACATGGTGTGCCAGTCTTGACATAGTTGTAATTAGTGTTGCATCAGGTCACCTGAGGCCAGGACGTGCCCTTTCAATGACGGTCTCATCTGTACTTTCACTGCGAGAAGGAAAGTCCCTCCGCTGCGAGGCTATGAGCTGGCCTGCCTGGCACAGCACTGGCACAAATACGTCATCATGCATTGCCAAGAGCAGGTCACGTGATGTGTACCTGGGCTCCAGATTAAATTTAGCAGCAGGAATGCCGAAGACGGCGCGGGTAAACAGATGACACGCTGGGGCTTTTTCTCGGTTGCGTGCAGTCTGTGCCCCAGGGCACCCGCAGGCCTCACCCACACACGGCTCTGCCCCCGGGGCCCTCACTGGGCTGATTTACTGGAATGAAGAGGCTGCGACTTTACAAGCAGCTCGCAGCTAAAATATCTGCGCCCGGTCCCGCCTGGGAGTTTACAGCAAGCTCATAAAGTTTAGGAAAGTAAACACATGGGTTTGCACCTGGCCAGAGCAGGCAGCACTCGCGTGCCAGGGGGCGATGTGAGTGCGCGTCCACTGGGGGACTGGAGGGTGTCCATGGACGTCGATTCGCCAAAATGACGGGGCAGCGGAAGTGACATCACATGCTCTTTGACCTGTGACGACATCAGCGTTAGTGACATCACATATCATCACCTCTGGTAGCATTACAAGTAGTGATGTCATGTGACTTGTGATCCTGAAGATATAAATAGGCAGCGACATCACCGAAGCGAGAAAAAAATGACAATACGAGCAAAATTAAAACCAGGGATAGTAAAATAACAACGAAGTGACAGAGGACGTACACACCTGCCTTAGTTATTGCACAAAATCCAGCAGGGCTGCAATCTATTCAGGGATGAAGGTGAAGCCATGCCATACCCAGTGGCGCCTATGCTGCCCCGTTACAGCCCCCGCGTCCAATGCCTGCCCGCAGTGCCAGCCGCAGCGTCACATGAGCAGCCATGGCTGAGAGGCACAGAGACCAGGAGCAGCGCTCCCTGTAGCAGCTGAGGCTTCACTCATGCTCATAGACTGCTGCTGGGAGGGCTCTGGGGTGCGCGATGCCCCCCTGAGAAAACGTTGAAAAAGATGGGGGTCACATTTCACACAGATTGCCTCAAAATCCAATGGTGCACCAAACCAATGGAGCCTGGCGCTACCCAGGAGATGCCCCCCTTTATCACAGTGTGCCCCTGATTGTCAATGGCTGGACACTATAAGGAATGGACGGAGCGCCTTAACCCGGGAATGCCAACAGGGTGCCAGTGCCAGACGTTCGCCAAGAATCACATATAACGTGCCAGTGACAGGATTGTCATTTTCACTCAGACACTCTCTCGCTTTCTCAAACACACACACACACGCAGAGAATCTGATAATATGCCAACATTTTGAAATGTTTCCCCACAAAGATCCCCTGTTTCAGCTTTGCCTGTTCCACGAAGCTGTTCTGCTCCTTGTTGATTTACGTTATTTTGACACATTGTGTCCAGGATGGCCCCAAATGTCTGCACTGCAGCGAGGCTTCCGTGCACCCCGGGGTGGAAGGGGGGGGCGGGGGGGGGTGCTCTGTTTACAGTCTCAGCGGTCCAGGCCGAGTCTGCGGTTCTTACAATCTTTTAAAAGCAGAAGTGCGGCCTGGAAGTAGATTTCTCTTTTCCTTGTGCATCTCGGTCACTACAGAGCCCAGAGGTCGCAAGAACATTGCCAGGGGTCTCAAAGGCGAGCCCAGGGGTCGCAACTGCGACCTCAGGCGACCCCTTAATGATGTCCACGAGTGTGTCTGTCTCGGTCCCACTGGCCCCACCCTCGAGGCGCTGCAGGCACTTGTGAACCAGTGAGAGGCATGGTGGGACCCCACTGGTTGGAGAGTACTTGGGTCCCACATTTCACATAGAGGAACCCCAGCAACCCGATCACGTTTTAAGATTCTGCAAAGACTTAAACATGATAATTCAATAGAAATTCATAGGAAACCATCAGTACTCATTTTTAAAATTGAATTTCTGTCTTTTTTTACTTAAATTATCAGTCAGTGATTGTCTTCTCAAATTTACTGTTTAAACTGTGGAAATACTGGCCATGGCGGTAAAAAGACGGCCAGGAGGCAGCCCTGGGTCCATGTACAGACACCGTCAATCAATGGAACGGGGCTCTGGGCCAGGATTGCATTGCACCTGCCAAAACATTGTGTGTAGCAAGTTTGTTTATCAATCAATCAGGATTTGTAGAGCGTGGCTGCATCACCCGTGAAGGTCTTGAGGCGCTGTCTGATAAAACTGTCTGTTCTCCTATTGGTTGAACATTCAAGTCTTGAGGTCCTCCCTGCGTTTCCGGAGCGACGGCGAGTCTCTGAGGTGCAAGGGGAGGTCGTTCCAGGTCTTAGCCGTCAGATGGAAGAAGGAGAGACCACTGCTGTTTGCCTGGCAGATGCGGCAGGTGGCAGCTAGTGCGAGGAATCTGGATCTGCGTTCCCTGGTGGGATGGTGGAAGGTCACACGTTCGTTGAGGTACGCTGGTCCTTCTTGTGTAATGCAAAAAGGACAATTGATGAACAGAATGCAGAACAATGTCATACATTCACCCCAGTACAGAGATCTGGGCCTAAATCCATTGTTTTTTTGCTCACCGTGCCATTCCAATTTGGACCCAGCCATATGCAAATCAGTCTTGACCCTGCGCCCAATGGGAACAGTCCAGCCCGAACTGCCAGGCCAGGTACTCCCTGGACTGGAACCATGCATCCTAGGACCGGTTTCGGGCTTTCAGCCCTCATCAGCCAGGATGTGTTGTGCCTTGTGTGTGTGGGGGAGTAGCTTGTACTGGCATCTCTTCATGGCTGGTAGCCAGTGGAGTTTCCTGAGGAGAGGGGTTATGTGCGTCCATCTGAGGAGGTCGAGGATGAGCCTGTCCGCTGTGTTCTGGATTGTCTGGAGCTTTTTCATGAGTTGAGCTGTTATGCCTACGTAGAGGGAGTTGCTGTAGTCGAGTCTGCTGGTGACGAGAGCCTTCATGACAGTTCTCCTGCTATTGGTCAGGAGCCATCTGAACACCCTTCCTGAGGATACGGAGTGTAAGGAAGCAGGACGTGGAGACAGTGCTGACTTGTTTCTTCATGGATAGCTGACTGTCAAGGATGATGCAGAGTTGCAGGCATGTTCGGTGGGTATCGGAGTTGGGCCCAGCTCCGGGGGTCACCATTCGTTGTTCCATTGTGTGTGTCCTTGCCTTTTCCGAAGATGAGTCTTATCAGTGTTGAGTTTGAGACAGTCCTCGTTCATCCAGTCGGCAACATCTTTCATGCATATTTGGAACTTGTCTTTGATGGTTCTTGGATTGTTAGTCAGAGAGAAGATGAGTTGGGTGTTGTCGGTGTAGGAGATGATGTTAAGTCCGTGGCATGTGACAACGTTGGCAAGGGGGCCAGGGGGGCCATTTATGAGTTGAAGAGTCGTTGCGGCTTAACTAGGTTTGCCACCTAGCCAGTTTCATACCGGTACGACTGGCATTCTAATGCCCCTTCATGTACAAAAAATAGAAAAAGCACCCAAACCCGGTATTCTTCCCCCTTATCAGTGCATTAATTAAATAGTAAATGCAAGAAGGCGCCTTAAAATGTGCTCTGCAGCTGCCCTGTAATTGAAGTAAATAAAGACCAACAGGTCATGTTAAAAATGAATATGTCAATTGCATATAAAGTTCTGCTGAAGAATCATTGCGCCTTTTTAGAATGTTTAAATGATGAACAGATGGCGAGTGTTTTTCTATGGGAAAAGTGGCAAGCCTACACCCAGCGCGCTGCGACCATGCGGTGCTGTGTCTCCAGTGGAGCAAGTCTCTCCCTCAGCTCCTTTGCATGGGGAAGTAAAGAGTGTGAAGTCGCCGCCACGCCCAGGGCCTAAGAGTGCCATGCACAGGGCCTAAGAGTGCCATGCACAGGGCCTAAGAGTGCCATGCACAGGGCCTAAGAGTGTCACGCCCTGTTCCTTAGAGCGCCACACCCAGGGCCTAAGATTGCCATGCACAGGGCCTAAGAGTGCCATGCACAGAGCCTAAGAGTGCCACGCCCTGTTCCTTAGAGCGCCACACCCAGGGCTTAAGATTGCCATGCCCAGGGCCTAAGAGCACCGTGCGCAGGGTCTGAAGTGCCACAAACAGGGTCTAAGAGTGCCATGCCCAGAGCCTAAGAGTGCCATGCCCAAGGCCTAAGAGTGCCATGCCCAAGGCCTAAGAGTGCCATGCCCAGGGTCTAAGAGTGCCACGCACAGGGCCTAAGAGCACCACGTCCAGGTCCTAAGATTGCCATGCCCAGGGTCTAAGAGCGCCACGCCGAGGGCCTAAGAGTGCCACGCCCAAGGACTAAGAGTGCCACACCCAGGGCCTAAGAGTGCCACACCCTGGTCCAAAGGGCACCACACCCAGGGCCTAAGAGTGCCATTCCCAGGGCCTAAGAGCCCCACAACTAGGGCCTAAGAGTGCCATGCACAGGGCCTAAGAGCACCACGCCCTGGTCCTAAGGGTGCCACACCCAGGGCCTTAGAGCACCACACCCTGGTCCTAAGGGCGCCACAACCAGGGCCTAAGAGTGCCATTCCCAGGGCCTATGAGCCCCACACCTAGGGCCTAAGATTGCCATGCCCAGGGCCTAAGAGCACCACGTCCAGGTCCTAAGAGTGCCACGCCTTGGTCCTAAGAGCCCCACACCTAGGGCCTAAGAGTGCCATGCCCTGGGCCTAAGAGCACCATGCCCAGGGACTAAGAGTTCCACGTACAGGGCCTAAGAGTTCCACGCACAGGGCCTAAGAGCACCATGAGCAGAGCCTGAAGTGCCACAAACAGGGCCTAAGAGCACCACGCCCAGTGCCTAAGAGTGCCACGCCCAGGGCCTAAGAGGGCCATGCCCAGAGCCTAAGAGCCCCACACCTAGGGCCTAAGAGCACCACGCCCTGTTCCTAAGAGCGCCACACCCAGGGCCTAAGATTGCCATACCCAGGGCTTAAGAGCACCATGTCCAGGTCCTAAGAGTGCCACGCCCAGGGCCTAAGAGGGCCATGCCCAGGGCCTAAGAGCACCATGCACAGAGCCTGAAGTGCCATGAATAGGGCCTAAGAGCACCACGCCCAGGGCCTAAGAGTGCCATGCCCAGGGCCTAAGAGCACCATGCACAGGGCCTAAGAGCACCACGTCCAGGGCCTAAGAGTGCCACGCTCAGGGCCTAAGAGCACCATGCACAGGGCCTGAAGTGCCACAAACAGGGCCTAAGAGCACCACACCCAGGGCCTAAGAGTGCCATGCCCAGGGCCTAAGAGTGCCATGCACAGGGCCTAAGAGCACCACGTCCAGGGCCTAAGAGTGCCACACCCAGGACCTACGAGTGCCATGCCCAGGGCCTAAGAGCACTATGCACAGGGCCTAAGAGCACCACGCCCAGGGCCTAAGAGTGCAACGCCCTGGTCCTAAGAGCCCCACACCTAGGGCCTGAGATTGCCATGCCCAGGGCCTAAGAGCACCACGTCCATGGCGTAAGAGTGCCACGCCCTGGTCCTAAGAGCTCCACACCTAGGGCCTAAGAGTGCCATGCCCAGGGCCTAAGTGCACCACGTCCAGGGCCTAAGAGCACCACGCCCAGGGCCTAAGAGTGCCATGCCCAGGGCCTAGGAGCACCACGTCCAGGTCCTAAGAGTGCCACGCCCTGGTCCTAAGAGCCCCAAACCTAGGGCCTGAGATTGCCATGCCCAGGGCCTAAGAACACCACGTCCAGGTCCTAAGAGTGCCATGCCCAGGGCCTAAGAGCACCACGTCCAGGTCCTAAGATCACCACGTCCAGGTCCTAAGAGTGCCATGCACAGGGCCTAAGAGCACCATGTCCACGGCCTAAGAGTGCCACGCCCTGGTCCTAAGAACCCCACGCCCAGGGCCTAAGATTGCCAAACCCAGGGCCTAAGAGCACCACGTCCTAAGAGTGCCAGGCCCAGGGCCTAAGAGGGCCATGCCCAGGGCCTAAGAGCACCATGCACAGGGCCTGAAGTGCCACGAACAGGGCCTAAGAGCACCATGCACAGGGCCTGAAGTGCCACGAACAGAGCCTAAGAGCACCACGCCCAGGGCCTAAGAGTGCCATGCCCAGGGCCTAAGAGCACCATGCACAGGGCCTAAGAGCACCAAGTCCAGGGCCTAAGAGTGCCACAACCTGGTCCTAAGAGCCCCACACCTAGGGCCTGAGATTGCCATGCCCAGGGCCTAAGAGCACCACGTCCAGGGCCTAAGAGTGCCACGCCCTGGTCCTAAGAGCCCCACACCTAGGGCCTCAGAGGGACATGCCCAGGGCCTAAGAGCACCATGCGCAGGCCCTGAAGTGCCACGAACAGGGCCTGTAGGAACCTGGGGTCACCAGGCCCTAAGGGCGGTAACGTGGCGCGAGCCGGTCGGGCAACCAGAGGGCTATGTGTTAAGCAACCATACACCACACGCTTCTCATGGACTAGAGTCACACACAATAAGGGACACCACACCGTTTAAATTATGCAAATACTTCAAGTTTATCCAAGTATAGCTGGTCAGTTGCAGTTCAGGAAATAACAAGGTAATACATGAATCATAATACCATCGTTCAGTACAGGCGACACTCTTGGTGATATCTATGCAGTGCCTAACCTCGTTCATGTCCCACGCCCGCGGGTTAAATGCGGGAGATTCTAGCGCTGTGCGCGCTTATGTAAAGTCTTTCCCTGAACAGGCCGTCTAACACAGCGCACTACTTGTAAGGGGGAACATTGGGTTCATCAACATGGCGCCCGTCGAACTGAGCGCTCCTCGTGACCACTGGCCCCTAGTACTGTGAAGCAAGGCATATAAAACACAGCGCTACGCGCAATCAGTTGCATATCATTACCTTCGAGCAGAGCATATAACACAGTGCGCTACTCGCGTTCCTGGGCAGGTAATTACTTTCGAGCAGAGCATATAACACAGTGCGCTACTCGCATTCCTTGGCATGTAATCTACTTTCGAGCAGAGCATATAACACAGTGCGCTACTCACATTCCTGGGCAGGTAATTACTTTCGAGCAGAGCATATAACACAGTGCGCTACTCGCATTCCTTGGCATGTAATCTACTTTCGAGCAGAGCATATAACACAGTGCGCTACTCGCATTCCTGGGCAGGTAATTACTTTCGAGCAGAGCATATAACACAGTGCGCTACTCGCATTCCTTGGCATGTAATCTACTTTCGAGCAGAGCATATAACACAGTGCGCTACTCGCGTTCCTGGGCAGGTAATTACTTTCGAGCAGAGCATATAACACAGTGCGCTACTCGCATTCCTTGGCATGTAATCTACTTTCGAGCAGAGCATATAACACAGTGCAATGTCAGTCAGTTCTTTGGGCGGCTTCCAGCGGGGAGGGTGACCGGACTTGAGGAGCGGGTCCCTATGCTCCGGTGCAGTTCACAGAGCACCGCGCTCAGTATTACCAAAGGGGGGACACGGACAGGATCCCTCGGCGGGGTCTCTCCGTCGCGCAGGCAAGGGAGGGGACTCCCACGGAGGGGACAACCCGGGCCAAGTGCGGTGTGGTTTCCAGACCAGCAGGGGGCGCACCAGGGGGATCTCGGCCTCCGGGCTTACCTCCGTCTCGGCGTCAGCAGGCGTCCGTCCTCACGACGTTGGGGGAACTCGGCCCCGACCTTGCGCACCTCCGCACACGGCTGCGACGGCAGCGACGGGGCCCCGGGCTTCACCTGGGCCTCGCGACACAGCAGGGCACTCCTCCAGGCCGCGGCGGTGAGCGCGCTGGCTTCGTCGTCGCAGGGGGGGGCTCAAATTAAGGATGGGGTAAAGTGCTCAGCGGAGCACGCTGCCGGGGGTCCCAGACCAGGGCAGGGAGCGCAGGGGTCACAGCGCTAGTACCTGGTCGATCCCCAGTGGCTTGGCAATCGGTTTAGCAATTAGTTCAATAGGTTAGCTTGGACACGCAGTCTCAGCTCTGGCATTCAAGGCTTACAGCTCGCTCTTGTCATGCAGTCTCAGTTCTTAAAGTTAGGTTTCAGTTCTCAGTTGACAGATGAAGTCTTTTGGCGCAGATGTATCTGGCGCACTTAAGGGGTTCTGTTACAGGGGTAGGAATGGAGAGGGCGACTAGATCCTTCCTAGTCAGGCTGGCAGAGAGTCTCTGGGTCCTCCTACTACTGGGCAAGATCAGTGGGATTCACAGGGCACCTCACTCACTTAAGAGGCAGTACCTAAATCCTGTCACTCTCAGAGGCATAAGTCCCTGGCTAGGCCCTACCGCCTACACTCCTGGTGGATTCTTCCAGCTCTGCTTCACCCCAAGGGCCAACTCACTACAAAAGTTTCCCTCCCACTCTTAAGTAGCCCTAGGTCAGGTGACCTCTAGCCAAGGCGGCAAAAGTAAAACCCCACCTCCCTTCTAGAAGGTTCCAGCTTCTTCCAGGAGCTTCCCCACTCTAACTATGGGACAAAAAGGCGGGCTGGTATCGCAACATTGTTGTGGGTCCCAGCCAGCTCCTGGCAGCTAGGGTGCTACTATGAAAAACGACCACCCTGCAGTAGCAGGGGTCTGTGGCAGCCATCTTGGGAGAAGTAAGCACCTGCACCTTAACACTACAAAAACGAAAAAAATGAGGGAAAAAGGGCCAAGTCCAACATAACCCCCTTCCAGCCGAAAGCCAGGGTAGACCGATCAATGCCTTGATGGTCTTCCCTGCTTGGGGCGAGAAAAGGTGGACGCAGGCCCGCAACGGCAGGAGCACCCGCAGGTTCTCCTCCGCTCTGGAACCCGATGGTTCCCTAACAAACCTCCCTGGACCAACGAAACCACCCCACTGGGGCTCCCTAGCTAGTTGTGGCCAGGACCAGACCCTGGGCCGTCCAGATGTCTCTGGCCCGGGTGATCTCGCGGAGTGGGGGGCAGTAGCCCCAGGCCTGTAGTGCCCGTTGACCACTCCGGTCCTCCTCCTTGCAGTCCTAAACTGCCTCTGGTCCTTCCTCCTGGGGTTCACACCCTTAGGCTGACCAGTCTTCAGGGGCGAGGCTCTCCTCCCCCTAACTCTCCTTCTGGGGTTCCTCACCCTACCCTGCGAGGCACCCTCCGACCACCACTTCCTCCTCAGTCTAGGGCCTTGACCCTTCAACTGATTCCTCAACCTAGGGTCTAAACCCTTGGGCTGAGTCGGCGCCCGAGGCGAGACCTTCCTCCCTCTGCACCCCCTCCCAGAGTTCCGCACCCTCCCACCGATTTACTTTTAAATATAACAATTCGTCATCATCTATGAGACAATTGTCATGCCATTTTTTCAAAAGTTCATTAATCTTCGTCACAAGAGAGGACATGGGGTTATTGCCTTTACATTGATGGCACTCTAACCTTAGGAATAGTATGATTTACTATTCCAACACCTTCCCTACGGTACGTATACCAGTGTTGGAATAGTAAATCACACTATTCCTAAGTCCAGCGCCCCCCAGCGCAAGTCATTGTAACGACTTGTGTTGTAAAAACTGCGATGTAACGTTCCGCGATCATTTTGATTGTGTTGTAACGTCACATATTCCCACCGCACCCGTGGCTATTTCCCAGCCCAAACCAGCCGGAGCAGAGGGGAGCACAATGTGCGAAAGAAGGATTTCGGTATTAAAATGGGGATGTAGGCAATCAGGAATAAAAAGCGTGGGAGTGCTATCATTTTCAGGAGTGATATACTCCCCAACAAAGACAGCGGCAGGTGTATCCATTTTTCAATGGATTCCGATAACTTAGTTATTGCTCTACCGTAGTTCTCGCGAATCACAACCTCCGGATCAGTATGGATCTGGACTCCCAAATAATGAGTCGGTTCCATTGACCATGCAATAGGGTAATCAACTGCCACAGGCCCCGTGGATGGGGTAAGTGGGAATGCTGTAGATTTGTTCCAATTAATGCGTAAAGCCGAGTGTTGATCGAATAGTTCTACTTCCTGCAGTATGGGCATTAAGTTACGCAAAGGCTCTCTGTCATATAGAAGTGTGCCGTCTGCTTAGGCAGCGACTACCAAGTTACACTGGGGGAATCCCAATCCACAGTGTCCGTGATAATAGTGCAACACGCATAGCAGGGGCTTTGCCGCAAGCGCATACAGCAGAGGGAACAGAGGGCATCCCTGCCGTGTACCCCTCGGAATGTGTATTGGTTCTGAAAGTAACCCATTCACACGTACACGCGCTGTAGATTTCTCATATAAAACCTCTACCAGTTTGATGAATACCTCACCTGCCCCAACCCTTCTCAGCACATCCTTCAGGAAGCGCCATTCGATAGAGTCGAAGGCCTTTTCTGCATCAAGAAAGATTGCCGTCGCTTGCATCGCCAGGTTGATACTGGCCATTGTGCCAGAGTGCGCAGATTGCTTGTTTGCGAGCGGCCGGTACAAAGCCCGACTGCTCTGGTGCTACCACTATAGGAAGCAGGGGCGCAAGGCGATTGGCGAGGATTTTGGTGAAGATCTTGGTATCGGTACTGAGCAGCGAAAGCGGCCGGTAAGAGGAGCATTGATTTGAGGGCCTGTCTTTCTTGAACAAAGTGATCAAAGTGGCCTCCCTCATACTGGGGGGCGTTACCCCATCTGTAGCCATTTCCTCAAAAGATTCACCAGATGTGGTAACAGTTGGTCAATATATGCTTTAGAGAAAGCTACAGCTAGCCCGTCCGACCCGTGGGCCTTGTTATTGGCCATTGTTTTCAGTGCTGCGCTGAATCCGTAGGGCGCAGCGGTGCCATCAAGTGTTCCCTGTGTGAGTTTGTCAGCCATTTCAAGGCTATATATGATAAGTATCCTTCGTCCGACTCATCGGTGTCGGATGGCCGCAAACTGTAAAGGTCTGTGTAATAAGACCTAAATCTATCCGCTATTTGTACAGCTCCATACAGTACTGTGCCGTGTTCATCTAACAACGCCTCGTCACTTATTATTGTATTTTTTCACTTGCCGGATCTCCATTCGAAGTTATTAGTCAAGGTCTTGGCAGTTGCACCAGCCCCTGGAAGCAATTACATTTACAGTGTGCGCCATCAACATTAAAACATTTCAGACAGAGGTTCAAAGCAAGTACAACAGTCTTTCAGCTAAGTGGCCCCTCACGAACAAGCGTGCTACCCGCCTGATAATGTGGTTCGGGGCTCTGCAACGTGGCATGAAGCACTGTATAAATGCAAATACAGTAAAATGTGAAATTAATTAAATATAAATGCCCGTGTAAGTGCGGGCTGTTCGTCGTGTATTCATCTTTTCCAAAGGGTGGAAACATATGACTGCTCTGTGTTGCGTTTTAAAACAAGCAGCAACATCAGCGAATATTAGCGCTTGTCGGTTGGTTGAACTCTAGCTGCAACAGCTATGGTGTTAAAAGCACCCAGCAGGACCCTGTAAGATAGGTGATAAATGCATCATGGAACCATGACACCCTTTTGCTGCCAATATTCTAAACTTGGGCTGTCTAAAAATGGCCGCCAGAGCGGGCGGCACGTGGCTGCCGCTTCCGGCCTGCAGGCGGAAGGCGGGCTGCAGGAAATAGCCTGGAATGGCGGAGCCGCGGGTCAGAGCGTTGGGTTTCCACCCACCCTCTCTATTTCTGTTTGCAGCAGGGTTGCTGCTTGCGAGCCTCGCACATGGCGTGTTCCCTGCAGTGACCTGACATCACACATTCCAGGCAGCACCCTGTAAAATGCCAGCCATGCGGGCTTCAGGGCTCATAAATTCTGTCATCAAACAACACAGAATCTTCCCAGCACCTCAGTCCCCCCACCTCAGAAAACTGCAATAAAAGAACCGGTCAGCGGTGGGCGCCCTCACAGCCCGCACCGGATAAATAACACATATTCTGACATTTAAAGGCCAGTAAACTCAGGGCCAGACGATTAATTGAGGATTGAGCGGAAAAAAATCAAAGGAGCCAAGGAAAGCAAGGCAAGGGGGAGGTCAAAGGTCACCTGACTGACATCTGATCTGGGAACTCAACTTGAAACACATGCGGCCTGTGTCTGTCAGCCAAGGGGCTGGGAGTGGAAGACATGTTGTCTGCTGTCACCCGGGGCCCATCACTCCTGTTCCATCACCCAGCAGTGTGTGCACCCGTCCCAGTCACGGCTCTTGTGCACTATCCCAAAGGTGGGCAGACGTGTGCAAGGAGGGGCTCCGCCCACACAGAGGCTGAAAGACAGGCCAATGTCTAGCTTAGAAGTAAAAGCGCCTTTTGAGTCATTGATGGTTTTAGGCGCTCCATTTTTCATCATACATGCACTGTCATTCTTCTTTGTAGGGGCCTTTGTTCGACCTCATGGTCACAGGCTCAAGACCCGACAGGGCCACTCAGCCTTTCATCCATCTGAGGTCGATAAAAAGAGTTGAGTAACAATAAACATCTGTTATTCAGCGCCAAGATACCCTTTGGGTGGACGTGCGCTTTACAAATACATATGTTATCTTCTTTGCACGCGTGCACACATTCATCCATCCACTGACTCATTCATGCGTTCACCCTCAACCACAATTGCAATAAAACAGAAACAAACTCAACA
This sequence comes from Triturus cristatus, assembly GCF_964204655.1. Classification (NCBI taxonomy): domain Eukaryota; kingdom Metazoa; phylum Chordata; class Amphibia; order Caudata; family Salamandridae; genus Triturus; species Triturus cristatus. The sequence continues at coordinate 42,681,776 of NC_140589.1, forward strand.
ACACATGCAAGATAAATGACAAGAATACAAGTAGAAAAAGAAAGCATGCGGCTGTCTAAACACGGCGGGCGCATGCTCGCAATAACACAACTGAACTTAGCAGTGGGTTTTCATCTTGCAGAGTTATTGTAAATAGTCGAGCATAGTATGAAAGTTCCAGAATGGCCGACATATTTAAAACCAATGTGTTGGCCATCTTGGAATGGTAAAACAATGATACATTATAGACAACAGCATTCCATAATGGTCTCCTGGTTTAGAGGAAGTAGTCTTGTGGGATGCGGCGCACTGCAGATGTCGGAGATTTATGAATTGGGATTTTTGGGCATCTCAAAGAAGGAGCAGAGGGCATTTTCATACTCGATTTCATGAGGTACATTCTGACACAGTGCTGTTGGTTTTACACAAATTGACTAAATGATATGTAGAAATGCCCCGATTACTTACCGGTAATCTTCATTACTCCGAGTATAGTCTTCCTCGCCACATGACTAACAAAGTGAGCTTCAGCTCCACAACAGAACCCTCCAAAGCAAAGCAAAAAGAGTCAGCATCCCATGCCTCCCATCCCCTCCCAATATGGCCGACCCATTACACCCCTGACCCCTATAAGAGGCGGGCCGGCCCAACCCATCAGCCTGAAACTACCAAGCAAAACATGAAGCCGATAGCCAGACAGGGAGGGAGGGATGGAAACGCATGTGGCGAGGAAGACTATACTCGGAGTAATGAAGATTACCGGTAAGTAATCGGGGCATTACCTCCTCGTTAGTCTTCCTCGCCACATGACTAACAAAGTGAGCACATACCAAAGCCAAACGGCTTCATGGAAACTCACAAGATACCAACAGACCAGAGGGCAAAACCCATCAGAACGAGCGGAAGGACCACCCAGGGGAGAGGTAACCACGAGCAGGAAAAACCAGCCCGGGACCAAACGACACCGGGAAAAACAAAAACCCGGACCCCAGAGACACGAAGCGACGGCAGGAACCAGCCGCAGCAAAGGCCAAAGGGGGACAGAGAAAAACTCCGGACCAGACCGCACGGAGCCAGAAGCCACAGAAAACAGGGCCCAGATAGCAAGCCGGACCAACACACCAGGACCGGCCAACGGAGATCCCGAAAGAGGGCAACAAACCCCCCTCAAGAAAAAAAAAAAAAGGAAAACCGAAGGAACAGAGGGCAACCCCGCCACAGCGACCCAACAGAAAAGGCACAGCAGAAAGGGAGACGCAGTCTGACAAACACAGCAACCCCACAAGGGAGAACACCACCCGCGAGAGAGCCGAAACCACCAGAGGAACGGGGCAGCGGAATCAGTCGCAAGCAAACCGGCAAGAGCCGCACTAAAAGAAGAGGGTGACAGTTTGCCAACTTATGACACTTCGACAGCGTATGCGAGACTCGAACCTTCGTCCTGTGAGATCCATCACAACCACAGGGCAACACTCACCATTGAGCTATAGCTCCTGGTCGCAAGGAAAAGGGGCGCTGAAGAGAAACAGACTGGGAAAAAAACCCAGTCACACAAAGGACCCCCCGGAAGGGACCGCGACCCCAAGGAGAGAACCCAGGCAGGAACAAGGGAACAAAAAGACCCAGGAAGGTGACGGAAACGACACCGAAGAGACCCGGCCACCAAGGGAACTCAACCAGGCCACCGCAGAAAGCGGAGAACCCAAAAGATCACCCACGCCCAGAAGGCAGGGAAAAAGGCAGCGCCACGGACCGAGCCCGCCCCTCACAGGGACCAAGCGAGCTGCCGAAGCGAGCACCCACCAAAGGCGAGAAGGACAGAAGGGCAGGGTGAAAACCGAACCCGAGCCACGTCAAGACCCCCAGAGAGCCACCAGAGCCAACAGGCCCCGGAACCCCAAACCCAGGGACAAAAGACGAGGAAACAAGTCACACCGGAAGCGCACTGGCCCGCCAGGGAGCAGAGAACCGGATGCACCAGCACCCCCGGACACCCATGCAGGAGACGCCGTAGGCCAGAGAGCCACCAGAACCCGATCCACCCAGCCGTACCAGGACAGAAGCGGGAAGGGCCCGGGCCAAACCGAACCAAGGAAGGACTAGAGTCAACCGGAAGGAGAAAAACAGCCAGGCAACAAGACTGCACGGAACGCCACACGAATGCGCGTGTAATCCCTGCGCCGGGACCATGCCAAACGCCACAGAAATGCACCAGGCGGAGAATACGTGCAGCCGTAGCGAGCAACACAAAAACGAGGAAGGCCCAAAAAAGTCAGACAACCCCACAGGAAAAACCAGGGGAGAAAATCAACCCCCACGACAGGAGCCGACCAGAGAAGGACCCGCAAGACCGCAAAAAGCGACCCAGACGAAAAAAGGAGAGAACGCCCATCCCAACCAGAGGCGGGCGCCGAACCCCAGGCCCGACACACCAGGTCCGACAGAAGGACCACAACAAAAAAAAAATCCCAACCCCCAGGGGGCAAGGAGAAGCAAGGCAAAAAGGGGAGCAAGAGCCACCCGCCGAGACATGGAGCAGGAAGAGGAAGGAGCGGCTAAGCCGCAGACCTGACAAGACAGGGAGAGTCCAAGAAGGACCCCATAGTCCACAGCACCCGGAAGTCCCAGGCGGCACCCCAACCGGGCACCAACCAGTCCTGACCCTGCACATCCGCAGAAAGCAGACTAGGCCAGGCGCAGACAGGGAGGCAATGCCGAAAGCCCCACAGCCCCAGGAAAACCCCGGAGGACGGTCAGCAACAGACAGGGGCAGACGCAGCACCACAACCGCGGGAACAGGAGCCCACAGAACGAAAGCACCAGGGGCACAGAGCGGACACTGTCGGCAAGCCGAAAGGCAACTAAAGCCCGCGAGGGGGCAAGGAGCCACAACAGAGGGGGCCGAGCGACCCACACGCACACAGGTACAGAGAAGCCCACAGCCGCCCCCACAGAGAGGGGGAACCAAACGTCAAAACCCAAACCCCAGAGCCCGCTATAGCAGGGCATCAAGCACAAGGCGGCGGGGGAGGGGGGAGCGCAGGGCAGGGCCACGAGGGCCAGAAGGAGGGGGAACGAGAAAGGGAGCCCGACAAGGCGGGGCCACCACCCGGGACACCCGCAACCAAACGGGGTAGAGTCGAAGGCATCACACTGCCTGTGCGCAGGAAGGAAGACAGTGGAGCAACACAGAACCGGAGGAGGAAGAGCAAGCACCCAGCCAGCACCCCCAACCACCAGGGCAGAACATGCCCACCAGCCAAGAGAAGCAAGCCATGGAAACCGAGAAGCTCCAGAAGCAGGACAAAACAAAAACTACAACTCCCACAGAGGGATGAAACAATGCAAGTCTAGGGAAAGCCGCAGCGCGAAAAGGCAATCAGCGTGGCCAGCCCAACAAACTCCACCATGAAGCGAAGAGCAAGAAAGGCAGTAAAACTACGACACCTAGTAGCAAATGCGCGATTACAAAGAAGAGAATGAAATTCTTCCAACCAATGGCCCTCTGACAGCGAATGCGGGACTCAAACCCGGCACCGGAGAGTCGAAACAACCCAAGGCACCGGACGTAACAACGAGAAAAAGCACCAGGTCGGACCCTGAAGTGCGTGAAAGTATGCCAAAAAATGACAATGTGACAGCGTATGTGGGACCTGAACCCAGACCTGTGAGAGCCCCGACAACCAGAGGCACAAGACTACCCAGTGAGCCACAGCCCCTGGTAGCAAACCCCCCCCCCCCCCGATTGGGCAGAGAAGAGGCAGAGAAACAAATGGAGAGCCAGCGTGGGACAAACCAAACCCCGCCCCCGGGACAACGAGCCGGACCGGAGCGGGAAACAGTACAGTCGAAGGCCGTAGGAACAGGAGAAGATGGGCCAACCCCTGGGACCGGGAACCACCGAGGCAACGGCAGCAGCGGGCCAGGAAGGTAAGCCCGCCCCCGCCCCCCCAGCCAGAGCCCGCAGAAGCCAGGCAGAAACGGCCCAGGGAGTGGGGGTGGCGGGAACCACAGGGATCAGTCGCGAGCACTCATTGGCAAAATCAATAGTGCGTACCAGTGCAGCAAGCATCCAGGCGAAGTGGAGACACGAAGGGCACATGTTACAAGTTGAGGGTAGCATGACAGGGAAAATAAAACACCGCCTTAAGATCAGTCAGCGAGCACAGCAAGCTGGTGCAACACCCTTGGTGTAGAACACACGGCACAGCAGTGCAACAAACGAAACACAGGAGAGACTGTCGTCCAAAATTGATTCACGTCCCGTTGCGCAGCAGCCAAGGGAGCCGGCTTAGCGGAAGGTGACAGAACGCCACTCAAGGGACCGGGGCGGAGAGCAGCGCGCCCGCAGCCCCCTCACCCGACTGCGACCCAACGGAACGGGAGCACTACGGCAGGGGTACAATCGGGTGAACATTGCAAAAAATCGCCCAGCAGGCCTGCCTGAGCTCGGAGACTCAGCATGTGCACGAGTGAATAACAGCAAGTGTACTCATAATACAAAGCCCTCCCGGGGCTCAAAAGAACGCGCGCCAACTGATGAATGCACAATGAAAAAAGCCCGTCAGAGCCTGGCAGTGAGACAGTGCAGTAAGGGGGATAAAAGAAAACCTCCGGCGCCTAAAAAAAACAAGGAAGGCGGGAGAAACACCCCGCGGGACACAACAACGAAGCCCCGCCCCCGGGACAACGAGCCACAGCCGCGAGGACCAACAGCGTGCATCAAGCAACGCCGCCCTCTCCGGAGCGCTTCGGAAGAGCATCCGGACGCAGGCAAGTGCCTCCCAAGCCTCCCCGGTGCAGAAAACGCTGCGCCGGAGCCGAACAGCAGCCCACAGCGGACCGAACCCCGCAGAGCCGCCGCCTCCCCCAACGCCACGAGGGGTAGGCGGGAAGGCGAATACACGGCTCGGGGCAGGAAAGGAGCGTAGCAGTGCAAAGCACCCCTACAATTCAACCGGCGGAAGCCAAAAGACAGATCCGCACAGCCGCCGCCCGCTGTTCACAATGAAAGGCGGGCGGCACGGGGAATGCCACAGTAGATACAAGGGAACCGGAAAGACCGGCCCCCACGCAATCCCCCCCTCACCCCCACCCTGAAAACCCACGGCTCGCTAAAGCAGAGCCTCACCGGCACAAGTACAGCAATCGCCACACACACCGGGGGCAACAGGCAGGGGAAACAAAGTCCAAGCCCCTAGGGTCCGCTAGACCAGGACCTCCAACCATGGACCCACGCACCTGCAACAGCAGGCACCACTCACCTGATGCGCTCTGGAGAGAGTGCAGAACAAAAAAAACAGGCTGATGGGTTGGGCCGGCCCGCCTCTTATAGGGGTCAGGGGTGTAATGGGTCGGCCATATTGGGAGGGGATGGGAGGCATGGGATGCTGACTCTTTTTGCTTTGCTTTGGAGGGTTCTGTTGTGGAGCTGAAGCTCACTTTGTTAGTCATGTGGCGAGGAAGACTAACGAGGAGGTAATGTGTCTTCCTACCATTGCTCACTAGGCCTCAGATTAGACTTAAACGCCATCTTGTCCAAGATGGAAGACTCACCTGTCAGTCATGTTCCTTCCTCCTGCCCACCTCCTCACCTCACAAACTCTGCAGCATTCAGAGAAGCTGAAATGTACTGCTTTATTTCCACTGTAATTGATGTCCTGTTCTTGAAGAACATTCAGACACAACTTGAAACATTCCAAGTTTCTTCCGTTGGTTCACTATAGTCTATTGACTCACGTAACACATTATTACTCATGTATTTAGTTTATGTTCTAGCATTCCCAGACGACATTAGATCATTAGGTGTTAGGGCAGCGTGACGTTTATTTTTTATGTCTCTGATTTGACTGATGAAATGCTACATTTTCTTACACCACAGTGAGTCTGTGCTTTCTGTGATTTCATATGTGAAAATAACGTATGAAAATCCTCAATTTTGGGGGTGAACGTACAAGTATTTCTTGTTCTACTAGGGAGTCTGTCCATTTCTTTTCGGTTTTGCGGCCCACCTGGGACTTAGAATAATTTCTGATTCTTGCATTCACCGTAAAAACTGTGCATTGGGAGCCTTCATGTAACTGACTGACTGTACTGCTTTATTTTTAATTCTGTAATAAAATCCTTAAGCATTTCATTGACCTAGAACTCAGTTATTGAGTGGCCCAAATCATTGATTTAATTGATTGTATTTCTGAATCTGATGCCCGGCGAGGGTGCCTGAGCGCGGGGCACATGTCTTCATGAAATTGAGGTTGAACACGGTCTTTGATCCAATTAAATGTTGAAACTCTGAATGAGGCCAATGTTGGCAGCCGCGGCCCATATAGGGCGTGCCACCGGGCGGTGAGGTGGGACGGGGGAGGGGCAGGGTGGGGGGGGGGAGGGTTGTAAAATGCAGCATACAGACGATTTCAGGTAAGTAACGAAAAAAAAAATAAAACAAATTTTGTTGCGCGCGCTGCATTGCATTTGGCGATGCAGCGTGCGCAACGAAATTCGTTTTTTTTTTTCGTTACTTACCTGAAATCGTCTGTATACCGCATTTTACAACCCCCCGCCCCACGTCACCGCCCGGTGGCACGCCCTATATGGGCCGTAGCTGAATGTTGGTGCATCTATATTTTTGTAGCACGTTTTCTCCCCCAGATGAAATGTGTGGCATGCAGCTGCCTGTTAGCACTGTGTGGATAGCTGTCCAATTCTCTTACGCAGCATTAAAATAAAAAGAGGAGAAGCAAAGAAATGAAAGTGGAACCATAAAAGGAGAAAACTGAAAATGAAAGGATCGGCCAACCAGCCCTAACTCTGAAGACACAGATTTACAGGTGGATGGTCACGTGATCAGAAAATGGTGTGATTGACAGGCAAGAGAGCCCGCGACTGATGTGGACCGAACCATTGCCCCATGCGGCATGCAGTCGTGGTTGGAAGCATAGTGTAAATAAATGACACTCAGACAGACCAACGGCAGAACAGAGCTGACTCAAAGACCCTCTGTGCAAGTATAGAGATATATATTTATGTATTTGGATGTATGCATTATTTAATTCTTTTTTTATAACATGATCCTGGCAAACAGCTAAGAGATTCTATCAAGAATTATTATATTGCAAATCTTCTACTCGTAGGATTGTCAGAAGCGGTAACGAACGACTAAACCCTTCCCTACCAAGATAATCTGTGACGTTTCATGCTTTCGTAATCGATGAGCACTCTACTGGCATCAGTAAACAGTGGGAATATTTTCTTAAGTCTGTTGGGCTTGTTTTGATTCATTTTCAAGGCTATTTATTCTACCCATTTTCAGGGAGACTGAAGTTATTTTATTAATTTATGGAGCGGCTGGGTTGATTTTAGGACTGGGAGTCTGCCCTTAAGCTGTTGGGTGCTTGGTGGTCTCTGCTTCCCAGCCCTGTGGCCAGATATAACCAGTGTGTTGCTTCCCGCCATTATTGGCCCTTCATTTATTTTGAGGCTACAGCACACTTTTCAACAGCTGTGCTGCCCACTGCAGGCTACATACCTACCCTGGGAGGGATGTTGGCACAAGTTCAGCGAATGACTTCAACTGCTTCCGACCGGGAGGGACGTTGGCACGGTACAGGGGCTCACTGCCAATGCAGAAAACCACTTCCTCGCCTCATGCCTCCCTCGGGGGCTAGGATCACAGAGGACGGACAGAGGCCATTAGTGGCACTGCGGGGACCGGGCATAGCATTTGTCTTCCTCCACCCTAAGATTGGTCCATGCGAAGTGGGTAGAAACTTGTGCCAAGCCTGTGGCTGGGCATCAGCCTGCATCCTCCTCCCTGGCGGGTCCTCGTGCCAGCTCCTCCTCCGACAGTTCTCCTGTCCAGCTTGCCTGCAGTCCGCTACCCTCTGCTGCCTTCAGAAGGAACTCACGGCCTGGATGTTCGACGGAGACATCGCATCCACAGTGCCCAGATACCTCTCGGGGGACAGTGCTGCGCTATACAACGGCTGATTGATTGATTGATTGATTGATTGATTGATTGATGATAAGCGGACTTTGTGCCGCATTTATTTTTACGATGGACATTTCACCACCTGCTCTGCAGTGCCTCATTAAACAGCGCTGCAGTTGGAGATGGTGAAACGTCTGTGGTCAGGGATGGGAATGGAGCAAGGTCACGGGGGACGTCCTCAAAAAAAAAAAATGCATTTACCATCGGGCAAACACTAGCGTTGAGAGTGTGTCCATGCCTGCCCCAGCTGTGGAATGTTTTCAAATCCTGCTCCCTGTACCTTACTTCAAGAGGGCATGGCCCAATCGCCTGCGTCTGCTGCCATGGGTGATCCTGAGCTAGCAGTTAGTAGAAGCTTGCTGCTATGGAGATGGCTTAGGACCACCTGCGCACCCGATGTGCATTGCTGCTGGTCGGCATGCACACGTCACCCGCATGGTGCATGGTGCATATTTGTGAGTTGCGGTGAGGTATGATCCTAACAGCATGTGGAAGTGACAATATGTTCCCCCTAATCAATAAAAAAGACTTCACCACAGATCTCAAGGACCCTGTCAGGATGGGAGCCTTTGGTAACCAGTTAGGTGAGGGGGGTCCAGCTTAGGTCCAACCAAGGCTCACTTGTGGGCGCTTTCACTGAGATCCAATGTATGTCTCTTCCCCAATACCAACCATAGAACTTGTAAGGCATTTAATGCTTTTTAGGCCTAGGTATAAGCCCCAAAACACATTGCGTCACATCAGGAACTATCTCAATCAATGTCACTCTTTTAGTTCCACATGATTTATGAAATAAATACAGGCAACATTGAGATTTTGGAAGACTTTATTTTGTATTCTGTTTCTAAAAAATATGTTTTTGCACCCTAACTTTACATAGGGACGGCACAACGGCCAGAGCTGCCGACTTTGAAGTTGGGGAACCAGGTTCAAAGCTTGGCGTCGGCTCAACATCCTGTGATTCTGGGCAAATCGCTTAATCTCACCATGCCTACCAAAAATGAATGTGTCCTTGTGAAACATAACTGGTCCTCACCTAAAGCGCTCCAATACCTTCGGGTTGAGTTTGCGATATATAAACTGCAAACGTGCTACAGAGACAAACTGCGGGTATGTGTGACTTTCAGCTTTTGTTGAAGTCACCATGGTACCACTATGGTCTGTGAGACCAAACAGCATTCTGAAATTTGCCACTGACGCCAGTCGCTGACAGTACAAAATTGACTGCTTGTGAGACCATGACCTTGCTTTCAGCTCATTAGGTCTTTTTTACGTTTTCCCTTTCTCCACACTTCTTTTTTCTCTGTAGAAGATGGTGTCCATATCTCAAAAGATACAACTGGTGTTGAGCGCTCTGGTGCTTCCCTGTGTAGGGCACTCAGTGTACATACTTGTCTCTTAAGTAATTCCGTGTTTCTACAGGGTGACGTGATGCATTGATGACAGATATCCGGGGTCTTCTCTTTCATGGTAAGGCAAAGGGTTCTCCATCTTTATCATTTGGCAGTCCACGGGTAGTCAGAATATTCCTAATTTTGGGAGCAGCGACTCCACCAATGTTGTCCTCACAATTTAATTTTATCGGGTGGATACTGGTCTACCATGACCAGGAGCTCAATACGATTAATACACTGAAGAATTTGGAAGGAGCCATAGAACTACGGCTCAACATCAGGCAAGAAATGAGGTGGCAAGACATACAAAAACAACCAGACGTTGGGCCTGATTTAGATTTCAGCGGACGGGTTACTTTGTCACAACGGTGACGAATATCCCGTTTGCTAATATCTAAATCCCATAGGACATAATGGCATTTAGATTTCAGCGGACGGGATATCCGTCACCATTGTGACAGACTAACCCATCCACCGCAATCTAAATTAGGACCTTTATCTCCTGGATACTACAGAGGTACAGGGGTTCCTAATTCTTACTTTGGATTGATGGAAATTGCTGATGATTTTAGCCTGCTCGTGTAAGTGTTCTAAGAAATCCTTGGCAGCAAGCATCAGAAGTGTACTACAAAGTTTGGATGGAATCGCTCCAGCGGAATCCTTGCATGCATTAAAAGAGTGAGACCTTGTTAGAAAGTCGATTTTCAAAGCCTGGGTGACCAGAGAATCATAATTTTATTAAAGGCAATAAGGATAGCATTATGCATTATCTTTTATTCACCACTTCCAAGCGGCAAACACTTCAAAGTTCCAAAAGAAGAACTTCAGAACGTTCATAAAACCGCACAGCATTCCATCTTCTCCCTCTATTGCCACTAATTTTCATTATCTCGCCTGCAACTGAAATATCCAATGTTTATCCTTAATAATCTGTAAAAAATCAAAATAGTTAAATATCTCCATAGTCAAAATTAAAATGCCCCTAGGAAGATAACATTTACATTTAATTTCAAATTTCAATGACTTATTCAAAATTGTGTTTTCTTAAAATAAAAAAATTCCTTTCCTTCCCTTCAAAACTCACCTTACAAAACTGGGAAGGGTGGGAGGGATAATTCTAATATCTTTGTCGTTAATAAAATTGCATCTCTGGTCCCTCAGGCTTTGAGAGTCTGCATTTTATGTCAAGACAGGAGGCTACCATTATGTATGTTAAAAGCCTCTAAAAGCGACAGTCGAAACATGCTCAATGGGTTTAAGATAACATTTCCTAAAAGCTCTGGCATTTGACCAATCCACCACTTTCATCACTTCTTTCAACCTGGCTCCTGCTGAATAAACCCTTGAATCCATAGCTCCTCTCACAGAATGAGAGTTAAACATTTCTATATCCTCACCAGACTCTTTCATCACCTCTTTCACCCATCTTGGTATAGTAGCAACAATAAGACCCTTATATGGCTTTTAATATGAAATCAATAACTGTTTTAGACCATCACTACTGAACTCATGCATTCTTGATTCATACTCTTTCAAACATTCCACCACACTTCTCAAAATCTCTGATAAAAAAATAGATTCTGACATCGTCTTTGTGCTTCTCCAAATCTAAAAAAACACTCCATATGGTTGTAAAATCTACGAGAAATATCAAAACTTTTAACATCCGAAACCCATCTAAATGAAACCAGAACAAATAAAGTTGCTAATTTCCATGTCAGTAGTCTCTTAAGGTCAAATACCTTTTCATTGTCCATGACTCAGACTTTTTTAATACCAAATTGACATCCCAAATTATTTCATAACATGAACTAGAAGGTCACTTCGGACGAATACCTTTGAAAACTCTACAAATAAATGGTTTCTCCAAAATGATAAACCATTTATCAAAGAATGACCTTCCGCAACAGCTGACCTGTAACAATTTACAGTTCTGTAAGACAAACATTTAGCAAATGAATCTGCTTAAAAGTGGACAATCTCTAAGTCATAAGCTTCCACGGGATCCAAATCTCTCTCCAAATATCAACATAACCAGACATCCCATGCCCCTTATATCTTTTCCCAGTTCCTGGTGCCCATGACTCATTGAGATGTTCCGAAGCTGCCCCTGAAAGACCTCCAAATCTTTCTGATTTCCTGATATTCTCCAGACTACTAGGCTGAGCATACCGAATTTCACCTCAGGATGCTCCCCTTCTGCACCTTTCAACTTTCCCTCACAAGGCGAATTCCATCACCAATGGGAACTAAATCTGAGTCCCCCAAAAAGGTGTTACTAACACTATCTGACACATGAACTAATACTCTCTAAATCATCACAAAGGGTGAAATGCTTACCCCCTCTAACCAATTCTGGGTTAAAGTATCCAATGCTGTTGCTCCTGGATCAGGTCGCCAACTGAAATACCTCTCCTTTTGAAAAGTCAACCGGGACGCATACAAATCTACCTCTAATGGTTCCAAATAAGCCTATATTTTCTGAAATATATCTTCTCTCAATTTCGATTCGCTGCAATCCCTCAATTTGCGGGAGTTTCAAACCGCTACCAAATTCTCTTTTCTTGGAAAACACTGAGCTTTCATTTGAATCTTATATTCCTAACTAAATTCCCCAAATTCTTTCAGATGTTCTGACAGTGTCTTCAACCTACTGCCCCCCAATTTGTTTATATAAGATACAGCTGTACCATTGTACAATTTCAATAACACAGAACCCCCATGCACTTGATTTTTTAAACTGCAAAGAGCAGCCAGGACTGCGGATATTTCCAAGGAAATGATGTTTCTTTCTCTCAACCTGGTTCCATTTCCCTCCAGTTTCTTGGCCTATGTACCTAGGCCCCAGTTATAATTGCTCACGTCTGACTCCTCTACAAAGTCCGATATCTTCCCTAATATTGCTGGATCATTCCAAGCATCCAAATTCTCCAGCCACCATTCCAACTCTAATATTACTTCCTCTGTCAACTGTATTGTGTCTCCATACCATGAACCCTTCACTAAGCCACTGTTTCAAACGGACTGGACAATCATGGCTGCATTTATGACGACAGAGGACCACTCACACAAGCAAGTTCCCTCAAGGTTACCTCTTTTCCTTTAAATAACTCACTTCCTTCTCTATCATCTCTATGTGTTTCTCTGACAATTAAAACGGTATTATTTCTGTATCTATAATGAAACGTGAAAACTCAATCCTGTGTGATGCTGGAGAATCGATTTCTCCTGATTGATAGTAACTCAACCCTCTAACAGATCCTCCACCACATACAAATATTTCCTCAAAACTTCTACTTCATCATTCATGATAAGAATGTCATCCAAGTACAGTCATCTTCACTCCTTGTCTCAAAAGTAAACCTATTACCAGTTCAACACATTTGTGAAGTACCATGGTGCTGAAGAAAGTCCAAAGGGTAGACACTGAAACTCATGCAACCGGCCTACCCACCCGAACTGAAGAAACAGCTGACTTTCCTCGTTTTGTGGACTGGTGAATCGTTCAGATCAAACTTCACCATCCAATCCATTTCCTGCAAAAATGTCTCTCAACCAAGGGAGTAGCCAGAAAATTAAAATACCCCTCACTTGCAACCAAAGCTCTTAAGGAACCAAGCAAGCCAAGCAAGTCATCACAGACCTGCTCAGAAGAGCTTGCTTACTTCTTCCATCCAAACATCTATCCATTCATCTTTTCATCCTTCCATCCACGCTTTCACTTATCCATCCATCCTTTCACTTATCCACCCATCCATCAATCCACCCTTTCACTCATTGATCCATCCATCCATTCATGTTTCCTCCCTTTCACTCATCTATCCCTACGTTCACTCATGGAAGTGAATGCGCTGCGTGTCCATATCAAGTATAGCCGCAGTTACACAGTGTCTGTATTATTGTGGACTGTTTAAATGTGGTGCGTGCCAGTTCCAAACACAGCAGCTCGCTTCATCGAGCACCTCTCTCCTCATTCCAGCCTGGAACGCACAATGCGCACCTCCAAAGCCACGAGAGAGGGCTTGAGACCGATCCAAACGCTACTGGTGCAGCACGAGACGCGCTTCATCACCCAAGCTGTGAGAGGGTCTCGAGACGAGCACGATGCGCTCCACCAAGGTCGCTTTTAAAATTAATCCACAGCCAATGAACTGGTAAAAATAGGATTACACATTACTAACTAAATTACTTATTTGTTGCATGATTTTTTAAAATTATTTTTAAAGTTGCAGTAACTAACTCAAAATCACCCTACTTTTAATTTCTCCTTCCTAATCAACTCTACATTAATATCAAAACAAACACAATCCCCTCCTTAACAACCCACGCATTGGATTGATCCCCAGATTAACAAACCATAAATCCACTACACTAATACACCATAAATGAACTCCAATTGCATAAGAATGATAAGAATAAAATAATATACTTATCTGCTCAAAAGCACCAAACAAAAGAAGGGGAAGATGGAATTCAGTTTTTTAGACAGAATACTCTGAAGTTCTTTATATGAGTCATGCAATGTTCATGTTTTCGAACTTTGAAGTGTTTGCTGCTTGGAAGTGGTGAATAAAAGTTCATGCGTAATGCTAGCCTTATGTCTTGCCTTAAAATTACTGTATTAAAATTCCAAATTGCAGCACAGGAAAACCAGTCACGTAAAGTTGAAGTTCAAAAACAATGTAAATGCTGTTCCAAAATTTGGTTGACATGCTGTTTGTCTGTTAGCTTGTGGATGGTTACTGGAGGGTGTGGTCAAATTGATGTTGAGTATCTTGCAGGGTGCCATTCATAAACGTGAAACATATCGAGTTCCTCTATCCAATTCTCAAGGTCTTTGGAATCTATTTGATCATGGGCTCTATACCTTTTTCATAATGATTTGGACAGATCCAATGATATGATGAAATAAAAATATAGACATAAAAATAATTTTCCAATTGTATGTCTTTGTTATTGTGGATGACCTGAATTTAAATACCTCCAGTATGTCAGAGCCAGTGTTCTTTTATGGTTGTCGTACCCCAACATGACACCCACCCCCAGTGAACCTATTTTTTAAGAATGACCTGCAGTATGGATTTGCCATGGGTGACCCCCATATGCTAAGAATTACTTCCAGTATGTAAAGACCTGCATTGTGCCATGCCAAGAATTGCCTTGAATATGACAGTGAATGTTTGTTACCTTGGGTGCCCCCATAAGCCAAGAATAGTCTCAAGTATGCCATGGCCAAAGGCAGACTCACAAGAATTAAACACTCTAACAAACACACTTACTCACTCATATTCCATTACTCACTGTCACTCACATTTACTCCCTATCTTATTCACTAGCTCCCTCACTTACTCTAACTCTCTTACATTCACTCACTCACTCATTATGACTCATTCTCATTCACTGTTACTCACACACAAATGTACACATACACTCTCATTTGCTGATTCTCACTCACAAACACCCTTACCCACACCCACTCTTTCACACTCACTGGCACTGACAATTGCTGGTGAACAGGGCCTCTGCGTTGAGCTCTTGGGCCCGTATTAGATCATTGGCTCTGGGGGTGCAACGGGTAAGTGCATCCACTTTCTGCACCTCTGGAGCACTTTGGTATTACTGAAGGAGGTGCAGACACCTGTGTGGCCCCTTCTGCAATGAAGATAGTGCCAGGGTACATAGGGCCAACACTATTGTTCATGAGTGGCCCCATGCACATGATGAAAACACTTTACCTTTGCACCTGCTGCATATTATGGCCAGAGGTAAAAAGGTATCAGGAGGCTCACTGATTGTGTGCCAGAAAGAGGTGGTGCCCAGTTAGTGTGCCCCTCAAGGGCGACCCCTGCAAAAAGGGAATGGGGGTTCCATGATCACTCACTGCACACCCATGCATGGGGATCTCTGTTCCCCTTTAAAGTATCAGCCAGGTGCCACGTCCGCTGTGACAGACAGTGCGGCTGCTTCACACAGCTTCTCAGTCTTTGACTAATGCGCTGCCCTTAGGACAGCAGTGAGTTTGCATTATCTGTGACAGGGCACACTGTCCCTGTTCATGCCCAGGGCACCCTGTTAAATTTGTGCTGTGGTGCACACAGAGATAGTGCTCCCGAACTGTAATACGGACCCAGGTGTACAGGTGCACTACTTTAATAAATAGAATTCGGTAGGCACTCAGGCCTCTGGGTCATGGTGTCACTGCATCTGCTGCACCACTGATAGATCTCCGACTCAGTCCCACGCTGTCTCACAATCTACTCCTCAGTCATTTGAGCTCACTCAAACTCCTCCACTCACTTATTTGCACTCACTCCCACTGATTCTCTTTCACTTTTATTCCCATCAACTCCCTCAAACAAATTGAACACACTCACTATCGCTCAGTCGTGTTCACTATGAATCACTCCCAAACACGCACTCACACATAAACAGAGATGCAATATTTATTCCTTGCATTGCTTCATTTGTTGGCAAATGTGTGGTCCATGAAAGCAGAAGAGGAGGAATCTGGTACTGGGGATCAGAACCAGCAAAGCATGATTCCCAATGAGGAGCCAGACAGAGCAGCAGGGACAGAATTAAAAAGAGGAAGACATACCCCATTCACTCTCCCAGATTCTTGATCTGACTGGAAGCGCAGCCCTATCAGAAGCTGAGACATTGCTTGGGATCCTGCCCCTGCTGCATTGTGTGGCCCTCATTGGCCTCAGGGATACCCTGAGGTGCACCTTGACAGCCCCATTTTAGCAGATATACGGTGCTGCCTGAGACATGTGCAGTACGTCTGGTAAATAACGTTTATTATTGTAGCTGTATGAGGGGCTGTAGGTGAGTTGCACCCCTCAGACATGTGCAATTTAGACATCCATGCACAGAATGCCATGTTTTAAACAATACTCTGTAGACGGGCTCAGGCCTCTCTTCGTCCTGTCATCAGGAGTCTGGCGGAAAGGCCGGGAGGGCTGGCTTGCGCACTGGCAGATGTAGCATCTAACAGAAGACTCAAATCCAGTATTGTAGATTTAGATTAGGTCCTTTATTCCAACCCCGCATGAAAGGACATCCAACACGAACAGAGTCCCAGCAGCAATGAACACACAGGGAATTCTTACTACATCAGACAATTCTACAATTCTAGATTGTTAATAACGTTCTTGTACTAGTAGAGACTGACTTACCCACTAAGCACAATACTACACAATCCCCTCTTGAAAATGAAAACCAAAAAAAAAAACCACACAAAAAAAACATTAATTGCAATCAGACATTTCAAGATATTTTGGTTTCATGATAGTTCTCCCACTCGAAGTTTTGATAACACTTTTATCACTAGAGGATACAAGAGAGTTTGGAGGACATTGTAAATTTTCACCTGACACAGGTTCAAAATTGGAAGCAATATCCTGTCTGTCGTTGGAAACAATGTCATGTATGTCCACAATTTCAGGAACAACATCTATAATATTTGAGTTTTCACTATTCTGAGTGGCGTTTAAGGTATCCAACCGCCAAATGTTTTTTTTTTTACCCACACATTTCGTTTTACTATTACACGTAACTGGTGCCAGACGGCTAAAATGCCAAACTTCACCATTCTGTAACAAAGCAGTGTTATTCATGACCTTTACAACACGTTTGGGATCACTAGATTTACTTTCTCCTTTGGAAACTTTTTTAGCATTCTTTACACGAACCCATTGAGCCTCACAAAAATGTACTTGTTTGGTGCCATGCTTTTGGTCATAATAAACTTTGTTTTTCGGTTGGGTTTCTTTGATACATTCCCTCACAGTCGTTATATCACACTTGATCATTCCATTCCTATCCAACCAACCAGGATTCATTTTAGAATGAGGAATCCTACCTCTCATTAAAGAGAAGGGACTTTTGCCAATGGTACTATGGATGGTACTTCTGTATGCCCAAAGTAACTTCTTCAACTCCTCCTCCCAAGGTAAATTACTTTAATTGGCAAGTTGAAGGACCCCCTTGATACTACGATTGGCCCTTTCAACAATACCATTTCCGCTGGGATGATATAAAGCAGTAAACCTTTTTTGAATGCCAGAAGCGGCTAGGTAATTCTTAATTTTAAAAGATTTAAATTGTACACCAGTATCAGATAATATGAATTTAGGAAACCCTTCTTTCAAGAAAATATCATCTAAGAATGAAATTACAGTTTTAGTATTTATAACATCCACTACACATACTTCTAACCACCTAGAAAATGTGTCTACAAGAACCAAAATGTACTTCTGAGAACCATCTTGCCATAAGACTGGTCCCATGAAATCAATGGCAACTACTTCCCAGAGACATTTTGGGCAATGAGGAGAAGCCAAAGGTGGATTGAGCGTTTTAAGAGTTTTATCAGAATTCTCACATTTGATGCATGATCTCACACATCTCTCTACATCAATATCAATTCTAGGCCACCAATACAGCTCTTTTATGCAGAATTTGGTGCGTGTAATATCGGAATGACCTTCGTGACATAAATCAAGTTTTCTGTTTCTTAAACCATTTGGCGGAATTACCTTATCACCTTGTAAGACTAATGAATCACTTAAGCTGAGTTCATTGCGCACCTCCCAGAAACCTCTAAGCTCATCATTGACAAATCTTTTGTCCACACCATTCCAACCTTTCACAATAAGTTGCTTGAGTACCAGTAGAATTTGATCAGAATTCTCTGCTTCAAGCCGCTCTTCTTTACTAAAACTACTCCGTGTATTATCAACTGAAATGGAGGCAACAGAAAAATCATTCCAAGAATTATTATCCACTTCAGTTAATGAAAGATATACCCGGTTTAAAAAATCAGCAGTAAAGTTTTTGACACCAGGTACATATTGTATATCATACATGAAATCTTGTAATCTCATAGAGAGTCTAGCGATCCTAGCAGTGGCATTAGTTAAACCCTCAGTGGTAAGCAGCTTAGTAAGGGGTTTATGGTCACAACGTAAAACAAATTTCCTGCCCCATAAACATTTCCTGAAATGTTCTAGGGCCCACACACAAGCCAAAGTCTCACGTTCTATTACAGAATAACGTTCTTCAGTAGGAGTTAGAGAACGTGATGCAAAGGCGATAATAACTTCCTTCTGATTGCCATCCAGTTGAGTTAAAACAATACCTAAGTCTTTGCTACTAGCATCGGTAGTAACAATGGTATTTGCAAAAGGATCAAAACCCTGAAGATTTGTTGGATGAGCAATAGCTTTCTTTATATCTTCAAAGGATTGTTGACAAGAAGCACACCACACAAATTGTACCTTATTTTTAAGTAAAGATCTCATGACATGAGTCTTTTCTGAAAACTTATCCACAAACTTAGAGTAAAATTCCGCAAGTCCGAAGAAAGATCTGAGATCTTCTTTGGATTTTGGCGCAGGAGCATCAATGAGAGCACTTACCAAACTGGATTTAGGTCTGATACCCAAAGCACTGACTTCATGACCTAAGTAAGTAACTTTTTTCTGCAAATTTGCATTTAGAAAGTTCTGCTGTTACACCCTTTTCTTGTAATATATCCATTACTTTTCTTAAACGTTCATCATGCACTTTCTTATTGGCTTCCATAATCAGGATGACATCCTGGAAAAACACTACTCCCTGCATATCACCAAACAATTCGTACATGAGTCTTTGGAACACCGAAGCCGCGGATGCTAACCCAAATTGTATGCGGCAAAACTGAAAACAACCAAAAGGGGTACAAAAAGCTGTAAAATGTAGACTTGTGGGATGCAAAGAGATCTGGTGATATGCACTGGTAAGATGAATGGTAGAAAACCATTTAGCACCTTTGGTTAATAAAAGCATTTCATCAATTCTTGGAAGAGGAAATTGATCAATGATGATATTATCATTTAAATATCTTAAGCCAATACACATGCAAATTCTCCCATTGGCACGTCTTGCTACCACAATGGGAGCAATCCAGTCAGAAGCTTCCATTGGTTCAATTATACCAGCATCCTGTAATTGTTTTATTTCCTTTTTAACTTCACCTCGTACAATTAAAGGAATATGACGTACTTTATGAATTTTGGAAATAGTGTTGGGTTTGATTCGAATTTTGTGTGAAAAACCATCAAGTTTCCCAATGCTACCAGCAAAAACTTTAGGAAATTCTTCCATAGCCCCTTTTTTGTATTTTCAGCATCACACATTACTAAAACTTGTTCGTGACTGTTAGGATCTAAGATGATATTGAGTGAATGTTGATCTTTCCGTCCTAGAACAGAAGGTCCATCAGGAGCTACATACAATTTGCACAATGCTCCTCTACCTTTAAATAAAAAAATAAGAGACCTAAAGCTAGTATGTCAATTTTCTGTCCAGTAAAACTTTCTGGATTCACGTCAGTAGGCTGTAAATAAGAACCAATAGTGTTAGCAGATTTTTCATCCCAAATGGATCGAGCAATGATGGTGAAAGGAGATCTGGAATCAGCTGCAACCTGCTAAATTATACCACCAAAAGATATCATGCATAAAGGTTTGTTGCTATCACCATCTGTGATATTTACAACAACACGTCTTACAGTACCAGCAGAAGTAATATCAGAGTTTTCTGGAGATTCATCATCATCATTGTTATCCGATAAATCGGAACCATTGTGATTGATGCAGGTAACACGAGGTTTTTTGGAACGTTTCCTTCTGCAAACCTTAGAGAAATGACCTATAATTCCACACTCAAGGCATTTAGCTGATTTAGCAGGACATCTGTCAAATCTTGCGGTATGAGATGTGCTGCCACATCTATAAAATACAAAACCAGATTGAGTAATATTCTCTTCCTTCCTAAAGGTAGTGTTTTGATATGATTTCATGTTGGTGTTTTGATATGGCTTTTGCTGTTTGTAAGTGGAAGATTTTTCTTTTCTATTCTCACTGATGTTGTTTACAGATACAGCTTCATTGGAAAGAGTTACTGCTTTAGCACAGCTCTCAGAAAGTTCCGCCTTTTTAACTAAAGTAAAGATATCCTTGAGGCTGGCTTCACCTTCAATCCATAGCTTGTCTTGGATATTTTTGTTTTTCGTGCACATAACCACTTGATCCCTGATCATGTCATATGTAATGTACCGAATTTGCATTTAATAGCTAAATTCTTCAATGCAGATACATAATCTTCGATTGACTCATTAGAGTCTTATTTTCGTTTATAAAATGTGCGTCTAGATACTGCTACGCACACCACTGGTGAATAATGGTCATCAAGTTCTGCACTAGCACATTTGAAAACATCTAAATCTACACTTCTTTCTATTTTCTGCATTTGATTATAACCCCCAAGACCTTCAGGTCCTAAACAATGCATTAAAATTCTTTTTTTTCTTTCAGGAGACATAACACTTCCATTGTCTTCAAGAGTGGCAATATAATTAAAAAGTATTCTTTCCACTCTTGCCATTTTACATTCTCCTGGGCTAGTTAAAAATTATTTTGGATTATTAAGATTAATACTGACACTTTGTGTAGAGTTGGTTGTTGTAGAGTTTGTTGTTGTAGAAGTTGTAGCAGACCTTGTATTGGAATTACCTTCTATAGGTATCCAATGTACAATAATGAAAGCAGGGAAACAAACAAAAAAAAAATGAGTAAATTAAGATTTTACTGCAATATCTGGATAGTGTGTGAACTGTCCGTTTCGACCGCTGAGTTTTCTTCATAAACCAAAAACAAACGGTGTAGAAATGACTTTAAGAATAGTAAACTTTAATATACTCTGTATTTTCCTCCGAACAGAAACACAAAATGGCCGCTGGGGTCACGAACGTGACCTCGTAATTGAGCATAGTGACGTAGCTTAGAGTAATCCAAAAGAGATAATCCGTGGAACGCAGGAGGATCAGACCGCGTCCTCGCATTCTAGAAAGCAGCGTGTGGATGTCCTCGTGCTTGGAAAGGCTGCGCATGGAATGTCAGTTGGCCGCAATTTAAAAGTAAGCAGTGTCGCGATTACCGTTGCAGAAGAGGGAGCAATTACAATGTAAAATAAAAACTCACGGAAAGCGGAGTTTCAATCAGGCTTCTCTTCTGTTTCTTTGTGGTTCCTTTTCTGTTACTTGCGTGTAGATTTCATTTTTAAAACACGCATTGAATGAAAAACGGAACGATGAATCTTTGGTGTGGAAGATTTTGTAGCAAGTAGTTGGCAGGGGCTGGACCATCGATTGTCACCAATTAAATGTAGCATCTAACAGAAGACTCAAATCCAGTATTGTAGATTTAGATTAGGTCCTTTATTCCAAACCCCGCATGAAAGGACATCCAACACGAACAGAGTACTAGTAGACACTGACTTACCCATTAAGCACAATACTACAGCATAGTACCCCCAGGGGCACCCCGCTCACCCCCCTCCCCCAAAATAGGTTACCCAATGAAAACACAAGAAACAGTTGTAAGTGGGTAACAAATGCTGCAGGTTTATTACATAATTCCAGGGTATGTAATAGGTGGGTTATCTTACGGGCGATCCAAGGGCAGGCGGCCATCTACTTCACCTGCCCGCCTGATGAGCCGGGCAGCACGGGAACGACCCGCAAGTGCTGCCCCCCAAGTGATTCTTTTACGATCACGTGCCGTTGAAATTCTACTCACACCCCCCCTCTCGGGGCGGAGCGTCGCATAGCAAGCCCCCGGTTGTTCAGGCCCACAACCGCCCGCAGGCCTAGCGGGGCGCCGACCGGCTTCCGGGACCTCTCTGGAGGCTCCTCGTTTTGGCTCAGGCACCACGTGTGCCGCGCAGAGGTACCCTTTGTACCGGCCTGCTTCCAGATCGCCCTGTAACTCCGCCTGCAACGAAAAATGAAAATATTACAACGCTCAGAAAACCCCCCCCACCCAAACACACCTACGCCGGGTAAGCGGTAGGGAGGGAAAAGCGAGGTGGGTGACAAAGAGGTCGCCAGTGAGGGTGGGGAAGGCTAAATAGCCTCCCCCTCACACCTGGGCCCGGAAGTGACGCGCATTGCGCGTCACTTCCGGCCCTGACACGGAAAGGGGTGGCACCAGTCAGAGTCCCTGCCCCCCCACCCCCGAAGGAGAGAGTGGGGAGGGGGGACCGGGGCCCCGGGGCCACTAAGGCGCCGACCGCCGAGTGGCCCCCTGCGGGGTCCGCGGTCAGCGGCATAGTACCCCCAGGGGCACCCCGCTCACCCCCCTCCCCCAAAATAGGTTACCCAATGAAAACACAAGAAACAGTTGTAAGTGGGTAACAAATGCTGCAGGTTTATTACATAATTCCAGGGTATGTAATAGGTGGGTTATCTTACGGGCGATCCAAGGGCAGGCGGCCATCTACTTCACCTGCCCGCCTGATGAGCCGGGCAGCACGGGAACGACCCGCAAGTGCTGCCCCCCAAGTGATTCTTTTACGATCACGTGCCGTTGAAATTCTACTCACACCCCCCCTCTCGGGGCGGAGCGTCGCATAGCAAGCCCCCGGTTGTTCAGGCCCACAACCGCCCGCAGGCCTAGCGGGGCGCCGACCGGCTTCCGGGACCTCTCTGGAGGCTCCTCGTTTTGGCTCAGGCACCACGTGTGCCGCGCAGAGGTACCCTTTGTACCGGCCTGCTTCCAGATCGCCCTGTAACTCCGCCACAGCCCTGGAGGCGGCTAACCGTCGCAGCCAGGGCCCCCCACCAACTTAGCTCTTACCTGCACCCTCTGTTCACCAATGCTTCGCTTATATCCAATAAAAACAGGTCCATGCCTATTTGGGAGAGGTGTACTCCATCTAAGTCGAAGTACCCCTTCACATTCCCCCGAATCATCTCATGGCGAAGAAAGCCCAAACCCCTTTGGGACGTGAACTTACGCATTGCTCCATTAATGCGCCTCCTGGAGTGCTCTACCGCTTCTAAGGATTTAGCCCCACGCCAGGACCTGCGGGGAATGATCTCCGACCACACGATCTCACACTCGCCCAGGCGCTTGCCGATTTCCCCTAAGTCTCTTTTCATGGCTAATAGCAGCAATCGTCTCCCTAGGGTAACAAGGTCGTTCCCACCCAGGTGGATCACCAACAGGTGGGGCAAGGTGGATCCGTGTGCTCTTAGTCTCTGCTCGATCTTATTCCTGAGTTCGAACCATCTCATCCCTGGCACCCCCATCCATTCCACTTTGGTCTGAGAGAAGTGTCGCATCCAATTCCGATGCGATGCCCATTGGGCAGCACGAGCGACAAATGAATGCCCGATCACCCACACCACTCGTCCTAATAAAGAGGAGACATGGTGTACACACAAGTTATTTAATCAGAAAGGGTGATTCCAACGATACACACTATACAATCACAAAACACGTTAACTAAAGGCTGCCTCACGGGCGAACATATATCTTATAACAATCAGATTCCCAACGCCCTAATTTCTTCACCTGTGCGGCCTCTAATCCCGCCAGGTGAGCGGCGGTGGCTGCGCCAATGCGGAAGGAGTGGCTGGAATACCTTCTGTCCGGCCGGGCGAGCCCCGCCCTGGCTAAGCTGGCCCTGATTACCTGCTCGAACTGGTATCTAGTTACGGGGGTACCATTTGAATGCAACAGAAGATAACCAGGGCCGGGCGGTCTGTGCTCCAAAAACGCCTTTACCCATTGTACTGGGCAGAACCTGGGATCACCTAGGGGCTGAAGAACCACCCTGATCCCCCGCCCCGCCTGATCAGTCTTGGACTTGCGTAAATGAATGGTCAGTGACCCGGAAATAGACACATCTGAAATTGCCAGCGCATCCCCTGAACAGTCGACCTTGGACCTAGCCACTAACTCACTGACTCTGAAAGCCCCGAAAAATGCTAAGCAGAATGTGGCTGAAAACAGCGTGGCCTCGTAATGAGAGTAGGTGACTAACTCGAGAGCCCCTAGCATGCCTTTCAGGATTTCGAAATCAATGGGCGCTCGATTATCAGGGGCCCTGGGCTCCTCCCTAGCCCAACCCTTCAAGGCGGCACGGATGGGATAGGAGTTAGTGGGATCCACCCCGCCAGACAACCTAGTGTCGTGGCTTACGGCTGCCAAGTGACTGCCCACCCATGAACGGCTTTTTCCCTGTCCCCTCGCCCACACCAGAAATGCTCGGACCTGGGACACCAACGATGCCCCTGAAGTACCCAGCGCTACAGAAGTTGCTCTGAATGTTGCCATGTGGGCGCTGTACCGCTTTCTGGTACCTGGGGCCAGAGCTCTTTCTCCCATCGCTTTCAGGCTCAGTCCCACTGCAGGATCCTCCATAGATGGTCCGGGAATGGGGTCATCTGCGCTCTCGCCCGCGGCCAGGCCTCCCTGAATCGGAGCCACTGAAAACGAGAAAGAGCGTCAGCTGCCACATTTTGAATACCCTCAATGTGCCTGGCTTTAAACTCCACATTGATGCGCAGGCATGCCCGGACCAACTCCCTTAGTAAGCACAGCACCAGCCGGCACCTGGCGGACTGGTTGTTAATTGCCTGAACAACCGCCATGTTGTCAGACCAGAACACCACCTTTCTGTCTGACAATGCCGCCGGCCATAGGTGTAATGCAACAACAATCGGGAAGAGCTCCAGCACAGTAACATTTTTGGTGATCCTACGCCTGCGCCAAACATTGGGCCATCCCTGAGCGCACCATTCCTCACCCAAGATAGCCCCGAAACCTTCCCTGCCTGAGGCATCTGTGAAAAGACAAAGTTCCTGACTGCCAATCCAGGGCTGCTTCCAAATTACCGTCCCATTGAAGCGGGCCAGGAATTCGCTCCACACGACCAGATCCTGTTTCAAACCTGACCCCAGCTTGACCCAGTGATGTTTCTTTTTTACACCAGCGGTTGCCCTTGCTAACCTGCGGGCAAAGACCCTCCCCATGGGTATGACCTTTACCGCAAAATTCAGAGTCCGTAGCAGGGATTGGATTTCACCCAGAGTAGCCTTGTCCCTACCCAGTAGATCGCAGATCTCCTGACGCAAGGCCTGTACCTTATCCGCAGGGAGTCGGGACACGCCCTTTACCGTGTCCAACTCGATGCCCAAGAATACCAAAACCTGCGCCGGACCCTCGGTCTTACCAGGAGCTAAAGGTACGCCCAAGTGTCCTGCCAATTCCTTGAAACATTGCAGCGCCCGCGCACATTCTTGCGAGTCAGCTCCCCCGATGAACAGGAAATCATCCAGGTAGTGGGTCACTCCCTCAATGCCATACCTGTTTGTTAAGGCCCACTGTAGGAAGGAGCTGAAAGCCTCAAAGTACGCACAAGACACCGAGCAACCCATGGGCATACACCTATCATAAAAGACCTGGTCCCCCCACTTGAAGCCCAGAAGGTGTTGGCTGTCCGGGTGTACTGGTAGCAGCCTGAATGCCGATTCGATGTCCGACTTGGCCAACCAGGCTCCCTTCCCAGCCCTCCTGATCATGTCGACTGCCAGGCCTAGGGAGCAGTAAGACACTGAGCATCTACCTTCGTCCAGCCAGGAATTCACGGAGTCCCCTTCTGGGTGTGATAGGTTGTGAATAAGTCGGAAAGCCCCTGGCTCCTTTTTTGGTACCACCCCCAGGGGAGAAATCACAAAGTGGGGCATAGGGGGTGAGGAAAATGGGCCCGCCACCCTGCCCAAAGACACCTCCTTCGCTATTTTATCCCGCACTACCTCCGGGTGTTCCCTAGCTGATTTCTGATTTTCCGCATCCCTGCTCACTAAGGGGCCTTGATAAGGAATGCGGAAACCGTCTAAGAAACCCTCAGAAATGAGGGACCCTTCCCTGCTAGTGTAACCGCGGAGTGCGCTGAGGAGGTTCTTTACGCAGATGGGAGAGGGCCCTTTCACATGGTCGTGTGGGGCAAGGTGATGCGCGCTGGCAGGTGCGTTCGCAGGGGGCCAGAGCGCAGGAGGGGGAAACCCCCCTGGGCTACTTGCTCGAGGAAGGCTTGTCGGGAGTGTCGCGCTTGGAGCATGCGGTGGCGGCATGAGGTGCCCCGCACACACTGCAATTGTGTGAGAAACGGCAGGCTTTGTCCCAAGAGCAGAACCCTGCATTGAAGAGCCTGCAGGTTCCAGAAGACCGTGCCCGGAACCCAGGCCTGCGGCCCCCCCCACGACCACCCCGAAAGGACTTCCTGTTCTGCCATTTCCCCTCCTGTTTATCCTCTTTCTCTTTGCTCTTTACGCCACTCTCTGTACCTGACTTTGTCGTAGACCCCTCAGTATGCTTGCCCATGTGTTTTACCCATAAACGGACCTCCAACTGGTCCCACTCAAGATCTGGGCAGATTGCTCTCTGTCTGCGGAAGTCACAGTCATAGTGGTACCATCCCATGCCTCCACCCTTAGCAGCCTCTTCTGTAATCACGCTTGCATAGTGAAAAAGACCTGGCCCCTCGTCTGGGAATTTCTCCACTATTACTGCCGCAAAGATGGCAAAGGCCTGACCCCAGGTCACAATATTTTTTGCGGGATATAAATGATACCGCACCCTCTTGTCCTCTTCCTTGTTGCCCATCCTCCTGGTATCCACCCCCTCAGCCCCATGCATGAGGAGGGTGAAGATATCGATAAATTCCCTGCGCCAAATCCCTTCTTTGGCGACTAAAGGGACCATCCAAGCGAGTGAGCAGCGGCCCGACACTAGCGGGGCCGTAGTAACTAGAGGCTTAGGCACAACGGCTAGTGTTGGTGCCGGCATGGGTACCACCGGGGGAACCACTACTGCGGGATTGGCCGCACTTGCCGCGTTCTCAGCCACAGCAGCAGCTGGGGGTGGGGGCCGCGGGAGTTCCACCGCAGCCGGCTGCTGACCCCAGACATGCGTGAAGCCCCCCGGCGCCGGGGTTACACTCGGTGGTGGTGGGGCGGACGGGCCGCCCACCAGGGGGGACCTGGCAAGCAACAGACCCGATCTGACCTCAGCCATGAAGTCTTTTAAAGTATCTGAAAGCTTACCCAGCTCCTCTGCTGATGCAAATGTCGCCTGGGGAGGGCAAGGCAGTCCGATATTCGTCCCTGTCCCCAAACCAACCGCCGCCTGGGGGGTCATTGAGGCCCTGTGTGGGGGAGCCGCTCTATTTCGTGCCGGCGGTTGCTCAACCGGAAAGTCTTTGCTCGTGGGGCGGCGAATTCTTTTCGACCGAGACGGGCCCGCACCCTCCCCTACATCCTTATCTGTAGATGGAACGTCCAACGCTATCCCAGAGTCTGGGGGGGTACTGGCTTTCAATAGTTCAGTTGCCCAGGCTAAACCCTTGGCCCTTGTCAGCTCCAAGAAGGCGGCAATCCGGGCTTCCTCCGAAGTGCCCGGCACGGACTCCTCAACCTGTGTCCCTGGTGTGAAAAGGGGGGGGGATAATCCTTGGCTGTCCATCTTAACAGTTGCTCTCTCTTATCTGCAATTGGGAAAGAGAGAAAATTACCGCCTGTTCGCCCCCTTTGAGGCAGATTCGTTGCTCCAGAGTGCCACATGCTACTCCGAACAGTACCCCCTTCCCCCACCTGCCCGTACTTACTCCCGTCCGAGCCCCGAATACGGAGGATGTTTTGGCTCGCGTCTCCCTGTTGCCACTTAATAAACCTCCAGTCACCGCAAGCGGACGAATGTACTGAAAGAGAAACCAGCATAAGCACAAGAAATAGGCAAAAGGAAAAAAGGGGCGCTGTAATTACAGATCACATTTAACCACGCACACCCTGTTCGCCTCTACCCCTACCCCCACCTCGAACATGGCAAGCCACATGGCGCTCGCCTGTGCCCCACCACTGTACTTTCTTGGTGGCCATTTGCCCAAAAGTTGTTGTTCCGCGGGGCACTAGCGAATGTTAGGCGCGCTTTACATTACGCATTCAGGCACGGGGAGTAGGAGCTCAAGAAACGGATCTGGACGCGATGTCCCGATGCCACGAGAGCACTACAAATTGCGTGTCCACCAGAGGCACCCAAACGCATTCAGGCACGGGGGGGGCAGGCGCTCAAGCACTACACATTACGATTTTCCCAGATCCCCCAAACATGTGAAAAGGACTTTCAAATTACCGCTTTTATCGTAATTGTACCGCACGCACTCGCAGCTAGCTAATTCATGGCGCGCTTTACAGTACGCATTCAGGCGCGGGGGGCAGGAGCTCAAGCACTACACATTACGATTCCACCAGATCCCCCAAACGTGTGAAAAGGACTTTCAAATTACCGCATTTAAAGTAATTCTACCGCGCGCACTCGCAGCTAGTGAATTCTTGGCGCGCCTTACAGTACGCATTCAGGCACGGGGGGCAATAGCTCGAGGAAAAGGATATGGACACGATGTCCCGATGCCCCGAGAGCGCTACACATTACGAGTCCATCAGAGGCCCCAAACGCGGGAAACGTACTTTCCTAATTACCGTATTGAGCGTAATAGTACCCACGCGCACTCGCATTTAGTAAATTAATCGCGCCCTCTACATTACGCATTCAGGGACGGGGAGCAGGAGCCCAGTGAACATATGTGGACACGATGACCCGAATCGCGCTCTAAAATCACCCACGCTGGTGAGGGTTGCTAAGGTAATTCGATCGCGTTCTCGGTCCCAGCGCAGCCCCATAATGCAGCAGGCTCAGTCCGCCTTCCTCGTCCACCCGTGCCCGCACAGGGACTCACACTAACCCCACGAGGGGAAACTACCTGAAAACACGCTGCTCTTCCCGCAAAGCCCCCATAATGCACAGCGGGACCCGGATTGCATCGGCCGGAACGAGACGCACGGTCCAGCAGTGGAACCAGCACCCCGTAACATATGGCGCCGAGGAGAAACATGCTATGCCCCACACCTAAGATGGAAGCCAGCTATGGGGGGGGGGGGGATGGTCAGCGTGTTGCGTCCCGTCATCGTCTCTTCGCGCCCACCTGCGATAGCCATCCATGGCAGCGAAAAACGCAGCATACACAGCCCCCCTCAACATCGCACGTTCCCGCAAACTTAAAACACGAGCCATGCTCTGTGCACGGTCCCCCCCCGCCCGTGGTACTCCGACCACAGGGCCCTGTCACCTGGTACTGCCCAGGGACAGGGCCGGGGCGAGGGGGCAGTCCGGCAACTCACCAAGTATTTCGCAGTTCTAGAGCAAAGGCGACGGCGACGACGATCCCCGCGAGACGGTTCGGCGTCCGACGAAAAGCGAGGTGGGCGACAAAGAGGTCGCCAGTGAGGGTGGGGGAAGGCTAAATAGCCTCCCCCTCACACCTGGGCCCGGAAGTGACGCGCATTGCGCGTCACTTCCGGCCCTGACACGGAAAGGGGTGGCACCAGTCAGAGTCCCTGCCCCCCCACCCCCGAAGGAGAGAGTGGGGAGGGGGGACCGGGGCCCTGGGGCCACTAAGGCGCCGACCGCCGAGTGGCCCCCTGCGGGGTCCGCGGTCAGCGGCAGTGTTGGTGAAAACACAAAAGTTGTGCTTTCATGAACACTGCTCAATTAAATAGCGACCCGGGCAGGGAGAGGCAAGAGGCAGTATGTGGCGGCTCAGAGATGACAGGGCTGCACTATGATGCTCCTGTCGAGGAGTCGCCACTAGTACGTCACTATGTGTGAGAGGTAAAATGTGGTGTGTTAAGCCCCTCATCATCCTGATGTCTGCTTGTTTCAAGAATTAGGGTGTCATAAAATATGAACTTTTTAAAAAGTATTTTTAAGTTTAGAAAAAGATTGTTTGGTTTGCAAATCTCAGTGGAAGCCTCATTAGACAGTTTCTTTTTTCAGGATATGAGTGATGTCTGCAGTTGCAGGAGCAAAATTCTCAATCAAATAGGCCATTAATGTCTCTTTTTTTCCAATTCAGTCAGCAAATACATACCCCGAAGCAGTGCTGTGATGCCTGGCTCAATTGGAATGGCACAATCAAATTCCCCATGTCGAGTAAAGGTAAAATGATGAGCTTAATAAATATATCCAAAAAAGCTACAATAATGTTATGATATCACATTAGGATTTGTAATTGCCATAGACTGAGACACCCACAGACCCTTTCACAGCAGACCCGCAGAAACACAGTGGTGATGAGAGAGCTATGAAGTACAGGATATGGACTGTGTGACCCCACTGAGATGCAGATTATGCCTCATAAGCCAAAGTATTTGACATATTATGGTATAATCGGGGTTGACATCAAAAGATGTCCTTTCTGCAGGGTCACACTGGATTTTACGCCTTTTGCTGGACCCTTTATTTTTGATGGTTGTTGAACTCTGTGCACGTTACCCCTGCTAACCAGAGATAAGCTGCCTGTGCTCCCCCCTTTCAACAAAAATTGACATATTTAACTTACCTATAAATCCCTAGTATATGAGTTTGAAAGTGTACCCTGGGACCATAAGTTAAATGCCACTATTGGACTGCATTACCCAATTGCCACCCACTACAATAACAGCGCAAATATGACTGCAGGACTACCATTGGTAGCCTGCATATTTCAGTTATAAATTGAAAATTCAAGTGGAGAGTTTGTGTTGCGGGATTGTGTTGATATCTCAGCAGAGCTGTGCATTCCTCTCGGGATGTGTAGATGTGTAAAGTGGAGAGTTTGTGTTGCGAGTTCGTATTGACATCTCAGTAGAGTTGTGAAATGTAAATGTAAATGTAAATTTGATACATGTATAGCGCACTACTCACCCGCAAGGGTCTCAAGGCGCTTGTACGAAACCGCTGTGGAACCCATCCTGGCTTTCCCTGTGAGGCGTCCACTCCTGGGCACCCCCAAGGTGGAGGCCAGGCATCCTTAGCGTTGTGGGGGCCGTTGTGGAGATTAAGCAAGCTATTGCCCAGAGTTGCAGAGTGGGACTCCATGATTGGAAAAAGCACCGAGGCGAGAATTATCAGGTCCGTGGAATTTTTGAGCCCAAGACCCGCCGAGGCGTGGAATTGAACCCTGGTCCCAGGCTAGACCTCTGCATCAGGGTCTGCCGCTCTAATCATTAAGCCACACTTCTCCCAGATGTGCACTCCACTCAAGATGTGTGGAGTGTTTGTGTTGTGGGTTTGTGTTGACATCACACCAGAGCTGTGCACTACTCTTGATATGTGTGAAGTGGAGAATTTGTGTTTACATCTCAGCAGAGTTGTGCACTCCTCTCGGGTTGTGTGAGGGTTTGTGCTGCAGGTTTGTGTTAACATCACATCAGAGCTGTGCACTCCTCTCGGTGTATGTCAACTGGGGGTTTGTGTTGCAGGTTTGTGTTGAAATCACCTCAGAGTAATGCACTCCTCTAGGATTGTGTAAAGTGGAGATTTTCTGTTGCAGGTTTGTGTTGACATCTCAGCAGAGATGTGTACTACTCTCTGGTTGTGTGACGTGGAGGGTCTATGTTGCGGGTTTGTGTTGACATCACACCAGAGCTGTGCACTTCTCTTGGGATGTGTGAAGTGTAGGATTTGCGTTGCGAGTTTGTATTGATATTATACCAGAGCTGTGCACTCCTCTCGGGTTGTGTGAGGGTTTGTGCTGCAGGTTTGTGTTAACATCACATCAGAGCTGTGCACTCCTCTCGGTGTATGTGAACTGGGGGGTTTGTGTTGCAGGTTTGTGTTGACATCACCTCAGAGTTATGCACTCCTCTCGGGATGTGTAAAGTGGAGGGTTTGTGTTGACATCCCAGCAGAGCTGTGCACTCCTCTCTGGTTGTGTGAAGTGGAGGGTCTGTGTTGCGGGTTTGTGTTGATATCACACCAGAGCTGTGCACTTCTCTTGGTATGTGTGAAGTGTAGGGTTTGCATTGCGAGTTTGTATTGACATTATACCAGAGCTGTGCACTCCTCCTGGAATGTGTGAAGTGGAGTGTATCTGTTGCAGGTTTGTGCTGACATCTCATCAGAACTGTGCACTCCTATCAGGATGTTTGAAGTGGAGGGTTTGTGTTGCGGGTTTGTGTTGATGTCATATCAGAGAAGGGCACTTCACACAGGGTGTATGAAGTGGAGGGTATGTGTTGGGGTTTGTGTCAGCATCACACCAGAGCTGTGCACTCCTTTTGGGTTGTGTGAAGTGGATGATTTGTGTTGCTGGTTTGTGTTAACATCACACCGGAGTTGTGTACTTCTTTTGAGATGTGTGAAGTGGAAGGTTAGTGTTAACATCTCAGCAGAGCTGGGCACTCCTCTTTGGATGTGTGCAGTGGAGAGTTTGTGTTGCGGGATTGTGTTGACATCTCAGCAGAGCTGTGCATTCCTCTCGGGATGTGTAGATGTGTAAAGTGGAGGGCTTGTGTTGCGGGTTTGTGTCGAATTCAGAGCTGTGCAATCCTCTCGGGATGTGTGAACTGGAGGGTTTGTGTTGCGGGTTTGGGTTGACATCACACCAGAGTAGTGGACTTCTTTCGAGATGGTTGAAGTGGAGGGTTAGTGTTGACATGTTAGCACAGCTGGGCAATCCTCTTGAGATGTGTGAAGTAAAGGGTTTGTGTTGCGGGTTTGTGTTGACATCTCAGCGGAACTGTGCACTCCTCTCTGGTTGCGTGAAGTGGAGGATTTGTGTTGCGGGTTTGTGTTGACATCACATGGATCTGTGCACTTCTCTTGGGATGTGTGAAGTGTAGGGTTTGCATTGCAGGTTTGTGTTGACATTATACCAGAGCTGTGCACTCCTTCTGGAATGTGTGAAGTGGAGTGTATCTGTTGCAGGTTTGTTCTGACATCTCATCAGAGCTCTGCACTCCTATCAGGATGTTTGAAGTGGAGGGTTTGTGTTGCAGGTTTGTGTTGACGTCACATCAGAGATGGGCACTTCACACAGGGTGTGTGAAGTGGAGGGTTGACACCAGAGTAGCGGACTTCTTTCAAGATGTGTAAAGTGGAGGGTGAGTGGTGACATCTCAGCACAGCTGGTCAATCCTCTTGGGGTGTGTGAAGTGGAGGGTTTGTGTTGCAGGTTTGTGTTGACATTTCAGCGGAGCTGTGCACTCCTCTCGGGATGTGTAAAGTGGGGTGTGAAGTGGAGGGTTTGTGTTGCAGGTTTGTGTTGACATTTCAGCGGAGCTGTGCACTCCTCTCGGGATGTGTAAAGTGGAGGGCTTGTGTTGCGGGTTTGTGTCGACATCAGAGCTGTGCAATCCTCTCGGGATGTGTGAACTGGAGGGTTTGTGTTGCGGGTTTGGGTTGACATCACACCAGAGTAGCGGACTTCTTTCGAGATGTGTGAAGTGGAGGGTTAGTGTTGACATGTTAGCACAACTGGGCAATCCTCTTGGGATGTGTGAAGTAAAGGGTTTGTGTTGCGGGTTTGTGTTGACATCTCAGCGGAACTGTGCACTCCTCTCTGGTTGCGTGATTTTCCAGCCCTTGATTTTCACCTGAGGCGGAAGCCGGGAGCAACGTAATTCGATTTTTAAACTTCACTGGCATTATTTTTTTTAATCCTTTTGGGCACTCACCCCTCTACTTCTCTGTACCTCGTGCGCTCTTCTCCTACCTGCTCTGTTGGTCCAGGTGTCGCAGCGGGACACGGGGAGGATCGCTACCAACTCCCAGCACGGGGAAGCCCTGGGTGACGCTGATCACGCTCGGCCACGCCCACTCTCGTCCTGACTTAAGCCGCGCCTCTGCAACGCGTGCATTCAGACCTTGATTTTCTCCTGAGGCGGAAGCCGGGAGCAACGTAATTCGATTTTTAAACTTCACTGGCATTATTTTTTTAAATCCTTTTGGGCACTCACCCCTCTACTTCTCTGTCCCTCGTGCGCTCTGCTCCTACCTGCTCTGTTGGTCCAGGTGCCGCAGCGGGACACAGGGAGGATCGCTACCAACTCCCAGCATGGGGAAGCCCTGGGTGACGCTGATCACGCTCGGCCACGCCCACTCTCGTCCTGACTTAAGCCACGCCTCTGCAACGCTTGCATTCAGACCTTGATTTTCTCCTAAGGCGGAAGCCGGGAGCAACGTAATTCGATTTTTAAACTTCACTGGCATTATTTTTTTTAATCCTTTTGGGCACTCACCCCTCTGCTTCTCTGTCCCTCGTGCGCTCTGCTCCTACCTGCTCTGTTGGTCTAGGTGTCGCAGCGGGACACGGGGAGGATCGCTACCAACTCCCAGCACGGGAAAGCCCTGGGTGATGCTGATCACGCTCGGCCACGCCCACTCTCGTCCTGACTTAAGCCGCGCCTCTGCAACGCGCGCATTCAGACCTTGATTTTCTTCTGAGGCGGAAGCTGGGGGCAACGTAATTCGATTTTTAAACTTCACTGGCATTATTTTTTTTAATCCTTTTGGGCACTCACCCCTGTACTTCTCTGTCCCTCGTGCGCTCTGCTCCTACCTGCTCTGTTGGTCCAGGTGTCGCAGCGGGACACGGGGAGGATCGCTACCAACTCCCAGCACGGGGAAGCCCTGGGTGACGCTGATCACGCTCGGCCACGCCCACTATCGTCCTGACTTAAGCCGCGCCTCTGCAACGCGCGCATTCAGACCTTGATTTTCTCCTGAGGCGGAAGCCGGGAGCAACGTAATTCGATTTTTAAACTTCACTGGCATTATTTTTTTTAATCCTTTGGGCACTCACCCCTCTACTTCTCTGTCCCTCGTGCGCTCTGCTCCTACCTGCTCTGTTGGTCCACGTGTCGCAGCGGGACACGGGGAGGATCGCTACCAACTCCCAGCATGGGGAAGCCCTGGGTGACACTGATCACGCTCGGCCACGCCCACTCTCGTCCTGACTTAAGCCGCGCCTCTGCAACGCACGCATTCAGACCTTGATTTTCTCCTGAGGCGGAAGCCGGGAGCAACGTAATGCGATTTTTAAACTTCACTGGCATTATTTTTTTTAATCCTTTTGGGCACTCACCCCTCTACTTCTCTGTCCCTCATGCGCTCTCCTCCTACCTGCTCTGTTGGTCCACGTGTTGCAGCGGGACAAGGGGAGGATCGCTACCAACTCCCAGCATGGGGAAGCCGTGGGTGACACTGATCACGCTCGGCCACGCCCACTCTCGTCCTGACTTAAGCCGCGCCTCTGCAACGCACGCATTCAGACCTTGATTTTCTCCTGAGGCAGAAGCCGGGAGCAACGTAATTCGATTTTTAAACTAAACTGGCATTATTTTTTTTAATCCTTTTGGGCACTCACCCCTCTACTTCTCTGTCCCTCGTGCGCTCTTCTCCTACCTGCTCTGTTGGTCCAGGTGTCGCAGCGGGACACGGGGAGGATCGCTACCAACTCCCAGCACGAGGAAGCCCTGGGTGATGCTGATCACGCTCGGCCACGCCCACTCTCGTCCTGACTTAAGCCGCGCCTCTGCAACGCGCACATTCAGACCTTGAATTTCTCCTGAGGCAGAAGCCGGGAGCAAAGTAATTCGATTTTTAAACTTCACTGGCATTATTTTTTTTAATCCTTTTGGGCACTCACCCCTCTACTTCTCTGTCCCTCGTGCGCTCTTCTCCTACCTGCTCTGTTGGTCCAGGTGTCGCAGCGGGACACG
Source organism: Triturus cristatus (assembly GCF_964204655.1). NCBI lineage: Eukaryota > Metazoa > Chordata > Amphibia > Caudata > Salamandridae > Triturus > Triturus cristatus. The sequence goes on from NC_140589.1 coordinate 42,717,567, forward strand.
GGGAGGATCGCTACCAACTCCCAGCACGGGGAAGCCCTGGGTGACTCTGATCACGCTCTGCCATACCCACTCTTATCAGCATAAAGGGATGCCCCTCTCCCGGCCGCGCAGCGGCCGCGTGCAGCGGGTGCACCGCTGGCGCGCCAAAGGGGGGCAAAATGCAAGCCCGTCTGCGCCCGTCCGCAACGGGCCGGGACCTGGGGCCCCTCATTATGCCAAATAGCTCACATATTCGCCTGCACAATTGTTTGCCCTTCATGCCGATTGGCCTATCAGTACCCCCTTGGTGGTTCACCTCAATCGCCTTGGGATCTTCTTGCCAATTCACACTATTGTGCCGTCTCCTATGTTGAGATCCCAAACATCTACTCTGCATCTTGTACACTCGCACTTCCCGCCCCAATCCCGCACAACCCCCCCTCCTGTGGCCACCACTTATCTCCTTAATACTCGCTCTGCGGTTAAGCACCAGGTGGAACTTTTTGATTTCTTGGATACCGCCAAGCCGGATGTTTTATTTTTGACGGAAACTTGGTTCTCCCCTGACTCCCTGCTAGACGTATTGGCAGCTCTTCCCACCTCGTACTATGCACTTCGCGCTGACCGTCTGGCAGGGAAGACCGGTGGTGGGGTGGCGATGATAGTCCGCTCTAACCTTTAGTTCCAACTTCTTCCCCATCCCCCTATCACTGCGGTTGATTGTTTAGTCGTTCGCTCCATCAACCTAGCGATTCCTCTTACCTGTGTGCTTCTCTACCGACCCCCCCAAGCAATGTCTTACTTTATTCCGGCCATACAGGACCTACTGGCCACCCTTGTCGTTAACAACTCCGCAGTCCTTCTATTAGGAGATGTCAATTTCTGGCCTGGCGACCCTCGCGAGGACCCCATGTCCAGAGATTTTAGTAACATCCTCCACAGCATGAACTTCTCATCTCACATTTCTACCCCTACCCACATCCACGGCCACACCTTGGACCAAGTCTGGTCCGTCAACCAGCCTATCCTCACTCCCTCGGTGTCCCCTTTGCGCATGGTCAGATCATTCTTTGATCTCCTTTTTTCTTGACATGCGTGTGACCACTAATCTTTCCCTCCCCAAGAATATTTTGGCCCGAAACTGGAACCATGTGGATCTTCCTGCCCTCTGCTACTCTTTGGCGTCCTCTTCCCTGATCTAGTTGACACCCCCCTTAACTCTCAGGTGTCCACTCTTCATCACTGGCTACTTACTACCTGTGATCAAGTTGCCCCTCTCAAACGAGTTAGAACTTGTCGCCCCCATGAGGCTAACAGATGGTTTACTACCGAGCTAAAAATCCAGAAACTTGCACTCAGGCAGGGTGAGCGCCGCTGGAGACATAAGTATTGCCCGACTTTGAAGATCCATTACCTGGCTCTCCTACGGGATTACAAAAGAGCCATACTTTTGGCCAAGTCAGATCACTTCTTCCGAAAAATCCACCTAGCGGCCAACAAGTTCAAAGAGATCTTTACGATCGTACATGAGCTTGCAGCCTCTGATAGAGCCACCTCCAAGCCTATCCCTTCTCAGTCCCTTTGTAACGACCTCAATGATTATTTCATTGAAAAAATCATTAAGATCAAACGTGGCATCCCCCAACCTCCTCCTTCCTTTTCTGTGCCTCTCCTACTGCCTACCCTCTCTACCTTTGATCATTTTCCGCTGATTTCTAAGGAGATCTTTTTCACTCTGTTGCGGAAAATCAAGTCAGGTTCCCCCTCTGACCTCTGCCCGGTCCATATCTTGAGGGAGATTTTTTCCAGCTGTCCGGAACCTCCTCTCGCTCTTCTCAATGCTTCTATCTCTCAGGGAATAGTTCCTGATTTTTTTAAAGCGGCTACTGTCATCCCAATCCTTAAAAAAGTGGGTGCTGACTCTACCCTTCTTTCAAACTTCAGACCCATCTCCCTAATCCTTTTCTGAGCAAGATTTTGGAGAGTTACCTCACTTCCTGCCTCTCTACTTTTATTGAAAATCACCATCTCCTTGCTGCCAATCAGGCTGGCTTTCGTCCGGCTCACTCCACAGAGTCTGTTGTTCTCTCCGTGGTGGACGAGCTCAGGAGGAGCGCTGATATCAATTCCCCTCAGGCCCTGGTCCTCTTAGACCTGTCCGCCGTCTTTGACACGGTTGATCATTCCACTCTCCTTCACCGTGTCGAGGGCGCCGGTGTCCAGGTCACAGCCTTGGCCTGGCTTACATCCTTTCTTACGGATCGCACCCAGGCTGTTAGACTGAAGGGTTTTTCTGACCCATCTGCCCAGTTTCGTGTGGGGTGCCGCAAGGCTCGTCCCTTTCTCCTCTTCTCTTTAATCTCTATATATACCCTTTGATTATTGCTTTGCAGGATATGGAGATCACGGTGTTCAATTATGCCGATGACCTCCAGCTCATTTTCAATCTCTCTCCCCCTCCCGATTCAACTCTTAAATTTAGTTCCACTATGACTTTCATCCAGAATTAGATGAACTTAAACCAACTCAAACTCAACCCCGATAAGACGGAATTGGTGCTCATTGGTGGACTTTCTAACCCCTGGACCCCCGCTTTCTGGCCTACTACTCTTGGTCCCCCTCCCCTCCCCTTCCCTCTACTTCTGTTAAAACTCTGGGTATTAAAATTTGTCAAGATCTTTCCATGCGTGCTCAGATTAGTTCTGTGGTCTCATCCTGCTTCCTGTCCCTCAGAATTATTCGTAAAATTTCCCGTTTTTTCTCAGTGGAAGCCCCCAAACTGATCGTCTTAGCTATGATTTCATCTCGCCTAGATTATGGCAACGCTTTGTATGTTGGTATTCCGGCGTATGAACGTCGCCGTATGCAGCTTATTCAAAACCAGGCTGCCTGTCTTATCTATGGGCTTCCGAAATTCCAAAACACTACCCCCCTCTTAAAGACCCTTCACTGGCTCCCCATCCTGGAACGGTCTTTATTCAAGATGGGATGCCTGATCTTTATGTCACTGGCTGGTACAGCTCCTGACTTCATTAGATCTAAGATCAGCGCCTATGTCCTGGGCAGACATCTCCGCTCATCCACCCAGCTCCTTCTCAGCGTCCCTCGCTACCGCAGGAAAAAACTTGGCGGCTTGAGATTTTTGATTCTCGCCCCCCTGTTTTGGAACGCCCTCCCCTTTGCCATCAGATCCATCCCCATCTATACGGATTTTCGTAAAGCTCTTAAAACCCATCTATTCTCCTTGGCCTACTCTTCATAGTTGCTTCCCGCTTCGCCCGAGATAATCTCTGCCTTTAGCGCCAGAAAACCGCTAGGTAGCAGAGCGCTCAACAAAACTTTTCAACTTCAACTTCTGCGTGAAGTGGAGGGATTGTGTTGCGGGTTTGTGTTGAGAGCTCAACAGAGCTGTGAATTCCTCTAATGTTGTGTAAAGTGGAGAGTTTGTGTTGCGAGTTCGTATTGACATCTCAGTAGAGATGTGTACTCCACTCAAGATGTGTGGAGTGTTTGTGTTGAGGGTTTGTGTTGACATCACACCAGAGCTGTGCACTACTCTTGGTATGTGTGAAGTGGAGAATTCGTGTTGACATCTCAGCAGAGTTGTGCACTCCTCTCGGGTTGTGTGAGGGTTTGTGCTGCAGGTTTGTGTTAACATCACATCAGAGCTGTGCACTCCTCTCGGTGTATGTGAACTGGGGGTTTTGTGTTGCAGGATTGTGCTGAAATCACCTCAGAGTTATGCACTCCTCTCAGATTGTGTAAAGTGGAGATTTTGTGTTGCGGGTTTGTGTTGACATCTCAGCAGAGCTGTGCACTACTCTCTGGTGGTGTGACGTGGAGGGTCTATGTTGCGAGTTTGTGTTGACATCACACCAGAGCTGTGCACTTCTCTTGGGATGTGTGAAGTGTAGGGTTTGCGTTGCGAGTTTGTATTGACAGTATACCAGAGCTGTGCACTCCTCTCGGTTTGTGTGAGGGTTTGTGCTGCAGGTTTGTGTTAACATCACATCAGAGCTGTGCACTCCTCTCGGTGTATGTGAACTGGGGGGTTTGTGTTGACATCACCTCAGAGTTATGCACTCCTCTCGGAATGTGTAAAGTGGAGGGTTTGTGTTGACATCTCAGCAGAGCTGTGCACTCCTCTCTGGTTGTGTGACGTGGAGGGTCTGTGTTGCGGGTTTGTGTTGACATCACACCAGAGCTGTGCACTTCTCTTGGGATGTGTGAAGTGTAGGTTTTGCGTTGCGAGTTTGTATTGATATTATACCAGAGCTGTGCACTCCTCCTGGAATGTGTGAAGTGGAGTGTATCTGTTGCAGGTTTGTGCTGACATCTCATCAGAACTGTGCACTAATATCAGGATGTTTGAAGTGGAGGGTTTGTGTTGCGGGTTTGTGTTGACGTCATATCAGAGATGGGCACTTCACACAGGGTGTATGAAGTGGAGGGTATGTGTTGGGGTTTGTTTCAACATCACACCAGAGCTGTGCACTCCTTTTGGGTTGTGTGAAGTGGATGATTTGTGTTGCTAGTTTGTGTTGACATCACACCAGGGCTGTGCACTCCTCTTGGGTTGTGTGAAGTGAAGGGTTTGTGTTGTGGGTTTGTGTTGACATCACACCAGAGCTGTGCACTCCTCTCGGGTTGTGTGAAGTGGAGGGTTTGTGTTGTGGGTTTGTGTTGACCTCACACCAGAGCTGTGCACTCCTCTCGGGATGGGTGAAGTGGAGGGTTTGTGTTGTGGGTTTGTGTTGACATCACACCAGAGCTGTGCACTACTCTCGAGTTGCGTAAAGTGAATGATTAGTGTTACTTGGATTGTGCGAAGTGGTTGGTTTTTGTTTCGGGTTGGTGTTGACATGACACCAGAGCTGTGCACTCCTCTCGGAATGTGTGGAGTGTTTGTTTTTGCTGGTTTGTGTTTGCATATGGCCATGTCTGAACTGTTGACTGGGTGTGAGTGTTTGATTGGTTCTGATGCTCCGTCCATCACCACCCCCTTTTGTACCGCTTTGTTCGCCATAAGTTGGCAGGGTATGCTCAGACGTGAGTCCCTTGCTCACTTTGCCACTGGATTCAAGCAAGCCTGGCTGAAGACGGCTGAAATGCCAGAAACCTGTCCTAGGAAGCTTGTTTCCGGTCCAGGGAAGGCATGGCTTGGCAGTTCGGGCTGGACTGTTCCCATGAGGCACAGGGTCAGACTGATTTGCATTTGGCCATGTCTGAACTGGGGTGGCAGAGTGGGCTAAAGAACGGTGATGGATCAAACCCAGATCAGTTGACTGGGTGTGAGTGTTTGATTGGTTCTGATGCTCCGTCCATCACCACCCCCATTTGTACCGCTTTGTTCGCCATAAGTTGGCAGGGTATGCTCAGACGTGAGTCCCTTGCTCACTTTGCCACTGGATTCAAGCAAGCCTGGCTGAAGACGGCTGAAATGCCAGAAACCGGTCCTAGGAAGCTTGTTTCCGGTTCAGGGAAAGCATGGCTTGGCAGTTCGGGCTGGAGTGTTCCCATGAGGCACAGGGTCAGACTGATTTGCATATGGCCATGTCTGAACTGGGGTGGCAGAGTGGGCTAAAGAACGGTGATGGATCAAACCCAGATCCATTGACTGGGTGTGAGTGTTTGATTGGTTCTGATGCTCCGTCCATCACCACCCCCTTTTGTACTGCTTTGTTCGCCATAAGATGGCAGGGTATGCTCAGACGTGAGTCCCTTGCTCACTTTGCCACTGGATTCAAGCAAGCCTGGCTGAAGACAGCTGAAATGCCAGAAACCGGTCCTAGGAAGCTTGTTTCCGGTCCAGGGAAGGCATGGCTTGGAAGTTCGGGCTGGACTGTTCCCATGAGGCACAAGGTCAGACTGATTTGCATATGGCCAAGTCTGAACTGGGGTGGCAGAGTGGGCTAAAGAACGGTGATGGATCAAACCCAAATCTGTTGACTGGGTGTGAGTGTTTGATTGGTTCTGATGCTCCGTCCATCATCACCCCCTTTTGAACCGCTTTGTTCGCCATAAGTTGGCAGGGTATGCTCAGACGTGAGTCCCTTGCTCACTTTGCCACTGGATTCAAGCAAGCCTGGCTGAAGACGGCTGAAATGCCAGAAACCGGTCCGAGGGAGCTTGTTTCCGGTCCAGGGAAGGCATGGCTTGGCAGTTCGGGCTGGACTGTTCCCATGAGGCACAGGGTCAGACTGATTTGCATATGGCCATGTCTGAACTGGGGTGGCAGAGTGGGCTAAAGAACGGTGATGGATGAAGCCCAGATCTGTTGACTGGGTGTGAGTGTTTGGTTGGTTCTGATGCTCCGTCCATCACCACCCCCTTTTGTACCGCTTTGTGTTGACATGACACCAGAGCTGTGCACTCCTCTCGGGATGTGTGGAGTATTTGTGTTGCTGGTTTGTGTTGACATCCCTCCTCTCGGGTTGTGTGGAGTATTGAAGTGGGGGTTTGTGTTGACATCACACCAGAGCTGTGCACTACTCTTGATATGTGTGATGTGGAGAATTTGTGTTGACATCTCAGCAGAGTTGTGCACTCCTCTCGGGTTGTGTGAGGGTTTGTGCTGCAGGTTTGTGTTAACATCATATCAGAGCTGTGCACTCCTCTCTGTATATGTGAACTGGGGGGTTTGTGTTGCAGGTTTGTGTTGACATCACCTCAGAGTTATGCACTCCTCTCAGGATGTGTAAAGTGGAGATTTTTTGTTGCGGGTTTGTGTTGACATCTAAGCAGAGCTGTGCACTCCTCTCTGGTTGCTTGAAGTGGAGGGTTTGTGTTGCGGGTTTGTGTTGACTTCACATGGATCTGTGCACTTCTCTTGGGATGTGTGAAGTGGAGGGTTTGCATTGCGGGTTTGTGTTGACATTATACCAGAGCTGTGCACTCCTTCTGGAATGTGTGAAGTGGAGTGTATCTGTTGCAGGTTTGTGCTGACATCTCATCAGAGCTCTGCACTCCTATCGGGATGTTTGAAGTGGAGGGTTTGTGTTGCAGGTTTGTGTTGACGTCACATCAGAGATGGGCACTTCACACAGGGTGTGTGAAGTGGAGGGTTGACACCAGAGTAGCGGACTTCTTTTAAGATGTGTGAAGTGGAGGGTTAGTGTTGACATCTCAGCAGAACTGTGCACTCCTCTCTGGTTGTGTGACGTGGAGGGTCTGTGTTGCGGGTTTGTGTTGACATCACACCAGAGCTGTGCACTTCTCTTGGGATGTGTGAAGTGTAGGTTTTGCGTTGCGAGTTTGTATTGACATTATACCAGAGCTGTGCACTCCTCCTGGAATGTGTGAAGTGGAGTGTATCTGTTGCAGGTTTGTGCTGACATCTCATCAGAGCTCTGCACTCCTATCAGGATGTTTGAAGTGGAGGGTTTGTGTTGGGGTTTGTGTTGTCATCACTCCAGAGCTGTGCACTCCTTTCGGGATGTGTCGAGTATTGAAGTGGAGGGATTGTGTTGACATCACACCAGAGATGTGCACTCCTCCCTGGTTGTTTGAAGTGGATGGCTTGTTTGGTGTTTTGTGTTGACATCACACCAGAGCTCTGCACTCCTCACGGTTTGTGTGGAGTGTTTGTGTTGTGGTTTGTTTTGACATTACACCAGAGCTGTGCAGTCCTCACGGTTTGTGTGGAGTGTTTGTGTTGGGGTATGTGTTAACATCACACCAGAGCTGTGCACACCTCTCGGTTTGTGTGGAGTGTTTGTGTTGGGGTTTGTGTTGACATGACACCAGAGCAGTGCACTCCTCTTGGAATGTATGAAGTGGAGGATTTGTGTTGACACCACAACAGAGCTGTGCCCTTCTCTCAGGATGTGTGGGGCGTTTGTGTTGCAGATTTGTGGTAACATCTCAGCAGAGCTGTGCACTCCTCTCGGTTTGTGTGGAGTGTTTGTGTTGTGGTTTGTTTTGACATCACACCAGAGCTGTGCACTCCCTCGGATTGTGCGAGGGGTGTCCTGGGATCCCTCCCCGTCCGCTCCACCTTGGGCTCCTGGCCGTAGGCCTGGGAATGGCCGCCCAGAGGAAGCAGCCCTCCCAGGGCAGGATTTCCCTGTTCCTGCCCGCGGGCGTGAACTGCGGGACTCGAGCACACGTCCCTGTCTGCCGGGACACAGTGTGCCCCGACCCTCCCCAGGACAGGGTGTGAGAGACTTCACTCATTCATCACTGGCCGGACCGTCGTCACCAGCAGTCGATGCACCGTGTGCTCCTCTGACACGTGCCTTCGCGTGTGTGCCTTTCCACCGTGTGCGTGCAGGGAGTGCGTAGGAGGTTGCTGACACCGCAGTTTTATTTTCACCGGTTGTTATACGGATTGCAGCTGTGGGATCAGTGCGCGGGGACTGAGTACTTCTCGATAATAAGCACCTCCGGGGCATGTCTGCCTCTTCTTTGCAGACACCCATTGGTTCTTCTTTCCCCTTTCTTTGTGTGCCCTTCATTTCTCTTCGCTGCTGGTGGCCCCCCAGCTCACACGTCCCCACCTGTGCACGTGTTTAACTCAGCATCCACTCCTGGAAGCTGCACAAAATGTGTTGAATAGTTAGGCCCGGAGCTCTGTACTGTTGTGAATGTTTGACACTGATCAACATTCTGTCATCAATTGTTCTTTTTGCTAGAATTTAGCACGACATTGAATGAAATGAGGCGGAATAACTGTAGTTTTTACTCTTCTGACGGGGTTACGGTCTATAACACCGGGTCCCACAGAGTAGCATGATAGCCGTCCACAAAGCGCTTCAGCGCCTCATCAGGGGTAGTAGGTGCTATAATAACCACATGCATTTGAAGATCGTGGCCCATCCTCCTAATGGGACCCAAATCAGTGCTTTAAATGTGCCGGTACTGTCCGGTATGGAGTACCGCCACTTTTTTTTAAGAGGTAGAATACCGGCACTTCTCCAGAGAAATGCAATACTTTTAATTGGAGAGAAATGCAATACTTTTAATTGGAGAGTACCGGCACTTCTCAAAAACAAGCAGTTAAATGTTTCCACTTAAAGCACCCAATAAATCTGTGCCTTAGGGAACGAGGATGTTCCTAAGAAGCGGGTAGCGCCTAGAGGTTTGTATGCCTTTTGTCCTCTCTTGTGCGAACCTTCTTCACAACACCGTCCATGGGAAGCTGCCGGGAGCCCACCTTAGCACCGGCTCGGGGTCCTTGGGACAGGAGCCATGGATGGAACAGGATAGAATGTGGGGCACCTGCCTGGAGCCCACCTTAGCACCGGCTCGGTGTCTTCGGGACAGGAGCCATGGATGGAACAGGATACAATGTGGGGCACCTGCGTGGAGCTCACCTTAGTACCTGCTCGGTGTCTTTGGGACAGGAGCCATGGATGGAACAGGATACAATGTGGGGCACCTGCATGGAGCTCACCTTAGCACCGGCTCGGTGTCTTTGGGACAGGAGCCGTGGGTGGAACCGGATAGAATGTGGGGCACCTGCGTGGAGCCCACCTTAGCACCGGCTCGGTGTCTTTGGGACAGGAGCATTGGTGGAACAGGATACAATGTGGGGCACCTGCGTGGAGCTCACCTTAGCACCGGCTCGGTGTCTTCGGGACAGGAGCCATGGGTGGAACAGGATAGAATGTGGGGCACCTGCGTGGAGCCCACCTTAGCACCGGCTCGGTGTCTTTGGGACAGGAGCCGTGGGTGGAACAGGATACAATGTGGGGCACCTGCCTGGAGCCCACCTTAGCACCGGCTCGGTGTCTTCGGGACAGGAGCCATGAATGGAACAGGATACAATGTGGGGCACCTGCCTGGAGCCCACCTTAGCACCGGCTCGGTGTCTTCGGGACAGGAGCCATGGATGGAACAGGATACAATGTGGGGCACCTGCCCGGAGCCCACCTTAGCACCGGCTCGGTGTCTTCGGGACAGGAGCCATGGATGGAACAGGATACAATGTGGGGCACCTGCCCAGAGCCCACCTTAGCACCGGCTCGGTGTCTTCGGGACAGGAGCCATGGATGGAACACAATACAATGTGGGGCACCTGCCTGGAGCCCAACTTAGCACCGGCTCGGTGTCTTTGGGACAGGAGTCGTGGATGGAACAGGATACAATGTGGGGTACCGGCCTGGAGCCCACCTTAGCACCGGCTCGGTGTCTTCGGGACAGGAGCCATGGATGGAACAGGATACAATATGGGGCACCTGCCTGGAGCTCACCTTAGCACCGGCTCGGTGTCTTCGGGACAGGAGCCGTGGATGGAACAGGATAGAATGTGGGGCACCTGCCTGGAGCCCACCTTAGCACCGGCTCGGTGTCTTCGGGACAGGAGCCATGGATGGAACAGGATAGAATGTGGGACACCTGCCTGGAGCTCACCTTAGCACCGGCTCGGTGTATTTGGGACAGGAGCCATGGATGGAACAGGATAGAATGTGGGGCACCTGCCTGGACCTTACTTTAGCACCGGCTCAGTGTCTTTGGGACAGGATCCATGGATGGAACAGGATACAATGTGGGGCACCTGCCTGGAGCCCACATTAGCACCGGCTCTGTGTCTTTGGGACAGGAGCCGTGGATGGAACAGGATACAATGTGGGGCACCTGCCTGGAGCCCACCTTAGCACCGGCTCTGTGTCTTTGGGACAGGAGCCGTGGATGGAACAGGATAGAATGTGGGGCACCTGCCTGGAGCCCACCTTAGCACCGGGTCTGTGTCTTTGGGACAGGAGCCGTGGATGGAACAGGATAGAATGTGGGGCACCTGCCTGGAGCCCACCTTAGCACCGGCTCGGTGTCTTCGGGACAGGAGCCGTGGATGGAACAGGATAGAATGTGGGGCACCTGCCTAGAGCCCACCTTAGCACCGGCTCGGTGTCTTCGGGACAGGAGCCATGGATGGAACAGGATAGAATGTGGGACACCTGCCTGGAGCTCACCTTAGCACCGGCTCGGTGTATTTGGGACAGGAGCCATGGATGGAACAGGATAGAATGTGGGGCACCTGCCTGGACCTCACTTTAGCACCGGCTCAGTGTCTTTGGGACAGGAGCCGTGGATGGAACAGGATACAATGTGGGGCACCTGCCTGGAGCCCACCTTAGCACCGGCTCTGTGTCTTCGGGACAGGAGCCATGGATGGAACAGGATACAATGTGGGGCACCTGCCTGGAGCCCACCTTAGCACCGGCTCTGTGTCTTTGGGACAGGAGCCGTGGATGGAACAGGATAGAATGTGGGGCACCTGCCCGGAGCCCACCTTAGCACCGGCTCGGTGTCTTCGGGACAGAAGCCATGGATGGAACAGGATAGAATGTGGGGCACCTGCCTGGAGCCCACCTTAGCACCGGCTCGGTGTCTTCAGGACAGGAGCCGTGGATGGAACAGGATAGAATGTGGGGCACCTGCCTGGAGCCCACCTTAGCACCGGCTCGGTGTCTTCGGGACAGGAGCCATGGATGGAACAGGATACAATGTGGGGCACCTGCCTGGAGCCCACCTTAGCACCGGCTCTGTGTCTTTGGGACAGGAGCCGTGGATGGAACAGGATAGAATGTGGGGCACCTGCCTGGAGCTCACTTTAGCACCGGCTTGGTGTCTTCGGGACAGGAGCCATGGATGGAACAGGATACAATGTGGGGCACCTGCCTGGAGCTCACCTTAGCACCGGCTCGGTGTCTTCGGGACAAGAGCCGTGGATGGAACAGGATACAATGTGGGGCACCTGCCTGGAGCTCACCTTAGCACCGGCTCGGTGTATTTGGGACAGGAGCCATGGATGGAGCAGGATAGAATGTGGGGCACCTGCCTGGAGCTCACTTTAGCACCGGCTCAGTGACTTTGGGACAGGAGCCGTGGATGGAACAGGATACAATGTGGGGCACCTGCCTGGAGCCCACCTTAGAACCGGCTCTGTGTCTTTGGGACATGAGCCATGGATGGAACAGGATACAATGTGGGGCACCTGCCTGGAGCCCACCTTAGCACCGGCTCGGTGTCTTTGGGACAGGAGCCGTGGATGGAACAGGATAGAATGTGGGGCACCTGCCTGGAGCCCACCTGTTGGACTTGGCCCTTCTGGCAGGTTCACCCCTGAACTTTTTTGCTTTTTATTGGTGACTTGGTGTGGTAATTTTTTGGTTTCTGCGCACTTTCCCTGTGTCCCCGGGTAAAGTGCGTGCGTGCTCTGAGTGCATGTGGTGAGATAGGCCTGCCCTCCCATAGGAATGCATGGGGAATGTATGTGTCCCTAGTAGTTCCTGATGCGTGGGGTGTGCAGGCCCGAGTTTGGTATGTGCGGACTCGTGGGAGTGAATGCTGCACGATGATGTGTGCGGCGTGCATGTACCTAGTGTGGAAGTGCCACTTCTAGAAGTGGGCACTTCTGTGTGCAGTGTGTCTGTCGCGTGATTGGCTGGTCGTGTCATGTGACGGGCTAGGGATTCCCCAGAGTCAGGATGAGTCACCCAGTGGTGAATGGGGAGATCAGCAGCTAGATGGGTGGGAGGAGTACACCTGGGTCCTGAATAGGACAGGGTTTTCCACACACAATGCTGGCCCCGCCCCCTGTGGTGCGACTGACGACCCTAGCCCTGCCAGTGAATAGAGTGAGGGGCTGAGCACATCAAGGGTGCTCCCCAACCAGCTGCGACTGGTTTTCCCCCTCACCCTGAACCCAGAACAAAGGGTTTGACTGTATAAAAATGGGGCTGTGTCCCCACAGAATCTGTTCTCTGCCAGGATCTTACCTGAGGGGGGCTGCTGCTGCTGCTGGACCAGAGGACCGCCACTTGGATTACCTCCCTGCCTGGAGGCCCAGTGAGCTGGCTCTGGGTCCAGCCTTGCCCCCCACCCCTGCCCTGCTGCATGCAGGGAAGAACTTTGCTGGACTTTGCTGGGATCGTCCTTTAGGCGCTGGGAGCACTTTATGTTCCCCCTAGGGCGCCTGGAAGCGCCTTTCATTCACTTATAGCGCTAGGAGCGCTTTAATTGGGGCCAGCAGCGCGGCGCTGCAATTATCAGCGAGGGAACCCCGACGTAGGGATTCCCTGCTATTTTGCGATAATCGAAGCGGGTGCCCACCCCGCATTGTGTGCTTGTTGGCGGGTGCCCACCCCGCTTATTTAAATATTCCTACGGCGGGTGCCCACCCCGCTGTATACTGCATCACGAGGGAGCCTACCCCTCTTATTGCCGAGAGAAGTCACCGCCGCGGCCGGGCTTGAAGGAAGTCAGGCAGGCCGGGGGCGGGACTCCGGGACATCAGGAAGTAGGAGGGCGGGAGCCTACCCCGCCTCCCTCCGAAAGCTCGCGGCTGGATTCGAAGCCCCGGAGCAGGCAGGAGCCTACCCTGCGCCCCGGGGCCCTCCGGAGAAGCACGAGACCTGAGGAGTGCTGGCCACGCCCGGTGAGTAGGGCTCCGGTATTCTTGTGCCTGTTGGTGAAGCGCCCGGGAGGAGGACCGAGCAGAGACACCGCGGGAAGCCCCAGGTAAGCGGGACTCCGGGTGATTGGAATCTCTGCCCCTCCCCCCCAGCGGCGCCGCAGTTGCGGGCCGCTCCGACGGGGCCCACCAACGAGAGCGCCCCCCTCGCCCCCAAGAGAGGCCTCAGTCTTGAGGCGCTCCCACATAGGGGGGCAGTTGTTTTGAGGACAAGAGCGGCCCCGGAAGGCAGTGGGCCGCTCCAACGTTGGCTCCCCCGCATTTCTTGGTCAGAGCGCCCTGCGCGCTCCATAACGGGGGCAATCTCGATTCAGAGCCTGTGAGGCTCGGGGGCATTCTTCTTAAGAGCCGTGAAGGCTCCACGGGGGCATTTTGTCTAAGAGTCCCCCGTGTGGGACTCCAACGAACGGGGGCATTCCTTGTCAGTTACGAGCGGCCCCGGAAGGCAGCGGGCCGCTCCAACGTTGTCCCCCCCCCCCCCCACAGCTGATTAGAGCCTGCGAGGCTCAGGGACATCATTGGTTTTGAGCCCGGTGAGGCTCCAACGATCTAGGGGGCATTTCTTGTGGTCTTGAGCCCACGTGGCTCCTACGTTGCTCTAGGGGCATTAGTCATGCCCAGAGCCCGGTGAGGCTCCAACGTTGGCCCCAGCATCCTTGTTTTACAGCTGCTCAGCACTTAGTGGGCAGCTGCAACGTGTAGGTTGTGCGCCGTGACTTTGCGCTTTGCCTTGACTGCGTGCGCAGTCTGGTCCTGACATTGGGACACTGGGCGTCCTTGCCCCTTCAAGGCCAGTTGGCCTGGGGACTGCCACAGTGGTGGCTAATGTGAGTTCCTGCGCAATTGTGTTTTCCTGCACCTCTGAATGTGTGTTGATGCATCATGTGCCTTGCTTTACACCTCTGAATGTGTTATTTTATGCATCATGTGTTTTCCTTGTTCTACACCTCTGAATGTGATGCATCATGTGTAATGTGTGCTTACCCCTACAGGTATTGTGATACTTAGGTGGTTGTTTTCTCCCTGGTACAGGTGGTGCTAGTGAGGTCCTGATTCCCTGCGCAATATTTTCCTAAGGTGGTTAGGGTTGTGTAGGTGGTACTTACCTGATACCAGTAGTTACTGGTTGTGTGCTACATATGTTATTTTGTACTACAGTATTATTCCTATGTTCTAAGTGCTAATTCCTGACAGTGGTCCATGTGGCCCTGTCCCCTGTATATATAATCCCTTGTAAATTCTGCCCGTGCCTGGTGGCACATTGTAGAGTGTGTGTTTTTATCTAATGTGTTGTGTATAATACAAAGGCTATTTTTATAGAATACCTTGTGTGGAGTTTCCTTTGTGGTGGGCCTTGGGTGTTGTTGCTGGGTGCGCGCGCAAACGCTTTACACATCGCCTCAGGGATAAGCCTGACTACTCGTGCCAAGCTACCAAGGGGGTGAGCAGGGGTTATCTTTGGCGTGTAACTCCCCAGCCCTGACTAGAGTGGTGGTTTCTGCCTGGCTTTGGCGCAAGCCTCAGCCAACCAGAAATCCCATTTCTAACATTGGTGGCAGCGGTGGGATTTGGACTTGCGTTTGCGCTGTACCGCAGCGGCAACTGGCCGCACTACAAAACTCTGCATTTAGATAAATCACATGGTATAGGGATTATTGTTCTAAGTTTGTTTTTAATTGTCATTTCTTTGGAAATGTGTTTTTGTGCACTGTGAGTTAGGTGTCCCTAGCTCGGGAGGGTAGATCATCCCCCTTAGTGCATTGTGGTTCTGGATTCACCAGAGGGTGGGATCCAGTGGTGGCAGCGTAATAGTGTCCTGTACATTTGTCCCCCGCCCTGCGCCCAGAGTTGGTACCTGTGTCACGTGGTGGTCAGGTTGAGGAATCAGGGGTGGTAGAAACTGCCTTACCAGTCCGAGGGGAGGGTTGTGTGTGTGGATGAGTGGTGTGTGGCACTAGGCAAGTGAGTGTGAGTTCTCTGGGATAGAGAGCTTGCTGAATCGTTTTGTGAATTGTGTGCTCCTGTTAAACGCAGACCCCTAGGTTCCCTGTGTGATCTTTTCTCAAGAACGTCCGCCAAAATGGAGCCAGCTTTTGATTTCTGTGATCTTTTTGGGTACAGTATGTTGGAGTTGGTAAGGTTCTGTGAAGAGAGAGACATAAGGGTGGATGAGTCAGACTCTCAGTCCGAACTTAGAAGCAGCCTGATCCTATGGCAAAAGGGTCAATGGGGTCTTGAGCGCAGTAGGATAAGGGCCCGGGCCTCACACCAGGAGGGTGGTGGGTCTGTAGGGAGCCCTGAAGATTTAGAAGAGGAGGAAGAAAGTAACCTGACAGGGACGCCAGTAGATAGTGGAGACCCCAGAGATAGGGAGTCCCTTGCTGGGTCCAGTGTCAGGAGCAGCACCCCATCCCTTTCCCTGTCCCCAGAGGAGTGGGTAGATAGGAGGGAAGAAAGGGAGCATCAGCTGGCCATGGAGAAGCTCAGGATAGAGCATGCCAAGCTGGAGACCGAGAGGGTCTTAGCTCAGAAACAGATGGCGGAGGCTGAGCGGGCCTTTGCCACAGAGAAATTAGCTCTGGAGGGTAAGTTGTCCCCTGAGCGCAGTTGTAGTTGTCTGGGCTCCCCAGGGAGGGTTGAGTCCAGTGGTGACAGCGAGATAAAGTCCAGTGCAGGAAGTCCCATTCCCAGTTTACCCAGTCTGGTACCTGTTTCCCAAGAAGAGGAGTATAGGTTGAAATTCAGGGGCAGTAGGAAGCTGTCTCACCAGTCTTGGGACACGTTTGTGGGTGAATGCGAGGATGCACTGGATGATTGGGTAAGACTAAACACGAAACGGGATTTTGAAGGACTGTATGCTCTGGTTATCAAAGAGCAGCTACTCAGTAGTTTTTACCCCGGGTTGCGCCAACACCTGTTGGGATATTACGATTTGGATGCTTGGGACCTTGCAAAAAGAGCAGACCGATGGGAAGGGGTCCCAAGTTCTGATGAGGAATGGGAGAGTGATTCCAACAGTAGTGGTTCAGAGATCCTCCAGCCCAGCGTGGTGGAGGAGGCTCAGTGTAGCCCAGCTAGGTCCCCGATAGCGAGGAGGGTGTAGGGGCTTACGGCCTGGCTCAGTGGAGCGGGAGTAAGTGGGTGACCGAGGGTCCCCAGACGCACGAAACCCTGCCTCATGACTTGGATGGTTTCATGAGGGAACACCAAGTCTGGGACCTAGGCTGTCCTGTTAGTCCATTTGAGGAGGATCACCTAGTGTATGGAGGACCTGGAGCATCTGTAAATAAAGCTCCAGTGGTTCTGATGTCTGGCAGTACCGCTCCAGTAGGGAGGGTACAGAAGTCCAGCGAGAGGAGTTGCATGGGGCGGTGTTCCCCGGTGGAGGAGCCAGTGGGTCAGGGACCAGCCGGGAGGGCTGAGTCTCCTCGAGGTGACCATGGTGACCACACGTCTGTCCTGGGGGATCTTCGCGCACTGTCAGGTGGACAGGGGACGGGAGATCTGCGCCAGGCAGACTGTCATGCAACATATGAGGCATATGTTCCTCTTGGGGGGATGGTGTGTAAGTCCCCCGAAGTCCTGGAGTGCCAGGCAAGTATTCCACCAAAGGTTCTAGACCCGAGGTTGGGAGGCCAGGTTCAGGATGAGCCTGACCTGAAGGGTAGGACGACTGTAACCAGTGTCCTGACCGGTTCTTCTTCCAGAGGTACCGCCCCAGTTGGTAGGGAGCAGGACTCTGGAAGGGGGTGCAGAGGGTGGGAGAGCCCACCTCTGACCCCAGTGCAACCTGAGGGGTTAAACCCTAGGTTGGGAGACCAGTTCTCAGGGAGGGGTCCTGAGCTGGTAGGTGAATTGCGTTACGGGGTCGCCTCTCAGAGGAAGAGAGGGCGGAACCCCAGAAGAAGAGGTAGGGAGAGGAGAGCCTCACCCGTGACTTTTGGTCAGCTTGAGGGTACAGACCCTAGGCTGGAGGATCAGTGGCAGTTTAGAACTGCCCTGATGAGGGGTAGAGTGGAGAATGGCCGCTATGTGCCAGGGGTTACTACCCCCCACTCTATCGTTAGGCAAAGACCGGTGGCACCTGGGTGGCCTAGGGCCTGGTCTTGGCCGCGGACAGCTTGGGAGTACCAGTGGGGTAGCCCAGTTGGTCCAGACAGTGGTGTTAGAAAGAATTCCATGGGTTCACCGTGGCGTAGAACCGGAGGGTGTCCCTGCAGTTGCGGGCCCGCGTCCGTGTTCTATCGCCCCAAGCAGGGAAGTCCATCACGGTGGTGATTGGTCTGCCCTGCGTTTTGGCTGGAAGGGGGTTGTGTTGGACTTGGCCCTTCTGGCAGGTTCACCCCTGAACTTTTTTGCTTTTTATTGGTGACTTGGTGTGGTAATTTTTTGGTTTCTGCGCACTTTCCCTGTGTCCCCGGGTAAAGTGCGTGCGTGCTCTGAGTGCATGTGGTGAGATAGGCCTGCCCTCCCATAGGAATGCATGGGGAATGTATGTGTCCCTAGTAGTTCCTGATGCGTGGGGTGTGCAGGCCCGAGTTTGGTATGTGCGGACTCGTGGGAGTGAATGCTGCACGATGATGTGTGCGGCGTGCATGTACCTAGTGTGGAAGTGCCACTTCTAGAAGTGGGCACTTCTGTGTGCAGTGTGTCTGTCGCGTGATTGGCTGGTCATGTCATGTGACGGGCTAGGGATTCCCCAGAGTCAGGATGAGTCACCCAGTGGTGAATGGGGAGATCAGCAGCTAGATGGGTGGGAGGAGTACACCTGGGTCCTGAATAGGACAGGGTTTTCCACACACAATGCTGGCCCCGCCCCCTGTGGTGCGACTGACGACCCTAGCCCTGCCAGTGAATAGAGTGAGGGGCTGAGCACATCAAGGGTGCTCCCCAACCAGCTGTGACTGGTTTTCCCCCTCACCCTGAACCCAGAACAAAGGGTTTGACTGTATAAAAATGGGGCTGTGTCCCCACAGAATCTGTTCTCTGCCAGGATCTTACCTGAGGGGGGCTGCTGCTGCTGCTGGACCAGAGGACCGCCACTTGGATTACCTCCCTGCCTGGAGGCCCAGTGAGCTGGCTCTGGGTCCAGCCTTGCCCCCCACCCCTGCCCTGCTGCATGCAGGGAAGAACTTTGCTGGACTTTGCTGGGATCGTCCTTTAGGCGCTGGGAGCGCTTTATGTTCCCCCTAGGGCGCCTGGAAGCGCCTTTCATTCACTTATAGCGCTAGGAGCGCTTTAATTGGGGCCAGCAGCGCGGCGCTGCAATTATCAGCGAGGGAACCCCGACGTAGGGATTCCCTGCTATTTTGCGATAATCGAAGCGGGTGCCCACCCCGCATTGTGTGCTTGTTGGCGGGTGCCCACCCCGCTTATTTAAATATTCCTACGGCGGGTGCCCACCCCGCTGTATACTGCATCACGAGGGAGCCTACCCCTCTTATTGCCGAGAGAAGTCACCGCCGCGGCCGGGCTTGAAGGAAGTCAGGCAGGCCGGGGGCGGGACTCCGGGACATCAGGAAGTAGGAGGGCGGGAGCCTACCCCGCCTCCCTCCGAAAGCTCGCGGCTGGATTCGAAGCCCCGGAGCAGGCAGGAGCCTACCCTGCGCCCCGGGGCCCTCCGGAGAAGCACGAGACCTGAGGAGTGCTGGCCACGCCCGGTGAGTAGGGCTCCGGTATTCTTGTGCCTGTTGGTGAAGCGCCCGGGAGGAGGACCGAGCAGAGACACCGCGGGAAGCCCCAGGTAAGCGGGACTCCGGGTGATTGGAACCTCTGCCCCTCCCCCCCAGCGGCGCCGCAGTTGCGGGCCGCTCCGACGGGGCCCACCAACGAGAGCGCCCCCCTCGCCCCCAAGAGAGGCCTCAGTCTTGAGGCGCTCCCACATAGGGGGGCAGTTGTTTTGAGGACAAGAGCGGCCCCGGAAGGCAGTGGGCCGCTCCAACGTTGGCTCCCCCGCATTTCTTGGTCAGAGCGCCCTGCGCGCTCCATAACGGGGGCAATCTCGATTCAGAGCCTGTGAGGCTCGGGGGCATTCTTCTTAAGAGCCGTGAAGGCTCCACGGGGGCATTTTGTCTAAGAGTCCCCCGTGTGGGACTCCAACGAACGGGGGCATTCCTTGTCAGTTACGAGCGGCCCCGGAAGGCAGCGGGCCGCTCCAACGTTGTCCCCCCCCCCCCCCCACAGCTGATTAGAGCCTGCGAGGCTCAGGGACATCATTGGTTTTGAGCCCGGTGAGGCTCCAACGATCTAGGGGGCATTTCTTGTGGTCTTGAGCCCACGTGGCTCCTACGTTGCTCTAGGGGCATTAGTCATGCCCAGAGCCCGGTGAGGCTCCAACGTTGGCCCCAGCATCCTTGTTTTACAGCTGCTCAGCACTTAGTGGGCAGCTGCAACGTGTAGGTTGTGCGCCGTGACTTTGCGCTTTGCCTTGACTGCGTGCGCAGTCTGGTCCTGACATTGGGACACTGGGCGTCCTTGCCCCTTCAAGGCCAGTTGGCCTGGGGACTGCCACAGTGGTGGCTAATGTGAGTTCCTGCGCAATTGTGTTTTCCTGCACCTCTGAATGTGTGTTGATGCATCATGTGCCTTGCTTTACACCTCTGAATGTGTTATTTTATGCATCATGTGTTTTCCTTGTTCTACACCTCTGAATGTGATGCATCATGTGTAATGTGTGCTTACCCCTACAGGTATTGTGATACTTAGGTGGTTGTTTTCTCCCTGGTACAGGTGGTGCTAGTGAGGTCCTGATTCCCTGCGCAATATTTTCCTAAGGTGGTTAGGGTTGCGTAGGTGGTACTTACCTGATACCAGTAGTTACTGGTTGTGTGCTACATATGTTATTTTGTACTACAGTATTATTCCTATGTTCTAAGTGCTAATTCCTGACAGTGGTCCATGTGGCCCTGTCCCCTGTATATATAATCCCTTGTAAATTCTGCCCGTGCCTGGTGGCACATTGTAGAGTGTGTGTTTTTATCTAATGTGTTGTGTATAATACAAAGGCTATTTTTATAGAATACCTTGTGTGGAGTTTCCTTTGTGGTGGGCCTTGGGTGTTGTTGCTGGGTGCGCGCGCAAACGCTTTACACATCGCCTCAGGGATAAGCCTGACTGCTCGTGCCAAGCTACCAAGGGGGTGAGCAGGGGTTATCTTTGGCGTGTAACTCCCCAGCCCTGACTAGAGTGGTGGTTTCTGCCTGGCTTTGGCGCAAGCCTCAGCCAACCAGAAATCCCATTTCTAACACCACCTTAGCACCGGCTCGGTGTCTTCGGGACAGGAGCCGTGGATGGAACAGGATACAATGTGGGGCACCTGCCTGGAGCCCACCTTAGCACCGGCTCGGTGTCTTCGGGACAGGAGCCATGGATGGAACAGGATACAATGTGGGGCACCTGCCTGGAGCCCACCTTAGCACCGGCTCGGTGTCTTTGGGACAGGAGCCGTGGATGGAACAGGATAGAATGTGGGGCACCTGCCTGGAGCTCACCTTAGCACCGGCTTGGTGTCTTCGGGACAGGACCCGTGGATGGAACAGGATACAATGTGGGGCACCTGCCTGGAGCCCACCTTAGCACCGGCTCGGTGTCTTTGGGACAGGAGCCGTGGATGGAACAGGCTAGAATGTGGGGCACCTGCCTGGAGCTCACCTTAGCACCGGCTCGGTGTCTTCGGGACAGGAGCCGTGGATGGAACAGGATACAATGTGGGGCACCTGCCTGGAGCCCACCTTAGCACCAGCTCGGTGTCTTTGGGACAGGAGCCGTGGATGGAACAGGATTCAATGTGGGGCACCTGCCTGGAGCCCACCTTAGCATTGGCTCGGTGTCTTCGGGACAGGAGCCGTAGATGGAACAGGATACAATGTGAGGCACCTGCCTGGAGCCCACCGTAGCACCGGCTTGGTGTCTTCGGGACAGGAGCCGTGGATGGAACAGGATACAATGTGGGGCACCTGCCTGGAGCCCACCTTAGCACCGGCTCGGTGTCTTCGGGACAGGAGCCGTGGATGGAACAGGAAAGAATGTGGGACACCTGCCTGGAGCTCACTTTAGCACCGGCTCGGTGTCTTTGGGACAGGAGCCGTGGATGGAACAGGAAACAATGTGGGGCACCTGCCTGGAGCCCACCTTAGCACCGGCTCGGTGTCTTCGGGACAGGAGCCGTGGATGGAACAGGATACAATGTGGGGCACCTACATGGAGCCCACCTTAGCACCGGCTCGGTGTCTTTGGGACAGGAGCCATGGATGGAACAGGACACAATGTGGGGCACCTGCCTGGAGCCCACCTTAGCACCGGCTCGGTGTCTTCCGGACAGGAGCCGTGGATGAAACAGGATAGAATGTGGGGCACCTGCCTGGAGCTCACCTTAGCACCGGCTCGGTGTCTTCGGGACAGGAGCCGTGGATGGAACAGGATAGAATTTGGGACACCTGCCTGGAGCTCACCTTAGCACCGGCTCGGTGTCTTCGGGACAGGAGCCGTGGATGGAACAGGATACAATGTGGGGCACCTGCATGGAGCCCACCTTAGCACGGGCTTGGTGTCTTTGGGACAGGAGCCATGGATGGAACAGGATACAATGTGGGGCACCTGCCTGGAGCCCACCTTAGCACCGGCTCGGTGTCTTTGGGACAGGACCCGTGGATGGAACAGGATAGAATGTGGGGCACCTGCCTGGAGCTCACCTTAGCACCGGCTCGGTGTCTTCGGGACAGGAGCCGTGGATGGAACAGGATACAATGTGGGGCACCTGCCTGGAGCCCACCTTAGCACCGGCTCGGTGTCTTCGGGACAGGAGCCATGGATGGAACAGGATAGAATGTGGGGCACCTGCCTGGAGCTCACCGCTCTGTGTCTTCGGGACAGGAGCCATGGATGGAACAGGATAGAATGTGGGGCACCTGCCTGGAGCCCACCTTAGCACCGGCTCGGTGACTTCGGGACAGGAGCCGTGGATGGAACAGGATACAATGTGGGGCACCTGCCTGGAGCCCACCTTAGCACCGGCTCGGTGTCTTCGGGACAGGAGCCATGGATGGAATAGGATACAATGTGGGGCACCTGCCTGGAGCCCACCTTAGCACCGGCTCGGTGTCTTTGGGACAGGAGCCGTGGATGGAACAGGATAGAATGTGGGGCACCTGCCTGGAGCTCACCTTAGCACCGGCTTGGTGTCTTCGGGACAGGACCCGTGGATGGAACAGGATACAATGTGGGGCACCTGCCTGGAGCCCACCTTAGCACCTGCTCTGTGTCTTCGGGACAGGAGCCATGGATGGAATAGGATACAATGTGGGGCACCTGCCTGGAGCCCACCTTAGCACCGGCTCGGTGTCTTTGGGACAGGAGCCGTGGAAGAAATAGGCTACAATGTTTGAGGCCATCTGGCCTTTCTCCTGAGCCGTCCAAGGGTCTGGTCAACGCCACGCTCTTGGTGCCAAGCGCTAGTCTGGACAGACAGAGGGACACCGATACACGGCACTGCCAGAGTCGAGTGCTTCCACTTCCGGGGCAGGGGCAGTTCTCACACTTCCCACTTGTGGGGGGGCTCCCCGTCCTCTCAAACCTTCTTTCCCTCCACAGAGTTCTTTGTTGGTCGGTGTGGAATGTTCCAACCTCTTCGGTCAATGGATTTACAACGCAGAGCAGCGCACTCCTGGCCCTGTGGCGCCCCCCCCCCCCTCGAAGTATCACAGGTGTGATCACAGCACTGTGCACCAGATCGCACCCACTCTTGGTACCTGCCCTCCCTTTCTTCTAATCGCCAAGTTACTTCCTCGCTCCAGGAGAGAGGGTTCTCTACTCGTGATAGTAGCAATAGGGTGGCAGAGAAGGTTGGGGGTTCACGCTCCTTCATGAGATGGTGCTCTTCATAGCCCCCTCATCACCGAAATGAACGGCGCCGTCTTCGGATTAGTCCCTTGTGGCGGCCACTTTATAATGGCCCCTTTGTACTCATGGGAAGGCCTCCTTAAAGGGTTGTTCTCTAAAAGCATAGCGTCTTGTATTCACCCCACTGAAACCCAGCGGTCGTGTGACCACCCAGGCACTCACCAAATGTTGTTGGAGGGAGGCACGTTCCTTCGGGGTCTGCAGTTTGTTCTCAAGGGGTCTTGCGTGCCACAGTGAACATCGGAGTTTCGCTTTCTTTGAAAGGTGCTCCTCGTCCGAGGAGTCCTCCTCGGAGGTTGGAAGGGTGGTGGACATAGCATTGTCAGTAATGTCTCCTTTCCTCCGACATCAAACACGCTCTGTGAATGTTGGACTGTGCGGTGGTCCCGTGGCCTGTGACTTGGCCAATGGGGAGCCACTGCGCTCAATTCAAGGCAAGCCAGGTATGGGCATGGCTGCCGGTGGGTGCAGACACGGGGGTCTCCCTCGGATACCTGCAAAGCACCCTCATGGACGGCATCCTTCCCTTTCGTTGCGCACCACTGTCTGGGAGTGCGCGATCCAGGGCCGGAACGTCTGGGCGGAGGGCTCCGTCGTCTGTGGTGCTTGTATGAACCCTTCTTTCCTCGTCAAAATGTCACGTGTCCTTAGCAGCGCCCGCGCGTCCTGAGACGAGCGCGTTAAGGATTAGCATGATGGCATCCTCAGAACATGCGTTGACTACTAGTGAGGGGGGGGGGGGGGGGGGAGGAGGGAAATTGAATTACTTCTATTTATTTCTTACTTTTGACCATCACCAAGGCCTTCCCGGCCTCACCCTGGAATGGTTCTGACGTCAGCAAGCATGCTTTTGATTGTCTACAAAGGCAGTTTTTGGGGGCAGTGGACAGTGGGACACAGATGCCGACACTGGTAATAGTTGTGAAGACTAGGAGGAGGAGGCAAGGCTCCGAGTACTCAGATCACCGGCGAGTATTCGCGCCGCCCCCTGGAGGGGCCCTCTCTGGCCCCTGGACACCGGGAGGCCGGCTTCAGCTGCTCACTGCTTTCCTGCCGACGCTCATGACGTTCTGTCAGCGCCCGCCAAGAAGCGGGGTGCACCCTGCACAGGGCCGTGACCCCCCATTGTCAGCGCCGGTAGCAGCCGGTCCGAGCACCAGGGACACTTCTGAGGTTTACTACCAAGCAGAGCTCAGCTGCGGCCACGAATCTTATCAGGATGAAATGAGAGCTTTGTTTCTCCGTTCAACAGACATTGTGTTCCCAATAAAAATAATGAAAAAAACAAGCTGTGCCTGTTGGGGAAGGGGAGGGGGATATATTTATGGTTGATTCGTATACTCCCCGTGCCAGGGACCCTTGCCCTATTTTTCAATAATGGCTGGAAGATGTGTTGGTGCGCGGCGGTAAACAGGCTCCCCCTCACGCCTCCCCCCTTGACGCTCGGTTCATCTTGGCATAGAGAGGGTGAGAGATTGCAGTATGGCGTTTGAGGGTCAGGCGAGGCCTGGAGGCTGCGCACGCACGAGTCCATGAGGAAACAGCCTCGCCGCCCTCAAGACTCGTGCCACCCGAGGCGGCCCGCCTCCCCCCTCGCTCCCCTTGCTACGCCAGTGGCGAGCCTGACCTAAAAGGTCGCTCTGCACATCACCGGGTGTGGAACGGCAGAGAGGGGGTGCGCGATGTGGAGAATTAATTGTAATAATAAATAGCGCCACTAGATATATATTCGGAAATATCTGCTGGACCCTGCTGCTGGAGTCAAATTGTCAGAGTGACTGGTTAATTGTTGGAGTGAACCTGCTGGTAGTTGCAGAGACACCCGGCACCAGGACAGCTTTGCACTTGTTTAAACTGCTGCAGACGGCAGTGCTGACAGGGAAAAGGTAAGGCTTCGAAGCACTCCAGAGAGTATTATGAAAAGGAGCTCGGTGTGATACTGGTGAGAATCAGGATACCTTTCTAGAGATAAAAAAAACTGAAGCCATGGAGAATGATGTGGCTAAAAAGAATAGAAAATGGAATTTGTACAAACGAAGTCCAGAAAGATAAAAGAAGACGAGAGACAGACAATAAGATTTACAAGAGTCATGAAAGTCCACAGCAGCATCTGAATTTGGGGTTGTTTGTAATAGATTTGGTAATTTTTGACACATGACAAGTAATGCGTCGTGCCCAGGTAAAACAGTGGAATAAATGACGAGGAAAAAAAGGTCATTTTGCTTAAATATTCTGCAATTATGGGTTCAAATGTGAAATGATGTGTGTGACGTGTTATATAGTGTAGGAGGTGCGAACGTGAGCGAAGACATGAATGGGAGTGTGACGCGATGTTACCGGAAGTGGACATGATTGACATTGATGATGAGGCCCCTCCTGGCGATCCGAAGAGTGATGTTGCAGTTTACCAAACCATGACGCTATCAGTTTCACCTTCGATCACGTGATCACCGAGGTGCATGAAGTCCGTCTTCAATGGAGTTTATCAGAATCTTTGAACCCTTCAATGTCCATCCAGGATGGTGTGGGTCTGTTCCCGTTCCACTGTGGGGATACAGGCAGGGTTGAATTCCATGTAAATCTTGACAAACTGTCAGAAAAGGTTATTCAATGAAGTAAGGGAGAACATTTTTGGAGTGGTGATATCACAAGTACAACAATAAGGTAAGTGAAGGGTCCCAGGGAAAAAGTTTAAAGACCAGCCCGGACACAATCCCCAATCAATACTATATCAACCAAAAAAGTCCACGGGTCTAACACAATCTCCAAACGGAGATGCAAAGTCCTGACTGTACAAGTAAATCACTCCTACTCAGACATGAAGAGAGTCGTATTTAAGAGGACGGAATCCCATCACCCTCCGAGGTGGCATGCTTCATCATCTGGGATCTCCTCTTGGTCACAAATCCTAGTGTGACCAAGGGCTACACACCCCTCACTGTGAGGGAAGAGCTCAGGGAGGTTTTGGTAGATCAGATTGTTGGATCACCTAAAATCCATACAGATGTGAAGCGAGTTGCAGTGCAAAGAATGTGTGAAAAAAGGTGAAGTTTAAAATTGACTACCAGGAGAAAAAAAACATTTAATAGTTATCTCTAGGTGTCAATATTAAAAAGCAAGTGCAAACGCGTTCTGAAAAAATTGTCGAACGCGTAGGTCTAAACAAAAGGTCAACATGTTTCGGCCATGGTGATCAATCATTGATCGCAGCCGTCTCCAGGACCAAGATGACTGTTGCTACTGCAAGTACTATGTGAGAAAGTATATAGTAAAATTGGAACAATATATCATACAAAAACCTGTGATATCCTTTTTGTTTGGAAAGAGCCACAGGATTGTTGTCATGACCCGCAGTTTCACGGGTGGATGCCTCACCTCACCTGGAAACAGCTCAGGACATGAGGGTATCGACGGAGAGAGACCAAAACCTAGAGCGATCTCACCCTCCCCTTCCGCATGCCCAAACGGCTACCATTCACTGTGCGATTGGTTGGGGCACTGGACCTTGGCGGAAGTATGGAGGTTGAAGGTATCATAACCCAGTACTTCGGTTATACTCCTTCTACTCCCCCATTACGATTTGTGTTCTGCTTTGATAGCCTTCTTTCCATGACATCCCCCTTCCCTTCTTTTAACCACATTGACTTCTTAGGTTGTCACAGTTCGGCCCACAATCCACTAACTGCCATCTATCAGTGGGTTTGGGCAATCCCTCCCATACCTACCTGGTGACTACAGGAAATACCCTCTCTTTCAGGAATCCTCGGGAGCTGCAATTACCAATTATTATGCCTTTAACCACATCACTGCGTTCTCATTGTCCATCGAGTGGGAGGCGCTTAATGTCTCTATCCGTGGCCACTGTATCTGTGAGTCCGCCGCCCCATGCAGACAGCTCGCAAGAGCGAACAGATGTGAACTGAGGACGAAGTCAGGAGTTGGAGCACCGTAGGGTGACAGATGTGTCTCTAGCACAGGCCCTAGGTACGGCCTGACTTGCAGCTGCTTCCTTGTGGGAGGGATTGTGCTGTTTATTAACTACGCCACCCATGTACACCCAGAGGGGCGTAAATCGGGGTGCCTTCTCACCCGGCTTCCGACCAGAGGAACCGCTCAAACTCCAATCACAGAACTTGGAGACCAGGCTGGGGCGCTCGTTCACACTCAGCAGGTAATCCTCCTGGCTTTCTCTCACTATTATAATTGTTATGAAGGTGGCCAATCACAACCTTCCAACAGGTAAGATGCCACGATCTGATGGGCTCCCAACGGACTACTACTACACTTACTCTGCTCTTGTTACCCCTAAACATGCAGAACATCCTGTCAAATCCTTCAATAAGAACACACTCCCACCACCCCTGAAAAAGGCCCTCTTGGTCCCCATATTAAAACCTGGGCATCCCAAATTAGATCCTGCTTCCTAGAGACCTATAGCAATCCTTAACTCAGACTAAAAGATATTGAGCAAAGTCCTAGCCACCAACATCCTTCCACTTCCCCTCAACTGATCCACCCTGTCCAAAATGGGTTTATCTCCTCCAGGAATACCTTTCTCAACCTGCCTTGTTTCTGTAGATTCCTAGAGGCACCCCCTCAGACTTGGCCGGGATCCAGGGCCCTCAGCCTGGATCTTGAGAAAGCATTCAACACTCTTCAGCAGGATTATCTCTTTGAAGATCTCCGCCACTTCGGATTGGGCTCATGTGTTATTCGGCTCCTATAGTTTACTCTATTCACAGCCAACTGCTTGGGTGCAAATCGTGAAGTTACCACCACCCTCGCTTTCAGCAGGCCAAGGTATGCAGCAGGGCTGTCCCCTGACCCCAATGTTATTCGCCCTCGCTCTGGAGCCATTGGCAATTAAACTGCATCAGGCTTGGATGGACGGGTGTATCTCTTGTCAGATGGGGTCCATGTGGTCTCACTGTGTACGTATGTTCTCCTACTCTATTTCAAGGGTTTCTAGTGGTGTAGAGATATAATATCGAGTTTTTTATTTTGACCTACATAAATATTGAGCTTTGAATATCGTAGGAACAGAACATCGACATCAAGAATATCGGTGACCAGAATATCGACCTGAAGGTAAGAAATATCAATTTTGTTAATATCGATGTTAGTAATATCGATGTTTGTTAGTGTTATGTATTTTAGTATGTATGTTATATGTATGTGTTTCACATGTTTTGTTATGTTTTGTACTTTTTTTGTAAAAATATGTTTTCAATGTTTAGAAGTTAATAATTTTTTATAAAAGCAAATTTTGCGTTTTAGTACCGTAGCGGGTTGTGGGTTTATAGGGGAATAGGGTGGGAAGTAATTTAATTATAGTAAATGAAATCATAATTTTTAGAAATTATCAATTTTTTTAAATTAAATTTAGCATTTTAGTTCCGTAGCGGGTTGTGGGTTTATAGGGTAATAGGGTGGGAAGTAATTTAATTGTAATTAATGAATGATTAATTTTTATTTATTGTGATTGATAATTAATTTATTGTTAAATAATTATTAATTGGTAATTAATTTCTATTAATTGATTAATTGATAACTATATTAATTGTGTTATTTTTTATTGCAGCGGGTTGTGGGTTTATAGGGGAATAGGGTGGGAAGTAATTTAATTGTAATTAAATAATTATTCATTTTTATTTATTGTGATTGATAATTAATTTATTGTTAATTAATTATTATTCGTAATACATTTTTAATACCCCTACGCTATCCAACACTTTCCCTACTGTTGCACTC
The DNA here is from genome assembly GCF_964204655.1 of Triturus cristatus. Taxonomy (NCBI): domain Eukaryota; kingdom Metazoa; phylum Chordata; class Amphibia; order Caudata; family Salamandridae; genus Triturus; species Triturus cristatus. Next base: position 42,746,611 of record NC_140589.1, read on the forward strand.
ACTGGAGTGGAAATAGTAATTTTAACCCCTACGCTATCCAACACTTTCCCTACTGTTGCACTCTCTGGAGTGGGAATAGTAATTTTTACCCCTACACTTTCGAACACTTTCCCTACTGTTGCACTGTCTGGAGTTGGAATAGTCATTTTTAGCCCTAAGCTATTGAACACTTTCCCTACTGTTGCACTCACTGGAGTGGGAAATAGTAATTTGTACCCCTACCCTATCGAACACTTTCCCTACTGTTGCACTTATTGGAGTGGGAATAGTAATTTTTACTCCTACGCTATCCAACACTTTCCCTACTGTTGCACTCACTGGAGTGGGAATAGTCATTTTAACCCTTTCGCTATGCAACACTTTCCCTACTGTTGCACTCTATGGAGTGGGAATAGTAATTTGTACCCCTACGCTATCCAACACTTTCCCTACTGTTGCACTCTCTGGAGTTGGAATAGTAATTTTTACCCCTACACTATCCAACGCTTTCCCTACTGTTGCACTCTCTGGAGTGGGAATAGTAATTTGTACCCCTACGCTATCCAACACTTTCCCTACTGTAGCACTCTCTGGAGTTGGGATATTAATTTTTACCCCTATCAAGATCCAATGACGTCTAGCTAAAGGCGTCAGATAAAATGTTCTGTAGACCAGATATATACATAACGTGACAACTGTACTGAGAAAAGTGTACCAATCTTGCTTGCTGGCTATTCCTAAAATCCATATGTTGTAGGACCAGCAAATTGTGGTAATCTGAGCTTACTTAAGATGGATACTTACCTCCAATTAAAAGATGACACCATTCAGTACAGGAATATTTGACAGCTAGTGGTTCCCTCTCAAGGACCCAATGATCATAGCCACATGAAGTCAGAGACCAAGATACAATAAAGGCTGGAGGCTGCAAGTTATCTTCTGTCTCTGCAGAAGAACCGCGCCAATTATCCTTTCAGAGTCATCCATTTAAACCAAAATGGGTAAGTTAGGTTAAGAGTGCCTTAAAATAGGCACTGATATAGCAGCTTTTTTCAAATGCTCAATGTTTACACTACGTTGGTCATCCAATCTGAAGGTGATCCTTTTTTCAGTATATTGGTGATGACAATTGAATGGAAGGAAAATGTTAAATATCCTTCCTGTAGAAACTGGAGAACCCCAGAAAATACATTCGTTTTTTACAGGAGTACGAACAGTCGAATTTCTGACTGCGGTAGGTTTTTTCCAGTCCATGGCAATTCCCAGGGCAGAAATAATGTACCTTAGGTATTCAACTCTTTCAACGCTACATGTGCATTTTCTGGTTTGCAAGCTAACTTCTAAAGACGCAAATTAGAGAGAACATGCCAAACTTGTTTTCAAACAGGCAGAAGGAGCACCGTAATTTAAATAATGAGTCTTTAGAGTATACATTGCCTACTCGGCCTGAAATAAAGGCAAATTACAAAGTCACACAAGACTGTAATTCCCCATGTGTTCAAAGTAAGGCAGATCAAGACACATCTTTTCTTAATGTTCTTTCTTTCTTTTTTTATTTTCAAAAGGAACAAGGACACAGCCAACGCATTTTGTCCCAAAATATGGGGACTTCTTCAGGCCATAAGAGAAGTCCTAAGCCCACACAAACACGTAGAGGTGGTACAATATGTCGACACAATTGGCAGTGTGTATTGTACCACCTCCATGTGTACAGTGGCACATGTTCTACAATACACACAAGTGGTTTCAATAAATGATTTTGCATAGAATATATGGAGGGGTTTCAGTTCTGTACACAGTCAATCGTGTTGACAAATTGTACCACCTCTACGTGCACAGTGGCACGGTACACGTGTTTGCCTAATGTGAAAACTTCAGCTAGAGAGCCTATGGACTTAGAACCTCTCTTATGCCCTGAAGAAGTCTCCATGTTTCAGGATGAAACGCGTTGACTGTGTCCTTTTGAAAATGAAAAAATAAAGAAAGAACACTAAGAAAAGATGCGTCTTGATATGCCCTCCTTTAGAACACATGATGAATTATAGTCTTGTGTGACTTTGCATTTGATCTTTATTTCAAGCCGAGTAGGCAATGTATACTCTATAGACTAGAAATTAAGGTGCGCCTTCTGCCTGTTTGAAAGCATTCTAAGTATTAGGGCTCATTAACGGTTGGCCCTAGGAGTGCGCACTTGTTACTGTGGGAACTATACAGTGTGCGCTAATAGTGAACCATTACGGTTATATTTGTGTTTTGTTCATGCCGAACAAGCTGCTGGTGGTGCCCTGCTTCTGTGGACAAACATACTAAGACGTCATCCAAGTACACAATAACTTGAAGGTTAAGGATATAAAAAAAAGACTGCATCCATATCCAGAGGCCATAACACTGACAGGAATCTAAATTCAGCCTTCTACCCCCCTTTTTGTCTCAAGTGGTAGGCTCCTATCAGATCTAACTTCTTAAATACCTTAGAATCCCATAAGTTCTAAAGAATATCATGTATTAAAGATAAAATATATCTATCCTTGATTATAAACTTGTTGTGACCCCTGTATTCCAAACAGAGACCGAGTTCACTGGTACCTTTCTTAGGGACAAAAAATACAGAGATGCCCATGTCACTGACGTGGATTTGGTATTAAGACCATTTTGTAGGTTGTCTTGTAAATATTTCTTTAGTGCTTTCTTCATATTTTCTGACAGTGAGCACAACCTGCCAACCGGAACAACAGAGTCTGATACAAGAGCTATCTATACAACAGTCACATCCACATGAAGCAAGGTGAGTCCCTACATGGAAAAAATCCCAGTAATCTTGGAAAAGAGTTGGAAATGTTGCTACAGATGATAAAACTGGGGAAGTGGTTGGGTATTGTGAGGAAAGGACATCTGTACGATAGACTGAAATTCCTTCTAATTCTTTGGTGCCAGAGCAGTCAACAGGTCAGACGCCCAAGCAAACGTTTGTGTACTCGAAACCAAAATAAATGCCTGTGATGTACAGGAAGGTTTCTCCCTGTGCCCTGTGGCCATTCTACACATCTCCTGCCTGTGTTTGACATGCCTTGCATGGTGGCCAAGGGCAGGAAAAATCAGTTATAGTTGCCTGACCTTCAATAGGGTGGGACGACTGCCACTATGAACTGGTGGCACAGTGGCAGACAGACCACGGGGTCAAGGGTTACAGTCAGCAGTGGCAGGTGAGGCTCACCAAATGGTAACTCACCAGGACCCCACCTCTAAATGTGGTGGGGAAGCAAGGCTATGGCAAGGCAGGAGGATTGCCGCTACGTGACATTCTTCTCGCTTCATCAAACCCTAAATAAGGCCTCCGTCTCTTGATATTCATCGGTATCAACTTTGAAAAGTTCTACTTTGAATTCCTGGGCATGAGTAGGGAGGCTCACCTTGATGTTCGAGGAGTGATGTGGCATAGAGATAATGAGGAATTATAATTATGCATGGGGAAGACCATCTTATGCCATTGGGTTTCTAGACAAGGATATGTGGCTATAGTGGGCTGGTGCCAATTAGACCAAATGCCTACTTGTCAATCAGCAGGAAACTGGTTCCTGCCCATGCCCTGTCTTGAATGCACTGCCTGAAGGCTGCTAGGCTTATAACAAGACAAGCGTGTACATTCAGACACAAATGCTCCAGATTTGTTGGTGGGCATTACTTTGTCCGGTGGTCCACTATGGCAAGAAGAACTTCTGGTAGAATGGTCTGATGAATCACCTGTACAGCCTGCAAGCTGGGCAGAATGAGTGAGTGGGTGGTATGTTTGTTACACCAGCTGGGAGAACTTGGAATGGCTTAACGAAGATTTCAGTGAGAGTTTCAGTGTTCCAAACAGGGCCCATGGTCTGGGAAAGTGGGATGACAAATCAGTAAAACAAAACATGAGGGATATGTGTAGAATGTAGGTGACAAGGTGACAAGGTGCGTAGTGCTAGCTACCACACTATGTAAACATTTTCTAGCTACAGAAACATCAACCCAAAGACCAAAAGAGATCCCGGCCTTGGGGAGGGAGGAATCTTGTGACACCTTGTGATGAAAGGCAGAGATCCTGGTAAGCCACAAAGCCAAGAAATGCCTGGCGCAGAGGCCTCGAGGTAGAGTGGCGTTTTTTAGCTAGTGCTGTAACTGCTAATTACCCCTCATATTACATCACTCATTATATCTTCTATGACATCATTGATGATATCACAGCAACATTTGCAGTGAAATTATCGATGAGAAAACTGTGCATGGTGGGGGTGCGAGTTATATTTACCTAAGGGCACAAGTTATGGTTACTTGAGATAAGTTTAACTTAACTGCTCAATTTTTATTGTTTTGGGTGTGTAAAATCTGAACCTAACTATTATGTCCCTGTAACCTTTGTTGTTTAAGTGAACATCTAAGTTTTTAAAAATGCTTTTTTCTAACTATAATGTCCCTGTAACCTACAGGGGCCGATTCCGATCCGGGTCGGAAAGCACTCTGACCGAGCCGGATCCGGAGTGTTTTCTGACCGAGCCGGAGGCCTGCAGTCCGACCGAGCGAGTATGATGCGGCCGTATGCTGCTGGACTCAGTTCGGTCGGACTCCCATAGAAGTCAATGGGATCCGGTCGCACGACGCGTACATGGGCTCCCATTGACTGAATGGGTACGTCGCGGACAAGTGCACCCCCTACAGTGGGTACGCGTCGGTGCCATGCGCACCGTACATGCCTGTGTTGGGGAGACCCATGGGTCTCCCCCTGTGTCCGAGTCGTAGGGCTGCGGGTGTCAGGGGGTCTGACGCGGACCCCCAAAGGCAACCACCAGGACGTTTTGCGAGCCGGACACTCCGGTTCGCACAGGCTATCCGAGGCGTGCATCGTACAGGCTCGCTCGTAAATCGCATCCATTGCATGCCAAGGTTAGCTTACGGCCGAGACGTACGGAGCGGTTCGGACCCGGAAATGACTCAATCGGTGAATTTCACGTAGATTGCATCATACTTGCTCGCTCGTACAGCTGTACGAGTCGGGCGGAAAACACGCGTACGGCTTGTAATTTTTCCGGGCGGATCACGTTTGGTGCCCTTCCGACCTGGATCGGAATCGGCCCCTTAGTGTGTGTATATATATATATATATATGTTTATTTCAAAGGACCACCGTTTTAAAGACGCACTCACAAGCGGCATGATTTCGGCACCCAGCGCTTCCTTTATTCAATTATTGTAAATAGCTTTACGCGTTTCAGAGCATACCGGCTCCTTGGTCACAGGCAGTTCAGCATGGAAGAGCAGAAAAGTCAAAGGAGGCGTCGCCCAGCATGTTGTTTTGTAACGCCCTCCATTAGGCAGCAGGTGTTAGCAGCTTGTATGGCATGCTGGTACTTGGAGTTGTAGTACATTCCTTTAGTAGGTTACGTGTCTCCTTTGTTACCATTGATTCCTTATAGTAAGTTTCGCTGCTCCATGATATTACTTGACATTGTTCATAGCCCTCCAGTGGGCTTTGGACCAAAAGAACGCCGTATTGCGGTGTAAGCCATTCGCCGCTTAAGCCAACAGGAGACTGCCAGATTCTGTGTCTCCATGGTCCCCTTTATTTTCCACGGGGCGGTGCAGTCTTCGCGGCTCGGTCTGCCGCATATAATATGTTTATTTCAAAGGACCACCATTTTAAAGACGCACTCACAAGCGGCATGATTTCGGCACCCGTGGAAAATAAAGGGGACCATGGAGACACAGAATCTGTCAGTCTCCTGTTGGCTTAAGCGGCGAATGGCTTACACCGCAATACGGCGTTCTTTTGATCCAAAGCCCACTGGAGGGCTATGAACAATGTCAAGTAATATCATGGAGCAGCGAAACTTACTATAAGGAATCAATGGTAACAAAGGAGGCACGTAACCTACTAAAGGAATGTACTACAACTCCAAGTACCAGCATGCCATACAAGCTGCTAACACCTGCTGCCTAATGGAGGGCGTTACAAAACAACATGCTGGGCGACGCCTCCTTTGACTTTTCTGCTCTTCCATGCTGAACTGCCTGTGACCAAGGAGCCGGTATGCTCTGAAACGCGTAAGGCTATTTACAATAATTGAATAAAGGAAGCGCTGGGTGCCGAAATCATGCCGCTTGTGAATGCGTCTTTAAAACGGTGGTCCTTTGAAATAAACATATATATATATATATATTCAATGAAAAAACCAAAGGTTTCACACATGTTATAGTTAGCTGGACATTTCACTCGTAAAAAAACCATTGAAATTCCCCCGTTATAGTTAGTTCAGCTAACTATAACTCACGCGCCCGCAATGCACTACTGATGACGTCACATATTACATCACTCATGACATGGTCACTGACATCACTCATGACATCACTGATGACATCTCAAATGACATCACTGATGACATCACTGATGACATCATCCTTGTGATAGAGTGGCAGACCTCCTCTCCCCCTAATATAACCATTGAAACACACATTCAAAAATAGAAACTAAAATGTTCAAAATAATGAACATATCAATATCAGTTACAACAACCTATTCAGTAATTCTAAGAACCACATACACATACAGTCATTCACCAACAGTCCTCTACAGTCACTCATACATGTACTCACTCATCATATGTACTCATACACCTGTACATCCCGTTACACAATGCCACTCATCCATAGAGTAACTCACACACATAGTCACTCATGCTAATAAAGAATCAATCATCCATTTACTTGCATATACAGTTATACACACACCACCACACTTACTTCTACAGAAACTTACATATACTTACTCTTTTAAACAATCACTTATAGAAACATATACTTATTCATACAGGAACTCTTCCAATCTCTCACTCTCACATATACTCACTTATATACACCAATAGTCACATATACTAGTTTAAAACATATGTAGTTACTCATAAAGACACTATTGAGACAGTCATTCACTCACTAACACACCCATGCACACACTCATCCACCCATACAGTCCTGCACACATGCTGTATTCAACACATACAAACAGTGAGTCACTCATTCATGCACCTATGCACTAAGTAATACCCCCCACCGAACCATACAGAAACTCAGACACTCATAGTGATAAAAAACCAACTAATAACCTATATAGACACTCATGTAGCTACTCACCAACCCATGCAGCCACTTATACACAAAGTAAGAAACTGATACAGATATTTAAATATTTAAAGATTACTCAGCAAGCCATGTATTCACTATGATACACTTAAACAGTCAGTTACACAAAAAAATTCCCAAAAAAAGTATCCATTTAGACACTTATATACCCATTTATTCTTCCTTTGACCTTGAGATATACATAAATATAAAAAATATATAATTTTCATAAAAACACACAATCACTGGATGATGTCATCAGTGATGTCATCAGTGATGTCATTTGAGATGTCATCAGTGATGTCATGAGTGATGTCAGTGACCATGTCATGAGTGATGTAATATGTGACGTCATCAGTAGTGCATTGCGGGCGCGCGAGTTATAGTTAGCTGAACTAACTATAACGGGGGAATTTCAATGGTTTTTTTACGAGTGAAATGTCCAGCTAACTATAACATGTGTGAAACCTTTGGTTTTTTCATTGAATTTCTAAGGTTTTTTAAATGCTAATTCCTAACTATAACGTGTGTGAAACCCATGGTTTTTTCAGTGAATTTCAAAGGTTTTTTAAATGCTAATTTCTAACTATGCCTACAGAGATAGGACATGTGAAGAAAGAAGAAAAAATGCACAGAAAGAAACAAAAGAAGTGCAGAAAGAAGCAACAGAAGTCCTCAAATACGAAGATAAGTGCAGGAAGAAGGATAACGTGCAGAAAGAACAAAAAGAAGAGCAGAAAGAAGCCTTGTTGCAAAATCATCCTGTACCCTCAACTTTTTCAGACGGATACTGGTGGTAACTGAGTCTGACTAACCAGTCCTAGAGCCAGTGCTATGTTAAAAGACACTTAGAATACAGTGAAAACACCTACATACACTAGGGAACATTATGCGTTGGGGTCCCCCTGTGATTAGCATGACCTCCTCTGTAAGCCCCTAGTGTATAATAGGGCATGGGGATTAAAACTACCTCTTAAAACAGGCCACAGGGCGTTTTTGCACACATTAACTCAGGCCCCGTCCCCTCCCTTCACCACTGTGTAAACACGCCCTGTGTCCATTTTTAGTTGGGAGATTAAGTTCATTTGAATCCTGAGGGTCCCTAGGGTCCAACTAGCCCACTAGGTACCTCCAGTAAGTGCCACAGAGCTGCGTTGCAGAGAGGTGTAAAAAGTGGCACGGCCTGGACCACCTCTCTGCAATGCAGCTCAGTGGCGCTTACTGGAAGCACTTGGTGGGCTAGTTAGCCCCCAGGGGCCCTCAGTATTGAAGGGAAATTATATCCCCAATTTAAAACATGCCATAGTGCGTGTTTGCACACGTCACCTCAGGCCCCGTCCCCTCCCTTCACCACTGTGTAAACGCGCCCTGTGGCTGTTCTAAGTTGAGAGTCCCCCTGAATCCTAAGGGTCCCTAGGGTCAAACTAGACCACTAGGTACCTCCAGTAAGCGCCACAGAGCTGCGTTGCAGAGAGGTGTAAAAAGGGGCTTGGCCTCAGAACACCTGGCTGCAGCGCAGCTCCCTGGCGCATACTGGAGATGCCTGTTGGGGGCGCGTTTGCAGAGTGCTGCACGGAGGGGGCATGGCCTCCGGCACGATGCCAGTCTTTTATTTATTTTAGTTTTTTAAGAAGGGGGGCTGTTTGGTTCCCCTTCTTATTCTAATTTATTGGCCCTGATGACCCCATCCCCCAGGGCCAGTCTCCTAATTATATTTTTTTGACCCCAATCCCCAGGGCCGGCCACTGTTTTTTATTATTTTTAAAAAATATATATTTTTAGACACATCTAGGACATGCTGGACAAACCGATATTCATTAAAAGGCGACTATGCATGCAATGAATCCACGTGGAATGTATTTACACCACTAGTGAAGCTCTGACATGTCTGATGCCCTACCGTGCCTAATCCTGGTAGACACCCTTGTCGTTTATTTATACAAACATGGGTAGCTATTGACGGGCACATTTAATACACATGCACACCAAGCCATTCAAAGGGGATTCGACAAAAATTCGACCAAAACTATGCAAGAAACCCCCCTCACGGTTAATAAAACACACATCCACTGCCGGATGTGTAATACTTTTTATTTTACTCTCTGGAAAGGGGACGAACATCACTTGAGAGTCACAGCGTGCTCCTGACAGAGCCCAATGCTGTGTTACACCCACCATTGCCTGCCGAGTGCCACACACCTCTGTGTTGTATTCCACTAGCTAGTGCATATGCTATGACACTCTCTAGCCCATGTGCACTGTAACACCACCCCGTGAATATGTCATGCCACACTTGTCTTCGCACGGGTTATATTGCCCCATCTAACGTGCCTTTCTCGATGCCTATGTTATAACGCACAGTGCTATGCCATACATATTACAATCTGGGATCCATATATTTGTCACAGTGCATATGCAACGTTACACTCCCCAGCACATATTTTATATTACAACTTTAGAGACTAGTTAGGTTACACAACACTGCCCTGTGCATATTACACTCCAAGGCGCATATCGCATAGCACGCGCTAGTGCCTGTGCTATCTCGCGCTCTCCAATGAATCTGTCATTGCGCACAATGTATTGCAAATTATATTTCACGCCCGGTTCATCTTATATCACACTTTTTGGTGCATAGTTTATACCATACACTATATCTAGTTTTCATTTTCAATCGTGCTCTCAGGACTATGTTCTATATAACACTGTGTTCACCTACCCTTTTCACGGGCATTACATTTTGCGATAGGGGGTGGAGGGTCAGGGGGTGTTTCTGCCAAGTGAGCCCGGAGTCACAGTCACAAACGTCCTCTTCTTCCTGAATAAAAGTGAGATTATGCTGCATACTTGTTCATATTTTAAGTAGTTCGCACAGACACAATGTTTTAAAAACAATAAAGTTCCTAATACCCGCCTTCTCTGAACAGTTAGCTTGCTGCCCCATCCCCTTCCTCCCTATCCTCTGTTGTGTGAATCCATGGACTAGCCTCCTCCCTCCTGCCATGCATGGTCTGATGTGCTGCCACTGCCCTCAATTTAGTATGATGTACCAGTCCAGTCCTCCTGCCCTCCATTGCCCTATTCTATGCCCCATCATTGACCTCCTGCTTAAACTCTGTGCTTAGCTTGCTGCCCCTATTCTCCTTCCCCCTGCCCTCCGATGTCTTTGTGCATGCCCCTGCTCCATCCTTTTTGCCCACCATGTCCCATGGACCTGCCACTCCTATCTACTCTGAGTGTTCTGTTGAGCTGCCACTCCCCTCCCACCTGCCTAGCATTGTCAGATGACTGTAACCTGTCCCTGCCACCTCCACCCTGCCTGTCCACATGCCATGCCCCTATCCTCTTCCTCCTGTCCTACATGGTCCATTGTACTGCCACACCCTTCTGCCCTCCCTGGTCTGTTGTGCTGCAACTGCTCCTCCTGCCTGCCCCGTGTGGTCTGTTGTGAGGTCCCTTCCCCTGAACTTTCTTGTCTGTGCACAGGTCCTGACCCTCCCTTCTATCCTCCATTGTCCTTTGTGCATGCCCCTCCACCCTCCTTCTTGCCCATCATAGCCATTGTGCTGCCACTAACCCTCCCACTTGCCATGCATGGTCTTCTGTGCTGCCATGGCCCCTCCCACCTTCCCTGTGTGGTCAGTTAGCTGCCCCTGACCCCCTCCCACCTTCCCTCCATGGTCTGTGTGTATGCCATCACAGTCTCACTGTTGCTCTTCATGGTGTGTCTTGCTTCTAGTGCCCATCCTGCCTGACCTCCATGGCTATCTTGCTGCTCCTGCCCTGCCCCCTTGCCCCCAGCCCTACTCCCTCCCTCCTGGCTTGTCTGTTCCATTGTAATGCCCCTGATCCGTCCCTCCTGCCCTTTATGGTCTGTTATGCTGCAGCTTTCTCTCCTGTCTGTCCATTATGGTCAGCTAGCTACCATTGCCTCTTGCCCCTCTGTTCTCTGTTGTCCATGTGCATGGTCCTGTCCCCTCCCTCTTGCTTTCTATGGATTGTTGTGCTGCACTCCCGTCCTGCATGCCCTGTGTGGTGTATTGTGCTGCTGCAAACCCTGATGCCTGCCCTGCAGGGTCAGTTTGGTGCACCTCTCCATGTCCCTCCTGTCCTCTGTTATCCAAGTCCATGTCCCTATCCCATTTCCTTCCATGATCCAATGTACCATACTTGCGAACATTTTGAACTTGGTAAGAGGGAGATTTTGAAAAAAAACTGGGGTATTGATTTTCCTCTTTGAGTTACATTGAAAAAGAGGATATTGTAGACAGGAGACAGATCAAATAAAGCCCATTTGAGCTTAAAAACATTGGACGTTTCCTGGCTGAATCGGGTCTGTTGGCATGTATGGTTGTACTACCATTGCCTCTTCCTTCTGCCCACAATGGTCTATTACATTGCCACAGCCTTGAAGGAGGGTAGATTTTGTATCACAGGGGGCCCCTGGCCCGTTCTGTCCACACCTGAAGTATGAGACCCTTGTCCTTGCCCTGCCAGCTGCATTTGTAGGCCGTATTAAATTGACCAGCGGGTCCTGTATTGCTATATAATTATCCTGAGACATCCTTACCACTCAGCCAGCATAAAACCCCTGTGTAGGCCCTTCTGTTCAATATGTAGGCCTCTTTGTTAAATTGACCATAGCTCTGCAATTTTAGTGTATAGCAGTCTGAAGGCAGGTCTGCGAGGCCTTCTGATCCAAACTAGTAGCCCCCACCCTACCCGAGTGCTCCGTGCTCGGTATCAAAGTTCAACATCCCCCTGAAGCTGTCGACATACAGTAGGCTGCATCCTGGACTGGTACTTGCTTCCTGGGCAGGTTTCCCGCTTTTAAGGAAGTGGCAACCGCAGAGCGTCAAGTTAGGAGAACTGAGGAGATTTTATACATGAATATATTGAATTCCCGTACAATACCCATTATTTTCTGCTTGCTCTATGGAACTTACGATAAGCGATTGGCCTGAGAGACTGACCTTTTCACCCAGTCCATTGTCAGCATTAAGTGGGTAAATGACGAAATGTCTGGTAAAATCTGCAGTCGAAGCTTTTGGGTAGCATACGTAGGTAGATGTAGCGTGCAAAGGAGCCCACAAAATGATATAAAAAGGGAGCACCCACAGATATCGACGGACTACCTCGCCGTCTGTATGTAGGTTAACAGGCAGTGCAGGTTTTCCCCAAGAGCTGGGAGCACTTGTCTTCCTTTGCTTAAAATGTCTTGCTCTGCTTTGCTTGAAGTATCTTATTCTATTTTACCTATATGAAATGTCATGTTATGTTTAACCATTGTTCTCTTTACTTTTGCATTTAAAAGATTTTGTATTGTAATTGCAGGAATGCTTGCTCTAAGAGTAAACGTGAGTGTTCCTAGGTAACATTTTCCTTGGTGTAACTTGTTTCTCATGATGCATTTATAGATGTGTTTTCTCTCTCTCTCTGTCAGTACATTAATTGAGATACAGAGAATATTATGACAGCTGTATGATTATCTGGATTCTGTTTTTTGTACTTTATGTCTCTATTCTGCGGTTTCTTTGAAGTTGCATCTTCTCATTAAACTGCCATTGTATTCTGCCTCCAATTCCATGTCTCATATGTCTGTTTTCTTCATTTTTGGAGCAAGCGTTCCTAGGCACCCCGGCTCAAATTAAGGTGCCCCTTTTGTCCCTGACTCACTCTCCTGCTCAGTTCTGTGGTGGCTCCCGGGGATCTGGGGACCGCCCCTAGCTTCCTTGACCCGTAATAGATCTTCCCTCCAACAGCCTCTCTTGCAAGTCCTGTATTGTTGGTTTGTTGCCCCTGCCCCCCTTTCCACTGCCCTCCATAGTCTGTTGTGCTTCCACGGCCCTTCCTGCCTGCTCAGTGTGGTTAAATTGTTGCCTTTGCACCCTCCTACCTGCCTTCAATTTTCAGAGTCCGTGCCCCTGGCCTCTGCCTCTCAACAGTATCCTAATGAACAACTAGATTGCTAACATTCTATATTTATTACAAAAGTGTGGAACGCCTGACATCATCTTGATGTAATCAAAACTGTAATACCTAGAGCATTTCCTTTAGAAATTACATATATGAGAGGGTCTTATTGGCATCAAAATTATGGTTAGTGCTCTAAAAGACTAAAATAAGGACATATTTTCTGAGTTTTCAAATAGCGACAAAGCACTTTTAAATTATTTGTTATCTTTATGTTTTTTTATCCAGTTGACCACTTGATTAAATGTTGCACTTAGGGGAGAGGATGTGGTGTTACTTCCAGAACTGCAGACTTTGCAACTGGGGAACCAGGTTGAAGTTTCTGCTTCAGCTCGACATTCTGTGATTCTGGTCAAATCACTTAGTCTCCCCATGTCTACAACCAAAATGAATTTGTTCTTGTGTGATGTAACCAATGCTCATGTAAAGCACTCCAATACCTGACAAGTCTGCACTATATAACACTGCAAAAACACAAAATAATAAGTGTTTTGCACACTTCTGTCATTGGGCTATATTTGGGCTACATCTGGTTGATTTTGGGCTACATTTGGGCTCTTTTGTCTCCGGTGGCCATCTTGGGAGATTTATTTGTTATGAAGATTCCTAATTTCCTCATGTACTGCAGTCTCCTCAGTAGGAAATGCTTTCAGTTTTTTACTTTGATTCAATCATGAAGGTATTCAGATATGTCACACATTTGCCATAAATTCTGAATGTTAGCACTCTAGTTGCTCATTAGATCACTGTAGTAAAACTACTCCACCATGGAAGTCTGCTCCTGGTATTAAAAGTGCATGTTTCAGTCTGCATGTCAGAATTTTTTAATGAAATAGAAGAGGATTTGAGAAGTCACTCAAAATGTGCCCTCATTTTCTTTCTTCAGTATTAATCATAATTTCTATGGCAAAATGAACCTCCTCATTGTGTTCCTTTTTAAATTAAATGTTTTAAGTGTTACCAGTTTATTCCAATCAAGATGGCTTCAGGTGTGCCATACTTTTGTCATAATGAAGACAGTAAGCGCTCTAGTTGTTTTTAAGAACATTCTGGGACATTCTGTCATTGGGCTATACTTGGGCTACATCTGGGTGATATTTGGGCTACATTTGGGCTCTTTTGTCTCTGGTGGCCATCTTGGGAGACTTATTTGTTATGAAGTTTCCTAATTTCCTCATTTACTGCAGTCTCCTCAGTAGGAAATACTTTCAGTTTTTTACTTTGATTCCATCAAGAAGGCATTCAGATGTGTCACACATTTGCCATAAATTCAGAATGTTAGCACTCTTTTTGCTCATTAGATCACTGTAGTAAAGCTACTGCTCACCAGGGAAAACTGCTGCTGGTATGTATTGAAAGGGCATGTTTCAGTCTGCATGTCAGAATTTTTTAATGAAATAGAAGAGGATTTGAGAAGTCACTCAAAATGTGCCCTAATTTTTCTTTCTGCAGCACTAATCATACTTTTTATGGAAAAATGAACCCCCTCATTTTGTTCCTTTTTAAATTAAATGTTTTAAGAGTTACCACTTTAATCCAAGCAAGATGGCTTCAGGTGTGCCATACGTTTATCATAAGTCGGACTGTTAGCGCTCTAGTAGTTCTTTGGAACACTCTGGGAAGCTGCAGTAGAACACAAAGGAATCAACTGACAGTCTCTGCCCTTGTTGGATGTACATGTTTTATTGAGAATATCAGACTTCATTCTCACATGACTGAGAAAGATAATGTGAATTTACAGAAAATAAGCTCTCAGTTTAGCCTATAGATCACCTTCCAAACCTCTGTGGTAAAAGCATGAGAAAATATTTTTCTCTCAATCATGATATCCCAGCAGAAGGCTTTTTCACATGGTGAAATCACCTTAGAACATACCACAATTCCTAAAATGAGTATGGTACCATCAACAAATGATTTATAATGTAACTAAAGTCTTAAAACCTTCTATTAACTGCAATGCTTTTTAATGAGGTGCTATCATGTATATTTGTCCCAAGATGGCTGCCAACACTTCTTGGATGAAGTGCTGACAGCCAATCAGATCTCAGGATGAGATGTGTGGTTAGGCTCCGCCCACATATATATATGCTTTTAAATGCTATTTACTCAGGAAATACTGAACAGATTTACACCAGACCTGCAAAAGGCACTTCCTTGACCTTATGGCTACCTCTCTGCCAAATTTCTAGTAATTCTGTTCAGCCGTTCGGGCTGTAGCTCGTTCTAAAGGTCCTATGGAAAAATGCATGGGAAAAACGCGTTTTGGGACCCCCTTTTATCTCAGCCCCCGCTTGACGAATCCCCCCGAGACTTTCAGGGTAGGAGCGGAGCGTAGCGCCCCACCTATTTTGAGAAATTCGCGAGGATTCATCGACCGGCGCCAAAGTTATTCAAAATAGAATGTTGCGGATTTCCTATGGAAAAGGGGTCCTAACTATAACTACCTACTGGCGACCGCCAGTAGGTAATATATATATATATATATATATATATATATCAATGCTCCAAGACTCACGCTACTTGCAGTAAAAGTCCAGCACTCGGAGGGTCGCTTCACAGATATTTATTGAGCCACACAAGAAAACAGACGCGTTTCGGAAATTCCTTCGTCAGTGTTTACAAAAATCGCGGTGAAGCAGCATTTTTAAATTAACATGCACGTGATTGCGGAAGTGACATCTGTAGTCAAAGACTACTTAAATTAATCTGTGAAAGTGGCAGCCATCTTTGCATGGTATGTCGTATATACAATGATGCATGGCAACTCATGAAAACGACCCTCTCTCAATCCCAACATAAAATTATGTACAGAGGAAACTATCAGTATATAAATATATACATGCTCAATGGTAAATACTCTACTGTCATGATTACACGCTTTTCGAATTCAATGTCCACAGATGTGGATAAGTTTCAAACAACATGACACCGTGTATCGGTGTAGTCGAAGTATGTACAGCAGTGAATATTTAATAGTATATTATCTGCTATCGTGGCTATTCAATATAAAGTTCACGATCGGCATCAGTAGATCGGTCATAAACACCATAACACCGTGTATCGGTAAAATCAAATATGACAATCTTACAATACTGAATAGTACATTTACTGCCGTCCTAGTTGAAAGCTTCCCCACTGAAAATCAGTGAGAACAATAACAGTTATGAGTGAGAGGGTTTAAACACATGGCTATCCCCTGAGATGGTAAATCAACCATGACAATATAAACTTTCAACAATACATGGAACAGAAGAACTAGAAAAACATTCGGTTAGATCAGCTTCCTAAATGTCTTGTGAGTTCCTCCCCGCTATTGAGTCCTTTGGGTGCCTTAGTCTGTAAATCAATGATATAACGGGATTCTAATCTACGCAGCTTTAGAACCCTGTCTCCACCTCTTGCGTTTATAGGGACATGGTCAACCCCAAAATATTGCAACAGCTCCCTGTTGCTTTGATGTTTGATTGCAAAATGCCTGGCCACAGGATAATTCGCATCCTTATTTGCTATGGCTCGTTGGTGTTCGAGAATGCGTAACTTGACACTATTGATGGTACTTCCAATGTATCTAAGCCCGCAAGGACAGACTAAACAGTACACAACATGTGATGTAGAGCATGTAATGAATCTTTTAATCACTTTCTGTTGTGTGACACCAGAGATGTTATATGTAAGGACTCTTTTGCTGTTGGCACAGGCCCTGCATTTTCCACACGGGAAGAAACCTTTCATCTCTTTTAGAGTCCCTGTGTTAGATGTAATCGGTGACAGATGGCTCTGGACTAATCGGTCCTTCAGTGATCTTGCTTTACGGAAAGTAATTAAAGGTCTAGATGGAATATCTTTACCTATTACTACATCCGTTTGGAGGATATGCCACTTCTTTTTAAGCATACTTCTTAGACAATTCGCATCCTCTGAATATGTGGTAATCATGCGGAAGGTGCCTGTGTCAGGGTCTGCATTGTCCCTTACCTTTGCTTTTATTTGATCTTTGTTTTTAAAAAGCTCTTTGCGGGGAATTCTCTGTACTTTCTTATATGTGGTCTGTAACAAACCCAGATCATAACCTCTCGTGCTGAATCTAGCTATGCAGCCAGTAGCTGCTCTCTCAAAGTCTTTGTCACAAGAATAATTACGTTTTAAGCGGAGGAGTGCCCTTCCGACCCGGATCGGACTCGGCCCCTTAGTGTGTGTATATATATATATATGTGTATATATTACCTACTGGCGGTCGCCAGTAGGTAGTTATAGTTAGGACCACGTTTCCATAGGAAAACCTCAACATTCTATTTTGAATAACTTTGGCGCCGGTCGACGAATCCTCGCGAATTTCTCAAAATAGGTGGGGCGCTACGCTCCGCTCCTACCCTGAAAGTCTCGGGGGGATCCGTCAAGCGGGGGCTGAGATAAAAGGGGGGTCCCAAAACGCGTTTTTCCCATGCATTTTTCCATAGGACCTTTAGAACGAGCTACAGCCCGAACGGCTGAACAGAATTACTCAAAATTTGGCAGAGAGGTAGTCCCTAGGTCAAGGAAGTGCCTTTTGTAGGTTTGGTGTAAATCTGTTCAGTAGATTCTGAGAAAATAGCCTTTAAATCAATATATATATCTGAGCCCGCTTACGGTACGCTTACCGTACGCTTACGGTAAGCGTACGGCGGCGTGCGCGAGCGCGATTCTGATTGGCTGTTAGATCTTAGTAAACATTCGAATCGGTCGAAACCAGGAAGCGGCGGCCGCCATTTTGTGTATTTCACTCTGAAAAAAAAGAGTGAAAACAAGGAAAGGGGGCAATGAGGAGAGTTACAGACCCCCTAACATTTGTAAGGGGGTCAAAGAAGGACAGAAAAGTACAAAAAAAACATTTATTGATTTAAAAAAAAATCACGGGGTACGCGTACGGTAAGCTTACGGTAAGCGTACGGTAAAAAAAAAAAAAATAGATAAATGAAAAGCAGATTTAAGAGTTTAGAAATTAGGGAGCTCTAAAAAGAGCTGTTGTGTTTATGAAGTCATTTTTTTAGTGGTACCTACAAGTAAGTACCGATGCAGAGTCTAAGGTTCAAGAGGAAGACTCTGTTCCCTTCATCATTGAAGTGCACACCATCTCCTCTATAAATGTCTTGCATGTCATAACGCAAGTTGTTGTGGTAAATGGCACCCATACCATAGTCACGGAGGAAAGCAGAAACAGATTTGTTGACGTGCTTTCTTGCTTTGTCAATCTGTGGACAGAAATGATTGGACCAGTTCCATTTTTGCCTTTGGCATATGTTGGAAAACACAAAGGCAGTTTTAGGGAAAAGTGTAAACAGTTGTGCAAAGGTGTCCTTCATAAGCATTTCCAGACCTACCCCAGTCAAAGTGCCTAGGTCATTGCCACCACAGTGCACTATTATGAGGTCAGGGTGTTGGATTTGAATGAAGGATTTCACCAATGGCATCAATTGGTGCCACTTTAACCCTCTCTGACCAATCCATTTAATGTCTACATTTGGCAAAGCAAGGTCTCTCACCATATCTGTTTTCTCTGCAAACTTTTCACTCCAGAAGACATAGCTGTGCCCTACAATCCACACTGTGAACATCTTCAAAGGAGAACTGGATGCACTCAGGAGGTGTCTTTCAGTAGAATGGCAATATGAAAAGAAAGACAGTTTGGAAATGGAGGCATACATATTTTTTTAAAACAAAAAGAACTGATTGGCTGTTTCATACCATTCTAGAATAAAAATTAGGCTGTATGTGAAAATTAATAGAAGCATGTTTTGTATTGGTACAAAAAAATGTGTAACCAAAGAACAGTACTATGGATTTGCTGTAAGGTTTGAAAAGTCAAGCACTCTTGCTCTGTGGAATTGAAACATTGTGTGTCGAACTTCTGACCTAACTGCACACAGCAGTGTTCCATGAGCTGTTGCTATGGTAGCAGGCAGAAGTCAAGTTGGGGGAAGGGTACTAGGCAGAAGTCAAGTTGGGGGCAGGGTACTTTTGGAAAAGGGTTGGTTTTCAACCAATAGAAATGTGTGATTACATTTGAAAAAAAGGGGGAAGCACTGAGATTTGAAACTTACATGTATATGTGTGGAAAAATAGAGGGAAAGTTTGCCATTATCTGGTTCTGCTGAGAGGAGAGAGGTGAACACAACAGAGATCCTGGCTCTGATAATCTGCTGTTTGAGTGTCACATTTCTTTCACAACTAACTAATTTTAAAGGTGAGTTTACAGTTTGAGAGGGGATGTATGTGGTAACTTAAGAAATGAATAATAGAAATGGGAATTGTTTTTGTTGTAGTTACACATGGTGGTTTCATAATGTGTCAGTCTGTAAAAGTGATTTTCACTCGGCCCGAAAAAAAAAGAGCAGTAAATGTGCTTTCAAATTGGCAAAGAAATTTCGTTTTGGGACTAATGTGAAAACATGACTCTGTGTGCATAGAAGAATTATAGGCAGAGATTTATTGCGTCTTGCTCTGGTGATTTCACAGTTGCATTAGATGGAAAGGGGGAGCGAATTTTTTGGGGAAGAAGCAGAGGCTTAGCACACACCCATGTGCTTGCCATGTATAGTCATGCACAGTATTTAGAAGCCACTGGGGTTTTCAGGTTTAAGTCTGTAATGCAAATACATTCAGCATCACTAAGGCTGGTTGCCCTTGCTGGAGTGTAGGCAGACACAGAGAATGCACATGGTGTTGGTCTGAAAAAAAACAGCTTGGACACGTGCAATTAAATAAATCAAAAATAGTGGTTTCATAATGTGTCAGTCTGTAAAAGTGATTTCAAATTGTAAAAAGAGATTTTCACTTGGCCCTAAAAAAAAAGAGCAGTAAGTGTGCTTTCAAATTGGCAAAGAAATTTCGTTTTAGGACTAATGTGAAAACATGACTCTGTGTGCCTAGAGGAATTATAGGCAGAGATTTATTGCGTCTTGCTCTGGTGATTTCACAGTTGCATTAGATGGAAAGGGGGAGCGAATTTTTGGGGGAAGAAGCAGAGGCTTAGCACACACCCATGTGCTTGCCATGTATAGTCATGCACAGTATTTAGAAGCCAGTGGGGTTTTCAGGTTTAAGTCTGTAATGCAAATACATTCAGCATCACTAAGGCTGGTTGCCCTTGGTGGAGTGTAGGCAGTCACAGAGAATGCACATGGTGGTGGTCTGAAAAAACAGCTTGGACATGTGCATTTAAATAAAAGAAAAAAAAGTGGTTTCATAATGTGTCAGTCTGTAAAAGTGATTTCAAATTGTAAAAAGAGATTTTCACTTGGCCCGAAAAAAAAAAGAGCAGTAAGTGTGCTTTCAAATTGGCAAAGAAATTTCGTTTTAGGACTAATGTGAAAACATGACTCTGTGTGCATAGAGGAATTATAGGCAGAGATTTATTGCGTCTTGCTCTGGTGATCTCACAGTTGCATTAGATGGAAAGGGGGAGCGAATTTTTGGGGGAAGAAGCAGAGTCTTAGCACACACCCATGTGCTTGCCGTGTATAGTCATGCAAAGTATTTACAAGCGAGTGGGGTTTTCAGGTTTCAGTCTGTAATGCAAATACATTCAGCATCACTAAGGCTGGTTGCCCTTGCTGGAGTGTAGGCAGACACAGAGAATACACATGGTGGTGGTCTGAAAAAAAAAAAGCTTGGACATGTGCAATTAAATAAATTTTTAAAAAAGGTTTCATAATGTGTCAGTCTGTAAAAGTGATTTTCACTCGGCCCGAAAAAAAAAGAGCAGTAAGTGTGCTTTCAAAATGGCAAAGAAATTTCGTTTTGGGACTAATGTGAAAACATGACTCTGTGTGCATAGAGGAATTATAGGCAGAGATTTATTGCGTCTTGCTCTGGTGATTTCACAGTTGCATTAGATGGAAAGGGGGAGCGAATTTTTTGGGGAAGAAGCAGAGGCTTAGCACACACCCATGTGCTTGCCATGTATAGTCATGCACAGTATTTAGAAGCCAGTGGGGTTTTCAGGTTTAAGTCTGTAATGCAAATACATTCAGCATCACTAAGGCTGGTTGCCCTTGCTGGAGTGTAGGCAGACACAGAGAATACACATGGTGGTGGTCTGAAAAAAAACAGTTTGTACAGGTGCAATTAAATAAATCAAAAATAGTGGTTTCATAATGTGTCAGTCTGTAAAAGTGATTTCAAATTGTAAAAAGAGATTTTCACTTGGCCTGAAAAAAAAAAGAGCAGTAAGTGTGCTTTCAAATTGGCAAAGAAATTTCGTTTTAGGACTAATGTGAAAACATGACTCTGTGTGCATAGAGGAATTATAGGCAGAGATTTATTGCGTCTTGCTCTGGTGATCTCACAGTTGCATTAGATGGAAAGGGGGAGCGAATTTTTGGGGGAAGAAGCAGAGTCTTAGCACACACCCATGTGCTTGCCGTGTATAGTCATGCAAAGTATTTACAAGCGAGTGGGGTTTTCAGGTTTCAGTCTGTGATGCAAATACATTCAGCATCACTAAGGCTGGTTGCCCTTGCTGGAGTGTAGGCAGACACAGAGAATACACATGGTGTTGGTCTGAAAAAAAAACAGCTTGGACATGTGCAATTAAATAAATTTTTAAAAAAGGTTTCATAATGTGTCAGTCTGTAAAAGTGATTTTCACTCGGCCCGAAAAAAAAAGAGCAGTAAGTGTGCTTTCAAAATGGCAAAGAAATTTCGTTTTGGGACTAATGTGAAAACATGACTCTGTGTGCATAGAGGAATTATAGGCAGAGATTTATTGCGTCTTGCTCTGGTGATTTCACAGTTGCATTAGATGGAAAGGGGGAGCGAATTTTTTGGGGAAGAAGCAGAGGCTTAGCACACACCCATGTGCTTGCCATGTATAGTCATGCACAGTATTTAGAAGCCAGTGGGGTTTTCAGGTTTAAGTCTGTAATGCAAATACATTCAGCATCACTAAGGCTGGTTGCCCTTGCTGGAGTGTAGGCAGACACAGAGAATACACATGGTGGTGGTCTGAAAAAAAAACAGTTTGTACAGGTGCAATTAAATAAATCAAAAATAGTGGTTTCATAATGTGTCAGTCTGTAAAAGTGTTTTCAAATTGTAAAAAGAGATTTTCACTTGGCCCTAAAAAAAAAGAGCAGTAAGTGTGCTTTCAAATTGGCAAAGAAATTTCGTTTTAGGACTAATGTGAAAACATGACTCTGTGTGCATAGAGGAATTATAGGCAGAGATTTATTGCGTCTTGCTCTGGTGATTTCACAGTTGCATTAGATGGAAAGGGGGAGCGAATTTTTGGGGGAAGAAGCAGAGGCTTAGCACACACCCATGTGCTTGCCATGTATAGTCATGCACAGTATTTAGAAGCCAGTGGGGTTTTCAGGTTTAAGTCTGTAATGCAAATACATTCAGCATCACTAAGGCTGGTTGCCCTTGGTGGAGTGTAGGCAGTCACAGAGAATGCACATGGTGGTGGTCTGAAAAAACAGCTTGGACATGTGCATTTAAATAAAAGAAAAAAAAGTGGTTTCATAATGTGTCAGTCTGTAAAAGTGATTTCAAATTGTAAAAAGAGATTTTCACTTGGCCCGAAAAAAAAAAGAGCAGTAAGTGTGCTTTCAAATTGGCAAAGAAATTTCGTTTTAGGACTAATGTGAAAACAGGACTCTGTGTGCATATAGGAATTATAGGCAGAGATTTATTGCGTCTTGCTCTGGTGATCTCACAGTTGCATTAGATGGAAAGGGGGAGCGAATTTTTGGGGGAAGAAGCAGAGTCTTAGCACACACCCATGTGCTTGCCGTGTATAGTCATGCAAAGTATTTACAAGCGAGTGGGGTTTTCAGGTTTCAGTCTGTGATGCAAATACATTCAGCATCACTAAGGCTGGTTGCCCTTGCTGGAGTGTAGGCAGACACAGAGAATACACATGGTGTTGGTCTGAAAAAAAAACAGCTTGGACATGTGCAATTAAATAAATTTTTTAAAAAGGTTTCATAATGTGTCAGTCTGTAAAAGTGATTTTCACTCGGCCCGAAAAAAAAAGAGCAGTAAGGGTGCTTTCAAAATGGCAAAGAAATTTCGTTTTGGGACTAATGTGAAAACATGACTCTGTGTGCATAGAGGAATTATAGGCAGAGATTTATTGCGTCTTGCTCTGGTGATTTCACAGTTGCATTAGATGGAAAGGGGGAGCGAATTTTTTGGGGAAGAAGCAGAGGCTTAGCACACACCCATGTGCTTGCCATGTATAGTCATGCACAGTATTTAGAAGCCAGTGGGGTTTTCAGGTTTAAGTCTGTAATGCAAATACATTCAGCATCACTAAGGCTGGTTGCCCTTGCTGGAGTGTAGGCAGACACAGAGAATACACATGGTGGTGGTCTGAAAAAAAAAACAGTTTGTACAGGTGCAATTAAATAAATCAAAAATAGTGGTTTCATAATGTGTCAGTCTGTAAAAGTGTTTTCAAATTGTAAAAAGAGATTTTCACTTGGCCCTAAAAAAAAAGAGCAGTAAGTGTGCTTTCAAATTGGCAAAGAAATTTCGTTTTAGGACTAATGTGAAAACATGACTCTGTGTGCATAGAGGAATTATAGGCAGAGATTTATTGCGTCTTGCTCTGGTGATTTCACAGTTGCATTAGATGGAAAGGGGGAGCGAATTTTTGGGGGAAGAAGCAGAGGCTTAGCACACACCCATGTGCTTGCCATGTATAGTCATGCACAGTATTTAGAAGCCAGTGGGGTTTTCAGGTTTAAGTCTGTAATGCAAATACATTCAGCATCACTAAGGCTGGTTGCCCTTGGTGGAGTGTAGGCAGTCACAGAGAATGCACATGGTGGTGGTCTGAAAAAACAGCTTGGACATGTGCATTTAAATAAAAGAAAAAAAAGTGGTTTCATAATGTGTCAGTCTGTAAAAGTGATTTCAAATTGTAAAAAGAGATTTTCACTTGGCCCGAAAAAAAAAAGAGCAGTAAGTGTGCTTTCAAATTGGCAAAGAAATTCCGTTTTAGGACTAATGTGAAAACATGACTCTGTGTGCATAGAGGAATTATAGGCAGAGATTTATTGCGTCTTGCTCTGGTGATCTCACAGTTGCATTAGATGGAAAGGGGGAGCGAATTTTTGGGGGAAGAAGCAGAGTCTTAGCACACACCCATGTGCTTGCCGTGTATAGTCATGCAAAGTATTTACAAGCGAGTGGGGTTTTCAGGTTTCAGTCTGTAATGCAAATACATTCAGCATCACTAAGGCTGGTTGCCCTTGCTGGAGTGTAGGCAGACACAGAGAATACACATGGTGTTGGTCTGAAAAAAAAACAGCTTGGACATGTGCAATTAAATAAATTTTTAAAAAAGGTTTCATAATGTGTCAGTCTGTAAAAGTGATTTTCACTCGGCCCGAAAAAAAAAGAGCAGTAAGTGTGCTTTCAAAATGGCAAAGAAATTTCGTTTTGGGACTAATGTGAAAACATGACTCTGTGTGCATAGAGGAATTATAGGCAGAGATTTATTGCGTCTTGCTCTGGTGATTTCACAGTTGCATTAGATGGAAAGGGGGAGCGAATTTTTGGGGGAAGAAGCAGAGGCTTAGCACACACCCATGTGCTTGCCATGTATAGTCATGCACAGTATTTAGAAGCCAGTGAGGTTTTCAGGTTTAAGTCTGTAATGCAAATACATTCAGCATCACTAAGGCTGGTTGCCCTTGCTGGAGTGTAGGCAGACACAGAGAATACACATGGTGGTGGTCTGAAAAAAAAACAGCTAGGACATGTGCAATTAAATAAATTTTTAAAAAAGGTTTCATAATGTGTCAGTCTGTAAAAGTGATTTTCACTCGGCCCGAAAAAAAAAGAGCAGTAAGTGTGCTTTCAAAATGGCAAAGAAATTTCGTTTTGGGACTAATGTGAAAACATGACTCTGTGTGCATAGAGGAATTATAGGCAGAGATTTATTGCGTCTTGCTCTGGTGATTTCACAGTTGCATTAGATGGAAAGGGGGAGCGAATTTTTTGGGGAAGAAGCAGAGGCTTAGCACACACCCATGTGCTTGCCATGTATAGTCATGCACAGTATTTAGAAGCCAGTGAGGTTTTCAGGTTTAAGTCTGTAATGCAAATACATTCAGCATCACTAAGGCTGGTTGCCCTTGCTGGAGTGTAGGCAGACACAGAGAATACACATGGTGGTGGTCTGAAAAAAAAACAGCTTGGACATGTGCAATTAAATAAATTTTTAAAAAAGGTTTCATAATGTGTCAGTCTGTAAAAGTGATTTTCACTCGGCCCGAAAAAAAAAGAGCAGTAAGTGTGCTTTCAAAATGGCAAAGAAATTTCGTTTTGGGACTAATGTGAAAACATGACTCTGTGTGCATAGAGGAATTATAGGCAGAGATTTATTGCGTCTTGCTCTGGTGATTTCACAGTTGCATTAGATGGAAAGGGGGAGCGAATTTTTGGGGGAAGAAGCAGAGTCTTAGCACACACCCATGTGCTTGCCGTGTATAGTCATGCAAAGTATTTACAAGCGAGTGGGGTTTTCAGGTTTCAGTCTGTAATGCAAATACATTGAGCTTCACTAAGGCTGGTTGCCCTTGCTGGAGTGTAGCACTGTGGACATGGGCTTTTTAAAAAATCTGAAAAGTGGTTTCATAATGTGACAGTTTGTAAAAGAGATTTTCACTTGCCCAAAAAAAAGAGCAGTTTGTGTGCATTCAAATTGGCAAAGAAATTTTGTTTTATGACTATTGTGAAAACAAATGTAGTAATATATTTAAATACAATAAAGGATTTTTTTTTTAGTTTTTTTCAGGTATTGCTGAAGAACAGTGAACAAAATTTAAGATGCCTACAAAATCTCGAGCTCAAAAAACGCTAAAAAAAAAACTATATTTGAAGACAACTGGAGGACCAAAGTTAGTAGAAGATGCTCATGTTGGGAAAAAGAAAAAATCTTCTGGTAAGCAAAAAAAAGAATTTCTTAACAAAATATTCAAAACAAAGAAAAATGTACAAAATGTCTGTCCTCGGAAAAATGTAACAAAACATAGAGAACAGCAAAAAATTGAGAATTTAGTTAATGCAAATATACCTTCTGCAATTGAAAAGTTTAACATAAACAGAAAAACAGCGTTTAAAGAGATACGTAGAAAAATGTTTCAGAGAAGAGTTATGTCCAATTTGATAAAGGATGTGAAGAAATATAAGCAAAAGGCAAAATATTACAAGAGAAAAAAAGAAATTGAAGCCATTGCAGCAAAAGCATTAGAATTAAAAAGGAAACTATTCATATTAATTTTGAATAGGATGCGTACATTAGATAAAATGGTTAATGTACTGAAATCACAAAGCAAAAGCAAAAGAGTAGTGAACAGAACAAACTTTTGTAAAGTGTTTTTAGGAAAGTGGATGCATAGTTCAAGTAGTGAACCTTTTTTTAATGAAGAGAGCTATTTTCAAAGTAATAGTTTGCTGCATGCAGTTGACACCAGAGGTCGTTCATACGAAGTAAAAAATGGTTGCATAATGGAGAAGGAGATAATGGTTCCAAGAGATGAGGTACAAGTGATGGCAGATGAGGCAATGGGGAGACGTCCTAAAGCCCCAGTGTACACTTGGAATTGTAGTAGTATTTGCACTGTGCGTCAGGAATCTATTGACAGATTTCGAGAGTTTCTAAGAGAATATAGTAAAAAAAGTGTAAAACAAAAGATTAAGGTGCTTCAAAGTCTGGATCCATGCAGAGTGAGAGAGAATACTGGTTTGCAGGGTCATTCTCTTGCTTGTCTATCTAGAAAAGTGTGCAATAGTGTTTTCCATCATTTTAGGATGCTGGCTGTTCATCATACTGAAATGAGAAAGTTTGTGAGACGGTTGTATTTTGCCAAAAGTCCAGCAATAAAGTTAAATGAATTGAATAGGGCTCTGTTCCGAGGAACGGTATCAGATGTAGAGAAGGTTGTTGATGAAATTCAGTTTTGTTACTTTGGTCCTGAACAAAACAGTGCAGAGAAGGACACAGTAAATGAGGCAGAAGTGGAAGAGAATGTAGAACCCTCTGTAAGTAACACATTTAATGATCACATAACAAAATTTGCAATAGTCTCTAATGAAAGACCAAATGTTACTTGTATTTGTTGCCGCAGAACTCATTATAGAAAACAAACTAGGAATGTTGATCTCTACAGAAAGAGTGAAAATGAAGATAATTATAAGTGGATGGATTTTGCCACATATATATTTCTTGAAAATTGTTTTGAATTGGGTGAAGATCAGCGTATTTGTAAATACTGTTACAATAAGTTAGAGGAAAATAGAATGCCGACCAGAGCTGTACATAATAATTTAGAATTGGATGCTATTCATGCTGAACTTTCTGAATTAAATACATATGAGTCTATACTCATTCAATGTGTTCATCCGTTCCAGACCATAGTACGTATGGAGCCCAAAACTGGTAAATTACCTCCTTCAGATTTACTGAGAGGTTTAAAAGGTAGAGTGGTGTATTTGCCCTTGGATTTGAAAAAAAATATGGAAACTATTGAAGCGGATACTTTGGAAACTGAACCATTAATTATTCTGGTTAATGGTGTACCTACAAAGAATAAGAAGATTTGGCAGGAGCTGGTAGATGTGCGGAAAGTACAAAGAGCAAATTTGTATTTGAAAAAAAATAACAAATGGTATGAATCAATTTATATAGAAGAAGAAGAAGAAGAAGAAGATTTTCAAGAACACACAGAAACACCAACTGGACAAATTGAAAAAGTGGACAAGTCAAAGGAAGAAGAAATTTATGAACATTTTAGCATACATCCTCTCCATTCGAAAGAAGTTATGGGAGACAATATTGATCTCTTTCAGATGAAGAAAGCAAAAGGAAATCCCGTGAGTGTATGGGAGGAGAGCTTGGAAGCTCGATGTTTTCCCCAGCTGTTTCCTAAAGGAAAAGGAGGACGATACGATGAACGTCCAGAACAGATTCCAGCTTCAGAGTATCGGACTACAAGACTATATGCTGAAGATCCCAGATTTCGACAAAGTATTCCTTATTTGTTCCATCTTTTATTTGAAAGCGACTTGTCTGCACTGTCTTATGCAGTAAATCACATTTTAAAAAGTGGAGTACATTTACAAAATGTGTCTGCTAAGGATTTTATGGAGAAAGTGCAGCACCGAGATGATCATTTGGAAACACAACTGATCAATCTGATGGCTTGTCAGCGTGGGACAAATGAATATTGGTACCGACGCCATGGTGAACTAAAATGCATGTTACGCAATTTAGGAACACCAACATGGTTCCTTACCCTAAGCTGTGCCGAGTACGCTTGGGATGATTTACTGGATTTTCTACGAGAGGCCAATTCAAACATTAAAAACATCGAATACAAGACAGCAGGAGAACTGTGCTCATTGGATCCGGTTAATGTTTGCAGATATTTCAATCATAGATTTGAGGCTATGATGTCCTTCATCTGCAATAAAAAAAATCCACCCCTTGGAGAAGTAGTGGATTTCTTTTGGAGAAAAGAGTACCAGGCAAGAGGTGCTCCTCATATTCATATGCTGCTGTGGATCAAGGATGCCCCAAAGTTTGGAACAGATACTGATGAAGCAGTGTTATCTTACATTGAAGAATATGCAACATGTGGTATACCAAAAAGCAAAGAAGAGAACAAGTTAAAGGAGCAAGTTCTACGTTTCCAAAGTCATCGGTGTGGAAAATACTGTCGACGGAAATACAAGAGCAAAGAAAAATACTACACTAAATGTCGATTTGGATTTCCTAGACCTGTTCTTTCAAATGGAAGAGTCAACAGTTTTATGTCAGCTGTGAGACATACTATCACAAGAAAATCACCTAAGAATACCTACAACCTTAAAAGAAAAGAAGAATCAAAAAATATAAATGACTACAACCCAGTCATTTTATCCATGTGGAACGCTAACATGGATATACAGTATGTAGCTGACAATTCCATTGCTGTTGCACGATATGTAACGTCTTACATTACGAAATCAGAAAAAACAGAATTGAAGGAAATGTGGGAAGAGATTTCTCACGAGAAGACTGTCAGTAAGAAGCTGTACAGTTTCAGTTTGAAGATGTTATCGCATCGAGAAATTGGATCCTACGAATGTTCAGATAGGTTATCTTCTGCAAGTCTCTACTCGAAGTCAAGAAGAATAATTTGGGCAAGTTTAGGCCTTGCAGCAATGAGAAATCGGGTACTGAAATCTGTTGGAGAAATTGAATATTTGGCCGAGAATGACCCAGAAAGTACAGATATATTGAAAACAAACATGTTGGACACATATTATCCCAAGAGAAGTCATCATCTGGAGAACATGTGTCTCTATGAAGTGCTGCAGAACTACATTTATTCACGGAAAGCTGCAGAAGACATCAACAGTGGAAAATATAAAGTTGTTGGTGAAGAAGGATGTTTGGTGAAGCAAACCAAAGGAAGTTTGATAAATCACCGGAAGCTGAGTTGCGACACAACCGACAAGAAAGAATTTTACTACTTGGCTCTTTTACAGTTGTTTAAACCATGGCGTACAGAGGATGAACTACTGGGAGAATTCCAGAGCTATGAAGATTCTTTTAATGCTTGCAAAGACAGCATACAATGCAGTACATTCTCAACTTATCTGCAAATGTTAAATGAAGAAATAGAACAGGAAACTACAATTGCAGCAGAAATAGCTAGAGACAGTTCTCAGGACAGCCAAAGTTCAGGAACATACAGTCAAGATCCCCTAGGACAACCAATCGTTGAAAATGAAGCATCAATAGCCATGAATGAAGTGGAAACGGCTATGAATCAAGCTCAAGAAGAATTTATAGACTTACAAAATTTGGAAAGACAACTGAATCAAGAGCAGCAACACATTTATGAAGAGATCAAAAACAAAATTGATCACGGATTTCTACATATAAAAAAAGAGTGCTCATGCACATCATTTCATCCAATCAGGATGTATGTAAGCGGACAAGCTGGCACTGGAAAAAGTTTCCTAATTAAAGTCATCAGAAGCTACCTAAAGCAAAAAACGGATTCTACTTTGTCTTGTGTGGTTACTGCTCCAACTGGGTTAGCAGCATATAACATAAAAGGAATCACCTTACATCGTTTGCTAATGTTACCAGTGGAGCATGAGAACAAAATACAATTCAACAAGCTAACTGGAGAAGCATCCTTGGAAGTTTCAAGAGTATTGAAGAAGATGCAAGTTCTCATTATTGATGAGGTGAGCATGGTATCAAACTTAATGCTTGCCTTTGTGCATTTAAGAATGCAGCAAATTTTGAAGACAGACTATGACGTGTTATTTGGTGGAAAACACGTCATAGTTTTTGGGGATCTTTTGCAACTTACTCCAGTTAAAGGACAACCAGTGTTTAATACTGTGACACATGAAGACACGAAGAAGTCATTGGGAAGCATCGGAAATACAAATATTTGGTCTTTCTTTGAGTACAAGGAACTTACAACTAATATGAGGCAAGCAAACGATGAAGAATATGGAAGTATTCTGAAAGATATCAGAATTGGACTACTCACAGAAGTTGGGAAAAAAGCATTACAGAGTCGGCTGCTACATAATTTATTTCCAAAGGAAGAAATAGTTGCAGAGAAAATATACAAGAATATTGCAGAAAACAAAAGTGTCATCTGCTTAATGCCAACTCTACGTGAATGCTCAATATTTAATGAGGAGCTTTTGAAATTGGAAAAGGAAGAGATCAGGAAATTGGAAGCAGTGGACAAAATTGAGGATGGAAGAATTACTGTCACAGTAACAGGCAAACTGAAAAATAAATTGGACTCACTAGAGAAGAACATCTCCAAAACAGCAGGATTAGAAAAAAATCTATATGTTTGCATGAACTGTAGAGTATTTTTAAGGAGAAATTTGGATGTTGAGAAAGGCTTAGTGAATGGAGCGATGGGAAGAGTTGTGGGTTTTATTAATTATCAGAAAAAAGAAGGAATTGAATGTTTACAGATAAAATTTGATCAGATAGATGAAGTTAAAGATATTTGTCGTTGTACAGTTCGTTTTATGCTTGTGAAAGACTTATATGTACGTAGGAAGCAGTTTCCGTTTTCTCTAGCAAATGCTGTAACTATCCACAAGTCTCAAGGATTGACTGTTGTTGGACTTGGCCCTTCTGGCAGGTTCACCCCTGGACTTTTTGGCTTTTTATTGGTGACTTGGTATGGTGATTGTTTGGTCTCTGCGCACTTTCCCTGTGTCCCAGGGTAAAGTGCGTGCGTGCTCTGAGTGCATGTGGTGAGATAGGCCTGCCCTCCCATAGGAATGCATGGGGAATGTATGTGTCCCTAGTAGTTCCTGATGCGTGGGGTGTGCAGGCCCGAGTTTGGTATGTGCGGACTCGTGGGAGTGAATGCTGCGCGATGATGTGTGCGGCGTGCATGTACCTAGTGTGGAAGTGCCACTTCTAGAAGTGGGCACTTCTGTGTGCAGTGTGTCTGTCGCGTGATTGGCTGGTCATGTCATGTGACGGGCTAGGGATTCCCCAGTGTCAGGATGGGTCACCCAGTGGTGAATGGGGAGATCAGCAGCTAGATGGGTGGGAGGAGTCCACCTGGGTCCTGAATAGGACAGGGTTTTCCAAACACAATGCTGGCCCCGCCCCCTGTGGTGCGACTGACGACCCTAGCCCTGCCAGTGAATAGAGGGAGGGGCTGAGCACATCAAGGGTGCTCCCCAACCAGCTGCGACTGGTTTTCCCCCTCACCCTGAACCCAGAACAAAGGGTTTGCCTGTATAAAAATGGGGCTGTGTCCCCACAGAAACTGTTCTCTGCCAGGATCCTACCTGAGGGGGGCTGCTGCTGCTGCTGGACCGGAGGACCGCCACTTGGACTACCTCCCTGCCTGGAGGCCCAGTGAGCTGGCTCTGGGTCCAGCCTTGCCCCCACCCCTGCCTTGCTGTGTGCAGGGGAGACTTTTTGCTGGACTTTGTTATTATCCTGCTTAAAGCGCGGGGAGCGCTTTATTTGTCCCTAAAGCACTGGGAGCGCTTGATTTGTGGGACCTAGCGCCTGGGAGCGCTTTTTGGCAACCTTTGAGGGGTAGCGCTTCTGTTTCCCTGCAGCCTGGGGCTGCGCGCATTTTGAAAAGGGGATTCCCCCGCTTTTGGTGCTTATTTATAACGGGTGCCCACCCCGCGTTCTGGTAGCCTCTGGTGCCTTTAATTTATAGCGGGTGCCCACCCCGCTTATCTCCTCCTCTTTGACGTTCATACGAAGGCGGGAGCCCACCCCGCACTTCGGTGTAAGGAGAAGATCACCGCCGCGGCCGGGCTCGAAGGAAGTCAGGCAGGCCGGGGGCGGGACGCCGGGACAACCGGAAGTAGGAGGGCGGGAGCCTACCCCGCCTCCTTCCGAAAGACTCGCGGTTGTTTTCTGGGCCCCGGAGCAGGCAGGAGCCGACCCTGCGCCCCGGTGCCCTCACCCGAGCAGAGAAGAGGACGGGAGCAGCGCCGCCGGAGGGGAACAGGAAGCCTCCCGCCGCGTCCAGAGACCGCCTCGTTGCTCCGGTGAGTGAGGGGAGGGTGCCCGGGGCCGCCTGTTCTGTTACGGAGCGCTGGTGCGCTCCAACGGGGCTCGCACTAACTAACGAGCCTGCAACGCCCCCCCCCCAGTTATCGCAGAGCCAGCAAGGTTCAGGGGGCCATCTGTGGGAGTAGAGCCTGCGAGGCTCACGAGTCCCCCGTGTGGGACTTCAACGACGGGGAGCCTTGGTCAGTTTGGAGCCGCGCTCGGCTCTACAACGTGTCTGGGAGGCATTTCCTGACCAGCGGAGCGGCCCCGGAAGGCAGCGGGCCGCTCCCACGGACACGGGGGCATTCTTGCTACAGAGCCCACGAGGCTCCAACGTTGGCCCCCATTGTACAATTTAGAGCGTTGCACGCTCCCAACGACCGGGGGCATTTTGATAGAGTCTGTGAGACTCCAACAAGGGGCACATTGTTTCTTGAGCCACGGAGGCTCTAGGGGGGCATTCCTAGTTGTTTGAGCCCACGAGGCGCCTCCATTGTCGGAGGACACCCCGAGCCCAGAGAGGGCTCAGGAGGCACGCCGGTGCCAGGTTCCTTTCCCCCAGCTGCCCAGCACTTAGTGGGCAGCTGCCACGTTTAGGTTGTGCCCCGGTACACTTTGGCTGGCGCAGCTTGCGCAGCCTTGCCCCTGACATTGGGACACAGGGCGTCCTTGCCCCTACTAGGCCAGTTGACCCAGGGACTGCCACAGTAGTGGCTAATGTGAGTTTTGGCGCCATTGTACCTTTTCTGCACCTCTGAATGTGTTTATGCGTCATGTGCTTTGCTTTACACCTCTGAATGTTATGCATCATGTGTTTATGTGCTTAGACCCCTACAGGTATTGTGATACTTAGGTGGTTGTTTTCTCCCTAGTACAGGTGGTGCTAGTGAGGTCCTGATTCCCTGCGCAATATTTTCCTAAGGTGGTTAGGGTTGCGTAGGTGGTACTTACCTGATACCAGTAGTTACTGGTTGTGTGCTACATATGTTATTTTATACTACAGTATTATTCCTATGTTCTAAAAAGTGCTAATTCCGGACAGGGGTCCATGTGGCCCTGTCCCCTGTACATATAACCCCTTGTAAATTCTGCCCGTGCCTGTTGGCACATTGTAGAGTGTGTGTTTTTATCTAATGTGTTGTGTATAATACAAAGGTTATTTTTATAGAATACCTTGTGTGGAGTTTCCTTTGTGGTGGGCCTTGGGTGTTGTTGCTGGGTGCGCGCGCAAACGCTTTACACATCGCCTCAGGGATAAGCCTGTCTGCTCGTGCCAAGCTACCAAGGGGGTGAGCAGGGGTTATCTTTGGCGTGTAACTTCCTTGCCCTGACTAGAGTGGTGGTTTCTGCCTGACTTTGGCGCAAGCCTTAGCCAACCAGAAATCGCCATTTCTAACATTGGTGGGGACGGGAGATCAGCGCCAGACAGACAGTCGCTCGACATATGTGTCCTTTGATAGCCTCAGGGGGATGGAGTGGAAATCCCCAGAAGTCCTGGAGTGCCAGGCAATTATTCCACCAAAGGTTCTAGGCCGGAGGTTGGAAGGCCAGGTTCGGGATCAGCCTGACCTGAAGGGTGGGACGTCTGTAACCAGCGTCCCGACCAGTTCTTCTTCCAGAGGTACCGCCCCAGTTGGTAGGGAGCAGGGCTCTGGAAGGGGGTGCAGAGGGTGGGAGAGCCCACCTCTGCCCCCGGTACAACCTGAGGGGTTAAACCCTGGGTTGGGATGGCGTTCTAGGTGTACCCCTCGCCAGAGGAGGAGGAACCCTAGGAGAAGAGGTAGGGGGAGGAGAGCTTTCCCTGAGACTCCTGGTCCGCCTGAGGGTGTAGACCCTAGGCTGGAGAACCAGTGGCAGTCTAGTCCTGTCTTTCAGAGAGGAAGAGTGGAGAATGGCCGCTATGTGCCAGGGGTTACTACCCCCCACTCTGTGGTTAGGCAAAGACCAGTGGCACCTGGGTGGCCTAGGGCCTGGTCTTGGCCGCGGACAGCTTGGGAGTACCAGTGGGGTAGCCCAGTTGGTCCAGACAGTGGTGTTAAAAAGAATTCCATGGGTTCACCGTGGCGTAGAACCGGAGGGTGTCCATGCAGTTGCGGGCCCGCGTCCGTGTTCTATCGCCCCAAGCAGGGAAGTCCATCACGGTGGTGATTGGTCTGCCCTGCGTTTTGGCTGGAAGGGGGTTGTGTTGGACTTGGCCCTTCTGGCAGGTTCACCCCTGGACTTTTTGGCTTTTTATTGGTGACTTGGTATGGTGATTGTTTGGTCTCTGCGCACTTTCCCTGTGTCCCAGGGTAAAGTGCGTGCGTGCTCTGAGTGCATGTGGTGAGATAGGCCTGCCCTCCCATAGGAATGCATGGGGAATGTATGTGTCCCTAGTAGTTCCTGATGCGTGGGGTGTGCAGGCCCGAGTTTGGTATGTGCGGACTCGTGGGAGTGAATGCTGCGCGATGATGTGTGCGGCGTGCATGTACCTAGTGTGGAAGTGCCACTTCTAGAAGTGGGCACTTCTGTGTGCAGTGTGTCTGTCGCGTGATTGGCTGGTCATGTCATGTGACGGGCTAGGGATTCCCCAGTGTCAGGATGGGTCACCCAGTGGTGAATGGGGAGATCAGCAGCTAGATGGGTGGGAGGAGTCCACCTGGGTCCTGAATAGGACAGGGTTTTCCAAACACAATGCTGGCCCCGCCCCCTGTGGTGCGACTGACGACCCTAGCCCTGCCAGTGAATAGAGGGAGGGGCTGAGCACATCAAGGGTGCTCCCCAACCAGCTGCGACTGGTTTTCCCCCTCACCCTGAACCCAGAACAAAGGGTTTGCCTGTATAAAAATGGGGCTGTGTCCCCACAGAAACTGTTCTCTGCCAGGATCCTACCTGAGGGGGGCTGCTGCTGCTGCTGGACCGGAGGACCGCCACTTGGACTACCTCCCTGCCTGGAGGCCCAGTGAGCTGGCTCTGGGTCCAGCCTTGCCCCCACCCCTGCCTTGCTGTGTGCAGGGGAGACTTTTTGCTGGACTTTGTTATTATCCTGCTTAAAGCGCGGGGAGCGCTTTATTTGTCCCTAAAGCACTGGGAGCGCTTGATTTGTGGGACCTAGCGCCTGGGAGCGCTTTTTGGCAACCTTTGAGGGGTAGCGCTTCTGTTTCCCTGCAGCCTGGGGCTGCGCGCATTTTGAAAAGGGGATTCCCCCGCTTTTGGTGCTTATTTATAACGGGTGCCCACCCCGCGTTCTGGTAGCCTCTGGTGCCTTTAATTTATAGCGGGTGCC
Source organism: Triturus cristatus (assembly GCF_964204655.1). NCBI lineage: Eukaryota > Metazoa > Chordata > Amphibia > Caudata > Salamandridae > Triturus > Triturus cristatus. The sequence goes on from NC_140589.1 coordinate 42,782,528, forward strand.
CACCCCGCTTATCTCCTCCTCTTTGACGTTCATACGAAGGCGGGAGCCCACCCCGCACTTCGGTGTAAGGAGAAGATCACCGCCGCGGCCGGGCTCGAAGGAAGTCAGGCAGGCCGGGGGTGGGACGCCGGGACAACCGGAAGTAGGAGGGCGGGAGCCTACCCCGCCTCCTTCCGAAAGACTCGCGGTTGTTTTCTGGGCCCCGGAGCAGGCAGGAGCCGACCCTGCGCCCCGGTGCCCTCACCCGAGCAGAGAAGAGGACGGGAGCAGCGCCGCCGGAGGGGAACAGGAAGCCTCCCGCCGCGTCCAGAGACCGCCTCGTTGCTCCGGTGAGTGAGGGGAGGGTGCCCGGGGCCGCCTGTTCTGTTACGGAGCGCTGGTGCGCTCCAACGGGGCTCGCACTAACTAACGAGCCTGCAACGCCCCCCCCCCAGTTATCGCAGAGCCAGCAAGGTTCAGGGGGCCATCTGTGGGAGTAGAGCCTGCGAGGCTCACGAGTCCCCCGTGTGGGACTTCAACGACGGGGAGCCTTGGTCAGTTTGGAGCCGCGCTCGGCTCTACAACGTGTCTGGGAGGCATTTCCTGACCAGCGGAGCGGCCCCGGAAGGCAGCGGGCCGCTCCCACGGACACGGGGGCATTCTTGCTACAGAGCCCACGAGGCTCCAACGTTGGCCCCCATTGTACAATTTAGAGCGTTGCACGCTCCCAACGACCGGGGGCATTTTGATAGAGTCTGTGAGACTCCAACAAGGGGCACATTGTTTCTTGAGCCACGGAGGCTCTAGGGGGGCATTCCTAGTTGTTTGAGCCCACGAGGCGCCTCCATTGTCGGAGGACACCCCGAGCCCAGAGAGGGCTCAGGAGGCACGCCGGTGCCAGGTTCCTTTCCCCCAGCTGCCCAGCACTTAGTGGGCAGCTGCCACGTTTAGGTTGTGCCCCGGTACACTTTGGCTGGCGCAGCTTGCGCAGCCTTGCCCCTGACATTGGGACACAGGGCGTCCTTGCCCCTACTAGGCCAGTTGACCCAGGGACTGCCACAGTAGTGGCTAATGTGAGTTTTGGCGCCATTGTACCTTTTCTGCACCTCTGAATGTGTTTATGCGTCATGTGCTTTGCTTTACACCTCTGAATGTTATGCATCATGTGTTTATGTGCTTAGACCCCTACAGGTATTGTGATACTTAGGTGGTTGTTTTCTCCCTAGTACAGGTGGTGCTAGTGAGGTCCTGATTCCCTGCGCAATATTTTCCTAAGGTGGTTAGGGTTGCGTAGGTGGTACTTACCTGATACCAGTAGTTACTGGTTGTGTGCTACATATGTTATTTTATACTACAGTATTATTCCTATGTTCTAAAAAGTGCTAATTCCGGACAGGGGTCCATGTGGCCCTGTCCCCTGTACATATAACCCCTTGTAAATTCTGCCCGTGCCTGTTGGCACATTGTAGAGTGTGTGTTTTTATCTAATGTGTTGTGTATAATACAAAGGTTATTTTTATAGAATACCTTGTGTGGAGTTTCCTTTGTGGTGGGCCTTGGGTGTTGTTGCTGGGTGCGCGCGCAAACGCTTTACACATCGCCTCAGGGATAAGCCTGTCTGCTCGTGCCAAGCTACCAAGGGGGTGAGCAGGGGTTATCTTTGGCGTGTAACTTCCTTGCCCTGACTAGAGTGGTGGTTTCTGCCTGACTTTGGCGCAAGCCTTAGCCAACCAGAAATCGCCATTTCTAACAACTGTAGATTGTGCATTTGTGAACATTGGTTCAACTGTGTTCAAAGAAGGTATGGCATATGTAGCTTTGTCACGAGTCAAAACATTATCAGGTTTATTCATGATAGACTTTGATGACTCAAAAGTTAGTGCTGATACAAACTGTGTAAAGGAGTATAATAGATTAAGAAGAAGCTATGCTCCTCATTTAGGTCAGTATCCTGTGTTGGAGAAACGTGTAGTTTCTCGTAAAAGGAGAAATGAGAATATCTGTAATGAAGATATAGAGAAGAGGAAAAAAAAGAGGAGTGATGTAATTGCAAGCAAAAAGAAAAAGGACAATGAAGAACAGGTTGTAGGATGTCATTTTGAAAATAGCTCTGGTGTCAACTGCTACGCTAATGTAGTGCTGAATGTTGCATTTTATCTGGAAAGTTTGCAAGAGCAGATAATAGTAAATCAGGGAAAAAGATTCTGTTCAGAGCTGAGTCTCCTTTTTCAAAAGCTGAGTAAAGATAAAACTCAAATAGAAAGTGCTACTGATATTAGAAAACTTTTAGATGTATGTTCAGGACGAACACAGTTTTCTCAAAATGAACAGCAAGATGCACACGAATTTTTGATGTATTTTCTTCAGGTAGTGGAAGAAGAAGGAGTTCCCATTGACATTTTTTTTGGTCTCTCTTATAAATGGGAACATAGTTGTGATAATTGTTATAATATATGTGGCTCTATTGTTGATAATGAAAGGTTTATTTATTTGACATTGCCAGAGAGTAAAACAGTCACTTTTGCAAAATTAGTTAAAGATGCTAATCATAGCATGAAATGTGGTGAGTGTAATTCTGACATGTTTTCAACATTAATTTTAAGGGAATACGGACAGTATGTAATTTTAATGATGCAACGATGTAGAGCTGATGGTTCAAAATTGGATACTTTAATAAAGAAGTTTACAGGACAGCAATTATCAATTTCAGGAAAAACTTTTGTAACTGTTGCAATAATTTTCCATGATGGACCTACTGTTACTTCTGGACATTACACAGTTTATCTAAAATGTGAAAAAGGCTGGACACTGTGTAATGATTCCCAATTGATTTTCAAACAACGTTTGCCTTTTGATTTAGCAAATTCCTATCTAATCTTCCTGAAACCTAAATTTTAGAGAGACTTGGCAAGATCTGGACAAAATAATTTTACCATTTTACTGGATTACCATTGCAATTTTGTAGAAAAAATATTTTTAAAATTATCATTTGGCCTAAAGGAAAGATAACCAATTGTAATGTGGACTTTTTAAATTTTTAATGCAATTTAGAAAAACCAATAATTTTTAGATAATCGGTAACTTCTGCATATTTTAAATTTTGGAATGCTATTGGACTGCCATTGGAAATTTTTTCAAAAATGATTTAAAAAATTACTATTTGGCCATGTGGAAAAGTAAGCAATTCTATTGTGGACTAAATAAATTATTCAAAAAATTTTCGTGAACCAAAATGTTACAGAGAATCGGTGAGATCTGGACAGATTAAACTTTAGAATTTTAATGGATTTCCCTTGGAAATTTATTCCAAAAAAAAAGAAAAAAAATACTATTTGGCCTAAAGGAAATGAAATCAGATGTATTTTGGAGTTATTTGAGATATAATATTGTGATTATACTTCTGAAACAAACATATCAGACGGTATTTTAAAGAAATAAGTATTGTTTTTAGATGATATTTTTTTAGAATAATATGCATTTCTGTAATGATAAGTTTAAGTGAGAAGAGATTCTGGGCTTTTTTAATACAATCTTTGAGATTGTTATTTTTTTTTGCCCGCTGTAAAATGATGAATGCAATTGCTTTCACAATTTATAGTGAAATGCAATATATTCTGAAAACAGCAAAAATAAGGCAAAAATATTTTTTTGAAAAAAATGTAAATATGTATACTGTATTATAAATTGTTAAAAAAATATTAATACTTTTTTCTTTTTTTTCAGATCGATATAGAAAATTTTCGAAAACTACAACCATTTTTAAAACTATTTTTTAAAAAAACAAATGAATAAATATTTTTTTGAGTGAGTATGGTAAGTCAATAATAATAATTGTAGTCTCTCAAGGACCTTGTAATTTGATAATTGATTTTTAGTGTTTTTTTTAAAAAATAAAAAAAAAGTACGCGCACCGTACGCGTACGGTAAAAAAAAAAAAAAAAAAGGTTTTAAAAAACATATGTAAAAAAAAGATGAAAGATAAGGTTGGCTCTTAAAAGAACCGTTGTGTTCATGCAGGGACAGAGGAAAGAAAGATTGGGAATATTAGACGGTACGACAAGTGTGCTGATCTATTTTACTGTTCACCAGGGAAACACTGGTCTCCCTATAAGTAATTAGATCGTGACAAGTGGCGCACCGTACTTCAACCCTCGCAAACCGAGGGTTAATTTCCAGAGGGCCAGCAAAAGGAGATTCTCCCCCCACAGATGAAGGGCTCACCTGACCTGCAGAAGAAGGAGTCAGCCCTGCAGATGATGGTCCAGGCTGAGCTGCTGTGGATGTACTGGCTCGTCTTTCTGAAGAGTTACCTCCAAAAAGATGACCATGTGTCCTTCTGTGTACATCCTGGAGGTGTCTCTTCATGGTGTGATTCCCAAAGGAATACTTCCTGTCAGGATTACCTCTAGAAAGTACACGCTGACACAGCCTGCAAGTAACTAAGGGTGCATTCACCTTTTGCTGGCCTTCTGGAAAAGTAAAATAATCCCAAACATAAGAAGGCTTTTGTTTCCTCGATCTCTGCCTCAAGACAGTGCTGCTGGTGCTAGCCTCACTCTCAGAAGAGCTCTGCTGTTCTGCCATCGTATCCCAAAGACAAACCAGCTCCTTCTCCCAAGGGATCACAAGCAGAAATGAGGGGAATGGGTGTGGTGTAGGAGAGTTCTAGAACTGAAAGTAGTTTCAACCAATCAAAAGTTGTGTTTCAAGATCACATGACCTACCGTACGCTTACGGTACGCTTACGGTACGCTTACGGCAAAAAGTACGCGTGCGCGTAAAAAAGACACGCGCTTGCGCGCATGCGCATAACAGTCACTCCCAGGCACTTCCGCGTAACGTGCGCGTGTGGCGTAAGCGCGCACGCGTCCCACGCGCAGTACGCGCGGCTACGCGAAGTGCGTAACTATACGCAAGCAGCGTAGATAGATTGCGGACGTTGCGTAAACCGTACGCTTACCGTGAGCTTACGGTACGCGTACTATAAAAAAAAAAAAAAAAAAAAAAAAAATCTGGTAATAAATTTTACATGTTTATTTTAAAAAATATATTAAAAAAAAATATTTAAGGATTTTAAAAATTTAAGCATAGTCTTTATAAAATGAAAGAAAATTAAATTAAAAATATGTTTGAAAAAAATGAAGAATAAAAAAAAAAATTAGCATTTAAAAAACCTTGCAAATTCACTGAAAAAACCATGGGTTTCACACACGTTATAGTTAGGAATTAGCATTTAAAAAACCTTAGAAATTCACTGAAAAAACCATAGGTTTCACACACGTTATAGTTAGGAATTAGCATTTAAAAAACCTTAGAAATTCAGTGAAAAAACCATAGGTTTCACACATGTTATAGTTAGCTGGACATTTTACTCGTAAAAAACCAATGAAATTGCCCCGTTATAGTTAGTTCAGCTAACTATAACTCACGCGCCCGCAATGCACTGCTGATGACGTCACATATTACATCACTCATGACATGGTCAGTGACATCACTCATGACATCACTGATGACATCTCAAATGACATCACTGATGACATCACTGATGACATCATCCTTGTGATAGAGTGGCAGACCTCCTCTCACCCTAATATAACCTTTGATACACACATTCAAAAATAGAGACTAAAATTTTCAAAAAAATGGACATACCAATACCAGTTACAACAACCTCTTCAGTAATTCTAAGATCCACATACACATCCACTCATTCACCAACAGTCCTATACAGTCACTCATACATGTACTCACTCATCATATGTACTCATACACCTATACATCCTGTTACATAATGCCACTCATCCATAGAGTTACTCACACACATAGTCACTCATGCTAATAAAGAATCAAACATACATTTACTTGCATATACAGTTATACACACACCACCATACTTACTTCTACGGAAACTTACACATACTTAGTCTTTTAAACAATCACTTATAGAAACACATACTTATTCATACAGGAACTCTTTCAATCTCTCCCTCTCACATATACCCACTTATATACACCAATAGTCACATATACTAGTTTAAAACATATGTAGTTACTCCTGAAGACACTATTGGGACAGTCATTCACTCACTAACACACCCATACACACACTCATCCACCCATACAGTCCTGCACACATGCTGTCTTCAACACATACAAACAGTGAGTCACTCATTCATGCACCTATGCACTACGTAATACCCCCCACCGAACCATACAGACACTCAGACTGATACTCAAAAAAACAACTACTAACCTATATAGACACCCATGTAGCTACTCACCAACCCATGCAGCCACTTATACACAAAGTGAGAGATACACTTAATCAGTCAGTTACACAATCAATTTTTTAAAAACAAATCATCCATTTAGACACTTATATACCCATTTATTCTTCCATCGACCTTGAGATATACATATATAAAACAAATTTAATTTTCAGAAAAACACACATTCACTGGATGATGTCATCAGTGATGTCATCAGTGATGTCATTTGAGATGTCATCAGTGATGTCATGAGTGATGTCACTGACCATGTCATGAGTGATGTAATATGTGACGTCATCAGCAGTGCATTGCGGGCGCGTGAGTTATAGTTAGCTGAACTAACTATAACGGGGCAATTTCATTGGTTTTTTACGAGTAAAATGTCCAGCTAACTATAACATGTGTGAAACCTATGGTTTTTTCACTGAATATATATATATATATATCACTTAAAAAACCATAGATTTCACACATGTTATAGTTAGCTGGACATTTCACTCGTAAAAAACCATTGAAATTCCCCCGTTATAGTTAGTTCAGATACCTATAACTCAATCCACTGCTGATGACGTCACATATTACATCACTCATGACATGGTCAGTTGCATCACTCATGACATCACTGATGACATCATCCTTGTGATAGAGTGGCGGCCGCGCGAGTTATAGTTATCTGAACTAACTATAACAGGGGAATTTCAATGGTTTTTTACGAGTGAAATGTCCAGCTAACTATAACATGTGTGAAATCTATGGTTTTTTAAGTGAATTTGCAATGTTTTTTAAATGCTAATTCCTAACTATAACGTGTGTGAAACCTATGGTTTTTTAAGTGAATTTGTACGGCTTTTTAAATGCTAAGTTATGTATGTTTTATTATATTTTTTATAATATTTTTTTTTTAAGGTTTTTCACCGTGCGCGCAGGGTGCTCGCACGGTGCTCGCACGGTGCGCGCACCCCGCGATTTTTTGAAAACAAAATAAAAAAACATTTTCTCCCTTCGGGGTCCTTTAGGGACCCCCAGACAAAGCTAGGGGGTCAGGAACTCTCTACCCTGCCCCCTTTTCACGTTCGCCACCTTCCTTTTTCACTCTCGCACTGAAAACAAACAAAATGGCGCCGACACTTCCTGATTTCGACTGATTCAAACGTTGACTGACATGAAACCACCAATCAGAATTACACTCGCGCACGTTGGGGTGCTCGCACGGTGCGCGCACGGTGCGCGGCTATAGATATGTATGTGCTTTTAACTGCAATTTTCTCAGGATCTACTGAACAGATTGACTCCATATATGCAAAAGGCACATCCCTGAGCTGAGGACTACCTCTTTGCCAAATTTCAAGTAATTCTGTTCAGCCGTTCGGGCTGTACCTTGGACTAAAGGTCCCTATGGAAAATTGCATGTGGAAAACGCGTTTTGGGACCCCCCTTTTTTCTCAGCCCCGCTTGACGAATACCCCCGAGATTTTCAGGGTAGGAGCGGAGCGCCCCACTTATTTTGAAAATTTCGCGAGGATTCGTCAACCGGCGCCAAAGTTATTTCAAATAGAATGTTGCGGATTTCCTATGGAAACACGGTCCTAACTATAACTATCTACCGCCAGTAGATTATATATATATATATATATATATATATATATATATATATATATATATATATAAATATATATTTGTGTGTGTGTGTCTTCAAGGTACATATACAAAGTTAAGTATAGTAAATGTATAGTTTAGTTCCTGATATTTTTGTTGTCTATGGGTTTTTTCAGTGAATCTCTACATTCTTTTAATACTATTTTCTGACCATAACGTCCCTGTAGCCTTGTTTTTTTTCTGTGAATATATATCTGTGTAAGTGTGTGTGTGTGCGTGTGTGTGTGTGTGTGTGTGCGGGTGCGTGAGTGTGTCTTCAAAGTGCACATGCAAAGTCAAGTATATTAAATCTATAATTACGTTCCTGAAAGTTTTGTTGTTAACTTTCTTTCTACAATATTTTTATTGCTCGTTATTTTTGGGGTCAATATTCTGACATCCAAATGGTGAAGAATAGGATATTCAAGAATGTGGTTATTTCGGCACAGGGCTTTGTCCCAAAGAAGGCAAACAGAGACTTCAGCCTTGTTTGCCAACCACTCTGACTGGGAGAAGGCTGCTTGGTAACACACCTGAAAGTTGACAAAGCGTGCAGCTGGTCAGGTGCTGCGGATTGTGAGCAGAAATGGTGAAGCGCTGTGTTAGGACTGGCCTCCTTGTGCTACTGAAGTGCTCAGACAAGTCCTATCTACTTGGGAAGCAAGTTGGGCCACAGATAATTGTGTTCAAAGCCCTCACACTGGAATGTTCAGTAGCCTCTAGTTTTTGAGATGCTTAGAAGCTCATTACATTCCCAGACCAGGTGGAAAAGAGAAAATGTGTGTCTGGACGAGCCCTCCCCTACCTAACGTCTTCCAGTTTGTGGGTAGACAGTTGGTAGCGCCTAGAAGCAGGGCCACCGCAAGAGACTACCGCCTGGTGAAAGAGTGAGCAACCAGACTGACTGTATTAGAAATACCTCTAGACTCGGATTCAATGCTAAATTCTGCTAGAGAAGTGCATATCACTGAATGAAATCCTGCCATAGACAACTGAGACCTTCATCCTTCATCGAGCATCATTAATCAGGCTAATAGTAGCCTCTGTTATTTAAGATGCAAGAGACGAAAGTTGACCACTTGGAGGCAAACACTGTTTAATAAACGTTTGCACTTATTCAAGTGCTTTGAATACAAGATACTGATAAAGGACACCTGTGTAAAAGTGCAGATTCTCCTGTGCAGCTGTGAAGGAGTGCCTAGTAAAGATAAGGATACGAATATATGCAGTCTCTTTTCTCACTGTTTATTTTCACAGTCATTTAAGCTCCACCATTCCCTTAATTCTGCTCAAACAAACAGGAAATGCCTATTACCACTCCAATTAAGTCCAATTAATAAGCAGGACACCCTCTGTGAATGCCACCTCTTTGCTTGGTGAGCTTCTACAGTTCAAAGCCCATGTGCAAACTTAAACATCAGAAACAACAGCAACAAATCCCAAAAGTATACATAATGCGCCCTCCTGTCGGTGTCCAGGGCCCATCCGCGATGTCCATCCATTGTCCAAATAGTAGTCACCGATGTGAATTCCAGGTTCTGTTAGCTCAGTTATCTACTTGATTAGTTGAGGCCATCACTAGAAACAACCATAGCATGTATTGACCTCAGTTCCAGAGTGGGATGTTTATAGTGGCGGGATAACATTCACCTCCTTGTCTTTAATGCAATCAAGACTCTAATCCCAACTGGCTAGGAAAATTTCATTACAAGACCGAGGCCATATTATGCATGTTCAAAACATAAGAACTGCTGTCTTGCCTGCATGTTCTATAGGTACAGTAAAAAGTCTTAAAAGTTGTTGATACTCTCAACTCATCTGAAGACTTAGAGATATCTTCCAATTTAGCTCCTGCCCAAAATGCCTTTAGAGGCCATAACTCCACTCGTTGAATGTGATCCAAAATGAGTCGTGTTCGTCCCTGGCAATGCCAGTACCTCCTTACCCATCTTCTCAACGTAGTGGATGGTACTGGAGCGAAGGGTCTACGCAGAGATATGAACAATTGTGGGGCTGAGGTCCTTATACTTTAGTGACATCCACATATTGCTTGAGACACCTCACCATACATATCTTTGGATGTGAAGGGAAATTTGGGAACACCACATAAGAAGCAATGTTTCTTTGTGTGGCTTTTAATTTCAAAGTCTTGGAGAGAAGCTCATCTCAGAAATGTCCAAAGCCCTGACATCTGACAGCCTCTTAAAGGACACCAAACATAGCATCACCAGCAGACAGTAGTTATGTTATGTTATTTTATACAGATTTATATTATGTTATGTTATGCAGATTTGTCAAGCGCCCTATCACCCGCGAGGTTATCCTGGTGATGAGCCAGTGTGCATCTAGGCACACTTAGGGCCTAGTGAGACTACTCAAAAAGCCAGGTCTTCAACTTCTTGCGGAATTCAAGAAGTGAGGAGGAGGCTCTTATGTGTAGTGGCAGGTCGTTCCACACTTTAAGAGCGATGTAGAAGTCTCAACCGCCGGATCTGGTTTTCTGTATGTGTAGGATTTTTGCAAGTAGGAGTCCAGACAAGTAGATGTTTCTGAAGAGTTTGTGAGAGTAGATGCGATTGCTAAAGTACGCTGTTATGTAGTGCCTTGAAAGTGGGGGTGAGGAGTTTGAATTGTGCTCGTTTGTGAATGGGGACCCAGTGGAGTTCCTTCGCTTGTGGTCTGATTCTGATCGCTGAGTTCGAAATGGTCTGCAACCTTCTGGTAAGTTTTTTGTTGATCCTGGCAATGAGGGTGTTCCCGTAGTCCAACTCGCTTGTGGCCAGGGTGTGAGGGATGGTTTTCCAGGGGCTGAGTGGGAGTCATTTGACAATCTTCCTCAGCGTCTTCAGGGTACGGAAGCATGAGGCGGTGATGGCGTTGATTCGGGCGTTCATGCTGAGTTTGCTATCGATGATGATCTAGGGGTTTTTGCAGTGGGTGGGTGGGTCAGTCCAAGCTCTGTTGGCCACCAAGTGTAGTCCCACAGTGATGTGCTCTTTCCGAAGATCACGATTTCGCTCTTGTAGATGATCCGCTTTAGACACTTGCTCTTCATCCAGTGGGTGATTTCACTCATGCACGCATTGAACTTGATCTAGGTACTGGCATTTTGTCCATGAGGGAAAGAATGAGTTGTGTGTCGTTCCCTAGGAGAGGAATTTGATGTTGTGAGAGTGGATGATGCTGGCTAGAGGGATCATGAAGAGGGTCAGGCCCAGGATCCTTGTGGAACGCAGCAGATGAGGTCACCAGCGTCCGAGGTGTACGGTGCCAGGCAGATTGACGGGGTCCTTCCAGTCAGGAAGGAGCAGATCCATCGTAGTCCATGTCCTTGGATTCTGAGGTTGTGTAGATGATGGATGAGGATGGGGGGGAAACGGTGTCAAATGCTGCGGAGAGGTCCAGGAGGATAGGGCCTGAGTCATAAGGACGTTATCCATGGCGGCGATGAGGGCTGTTTCCGTGCTGTGCTTGGGCCTGAAACCAGAATGAGCTGTGTCAAAGTTGATGGTCATTGAGGTAATTGCAGTGGTGCCTGTTAATGATTTTCTCTAAGACTGAAACAGATTTAGTACTAGATGGTAATATTGGAAAATATGATATCAATGCACATCATGATATATGTACGTCTAGTAACAAACTTGCATCATGGTTGTTGAATTCATACGATATAAACTCCCCCTCAAGCCCAAGTCAGAAGCATGTGGTCAGGCAGGCCCTGCAACCTAGGCCTGAAGCACCTGATTGACAGATCACTGGTGGGGTGACATGTAAAATTAGACAAACGCACAAAGAGGAAAGCCCAGATCGATCCCACAGATGGGCAGCGACACCATAATGGTCTTGGGAGATTAGCCCCAATAAAACACATTTGGCCAGAGGAGCGCACGTTCCCAAAACACTAATTTATGAACACTCAACTAATCAGAACACAGCATGCACACTACAAGCAGTGATCAAACGCTCCCCATTCAGGACATTTGGGCGCCTGCTCACTGGCCCTGCATTATGTCAATGTAGGGTCAAAACCCACCTGTGCTCCTAATCAAAAGAACCAGATTTATGAACCCCATGGATGGGCCCAGATTTCTGTCTTCAAAGGAATGCACAAATCACTTTATGACTTTTCATGTAATGTATAAAATGACATTAGAAACTAATGTGCTTTGAGACAGTCTTCAGACCCCGACTCTGTCGGCTGCTCTTCTGGCCTCTACGTTCAATTAAACCAGCTGTTCCTGTTTTGCCAAAATACGTCTTGTCTTTTATTTCTTTAAGGTAAATCCACATTCAAGGAACATTTTTGCAAGCCAGCCAGGAGAGATTGGTTCATTGAGCCCATCTGCAGCTCAGACCAATCACAACGCTGCATTGCAGTGTTGTGATTTGTCAGGGGAGCCTGGAAGCCCCGTGCTTCCTGCTTCCTTTGCAGAGAAGACCTCAAGAAGAGGATGGGGGGAAGGCGGCTGCGGCTAGCCAGTAGGCCGACCGGCAGGTAAGTGTTTGCTTTGAATCCCCTCCCCTCCTCCTCCTCTACCCACTGCTGCTTCCTGGGAGCAGTCGCTCCTTCTCCTGTCCTTCTCCACTGTCAGAGTAGAAATTAGAATGATCTAAAAGCCTTGAAAAGTTAGAAGTAGACTAGTCTCATAAAAAGTTCCCAAACCATCATGGAGTCGCCTTTAAAACACATGCAAACTAGATTCCCTACGCAGGCTAATAAGCTAGATAAATGTACCCCTGAATCCCATGCACACACTAAGGGACACGCTTTCCCCTGGCTAGAGAGGGAAACCTTAGACACCAATATAATCAAACACACAAAGATGCACATTCAGACCAAATACACAGGACAGAAAAAGACTAAAAGAGAGGCACTGGCAGAACTGTGGTCCATCTTTGAGGTCAGCTACAGAAAACAACTCTATTGCATCAGACTCATGAAGAACTGCTGATTACTTTGGCTGGACTCAGTACAAGGACATTCTGGAAGAATTCAGACTGTTTTCTAACACTCAAGTAAACGTGGGAGAGTCAATACCCTTCTTCACCTTGCAAACAAAGGCGAATGCCGGCTGGTTACAAATAACCAGGTGGGAGATGATAAAGATGAGCAACAACACTGTGCTTGGCCTAAACGCTATCAAGGAAAAACTGAGAGCCATCTGCCTTATGGTGATGCAACATCAGTATGTGTTGGACTTGATGACTGTGATGGAGGGTGGGGTGTGTGCCAAAATTGGCGCATCCTGCTGTACTTTTCATCCCTGGAAATGACATAGGCAAGAGGACACTGACTCCTGCTATACACCAATTGCATTGTTTACAAGCTGACATGAAGAAGGAGGGAGGTACCCCTGAGCATAACTGGTTTATAGACTTGCTTTCCTGGTTCGCCTGATGGGTGACCACGCTGTGCCTGTTATTGCTTCCAATTGCTCCCCTTGTGCTTTTTTTGTGTGGTTTCCTACAAGTGGTGGTTTCCTGCTGTAGTCCTCAAATGAGGTTAAATGCAAGTGACTAGTAAATTAGAAATAAAAACACCAGCAACACTGCAAACATCGAACAATGTGACTGTCATGAAGTATGGGGTAAATGATGTAGCTGAAAATTCAACTAAGGGAAATGTTAATATTGGAAAACACAATATGAATGCAGATCATGATATATGTACGTATAATAACAAACTTGCATTATCGTTGTTGAAGTCACGCGATTCGACCTCTCCCTGAAGCCCGAGTCAGATGTAGGTGGTCAGGGAGGCCCTGCAACCTCGGCCTGAAGCAACTGATTGACAGATCACAGGTGGGGTGACATGTAACCCTTAGACAAAAGCGCAAAAAGGAAAGCCCATATAGATCCCACAGATAGGCAGCAACACCACAAGGGTTTTAGGAGATTAGCCTCAATAAAACACGTTTGCCCGGAGGGGTGCGCGTTCTCACAACACCATAAAGTCAGATGCCACAATAAGTTAGTAACACTCAGCCAAAAAGAACACAGCATGCACGCTACACAGTGATTAAGCAATCCCCATCCCGAACATCTGGACACATACGCACTGGCCCTGCATTTTGTCCATGCAGGGTCAAGACCCACCTGTGCTCCTAATCAAAAGAACCAGATTTATGAACCCCATGGATGGGCCCAGATTTCTGTCTTCAAAGGAATGCACAAATCACTTTATGACTTTTCATGTAATGTATAAAATGACATTAGAAACTAATGTGCTTTGAGACAGTCTTCAGACCCCGACTCTGTCGGCTGCTCTTCTGGCCTCTACGTTCAATTAAACCAGCTGTTCCTGTTTTGCCAAAATACGTCTTGTCTTTTATTTCTTTAAGGTAAATCCACATTCAAGGAACATTTTGGCAAGCCAGCCAGGAGAGATTGGTTCATTGAGCCCATCTGCAGCTCAGACCAATCACAACGCTGCATTGCAGTGTTGTGATTTGTCAGGGAAGCCTGGAAGCCCCGTGCTTCCTGCTTCCTTTGCAGAGAAGACGTCAAGAAGAGGATGGGGGGAAGGCGGCTGCGGCTAGCCAGTAGGCCGACCGGCAGGTAAGTGTTTGCTTTGAATCCCCTCCCCTCCTCCTCCTCTACCCACTGCTGCTTCCTGGGAGCAGTCGCTCCTTCTCCTGTCCTTCTCCACTGTCAGAGTAGAAATTAGAATTATCTAAAAGCCTTGAAAAGTTAGAAGTAGACTAGTCTCATAAAAAGTTCCCAAACCATCATGGAGTCGCCTTTAAAACACATGCAAACTAGATTCCCTACGCAGGCTAATAAGCTAGATAAATGTACCCCTGAATCCCATGCACACACTAAGGGACACGCTTTCCCCTGGCTAGAGAGGGAAACCTTAGACACCAATATAATCAAACACACAAAGATGCACATTCAGACCAAATACACAGGACAGAAAAAGACTAAAAGAGAGGCACTGGCAGAACTGTGGTCCATCTTTGAGGTCAGCTACAGAAAACAACTCTATTGCATCAGACTCATGAAGAACTGCTGATTACTTTGGCTGGACTCAGTACAAGGACATTCTGGAAGAATTCAGACTGTTTTCTAACACTCAAGTAAACGTGGGAGAGTCAATACCCTTCTTCACCTTGCAAACAAAGGCGAATGCCCGCTGGTTACAAATAACCAGGTGGGAGATGATAAAGATGAGCAACAACACTGTGCTTGGCCTAAAAGCTATCAAGGAAGAACTGAGAGCCATCTGCCTTATGGTGATGCAACATCAGTATGTGTTGGACTTGATGACTGTGATGGAGGGTGGGGTGTGTGCCAAAATTGGCGCATCCTGCTGTACTTTTCATCCCTGGAAATGACATAGGCAAGAGGACACTGACTCCTGCTATACACCAATTGCATTGTTTACAAGCTGACATGAAGAAGGAGGGAGGTACCCCTGAGCATAACTGGTTTATAGACTTGCTTTCCTGGTTCGCCTGATGGGTGACCACGCTGTGCCTGTTATTGCTTCCAATTGCTCCCCTTGTGCTTTTTTTGTGTGGTTTCCTACAAGTGGTGGTTTCCTGCTGTAGTCCTCAAATGAGGTTAAATGCAAGTGACTAGGAAATTAGAAATAAAAACACCAGCAACACTGCAAACATCGAACAATGTGACTGTCATGAAGTATGGGGTAAATGATGTAGCTGAAAATTCAACTAAGGGAAATGTTAATATTGGAAAACACAATATGAATGCAGATCATGATATATGTACGTATAATAACAAACTTGCATTATCGTTGTTGA
Source organism: Triturus cristatus (assembly GCF_964204655.1). Classification (NCBI taxonomy): domain Eukaryota; kingdom Metazoa; phylum Chordata; class Amphibia; order Caudata; family Salamandridae; genus Triturus; species Triturus cristatus. The sequence goes on from NC_140589.1 coordinate 42,798,177, forward strand.
AGTCACGCGATTCGACCTCTCCCTGAAGCCCGAGTCAGATGTAGGTGGTCAGGGAGGCCCTGCAACCTCGGCCTGAAGCAACTGATTGACAGATCACAGGTGGGGTGACATGTAACCCTTAGACAAAAGCGCAAAAAGGAAAGCCCATATAGATCCCACAGATAGGCAGCAACACCACAAGGGTTTTAGGAGATTAGCCTCAATAAAACACGTTTGCCCGGAGGGGTGCGCGTTCTCACAACACCATAAAGTCAGATGCCACAATAAGTTAGTAACACTCAGCCAAAAAGAACACAGCATGCACACTACACAGTGATGAAGCAATCCCCATCCCGAACATCTGGACACATACGCACTGGCCCTGCATTTTGTCCATGCAGGGTCAAGACCCACCTGCGCTCCTCATCAACAGAACCAGATTTGACTCTGTGACTAGGCCCAGATTTCTATCTCCAAAGGAATGCATAAATCGCTTTATGACTCTTTGTGTAATGTGTAAAATGGCTGCCAAAACCAATGTGCTTTGAGACAGTCTTTAGACCCAACTATGTTGTCTGCTTTCCCGGTGACTGCATTTAATTTAACCAACTGTTCCTGTTTTGCCAAACCACCTATCGTCTTTTATTTCTTCAAGGTAAATATACATTTGAGCAACAACAACCCACATAGTGGAATATTGGGATTTAGAGGGAGTAGTATATATCTCACTCGTTTCATCAATATACATAGCAAAGGATGTTCCCCCCTCTGGTTTACTGTATACCTTTTCATGCCCTGCAAATATCGCCAAGCTGTATCCATTAAACCCTTCGCTGCTAGGCCCTGTGCTAAGCCTTTTTTTGGCTATTTGGGGTAGCTCGCGCTTAGGCCCCTGTATCTTTTTGACCACATAAGGTATCCATGCCAAATTTTCATCCTTTTCTTCCAACATCATGGGGAATCTAAAGATACTCCGGGTTTGTGGATTCCCCTGGAGAGGACCCAGAAAATAGCCAAAATACAGCTAAGTTGTGTTTGTTTTTTGGAAAAGTGGAAAAAAGGGCTGCAGATGAAAGTGTGTGGTTTTTTCCCTGCAAATGGTATCAACAAAGGGATTGTGGTGCTGAAATCACCATTTTCTCAGCTTTCAGGGACAAGCAGGCTTTTGTCAGAAAACCAAAATCTTTTGCACAGTTTTTGCATTTTCTGGGACATAGCCTATTTTTCCTATTTTTTTGTGCTTTCAACCTCCTTCCAGTTAATGGTAGAAATGAGTATGAAACCAATAATGGACCTTGAAAAGCTATACATTTTAGAAAAGTCAACAAAATTCTGAATTCAGCAAGGGGTCATTTGTGTAGATCCTTCAAGGTTTCTTTATAGAAACTAACAGTTGATTATAGGAACTTTTTTTAATTTGTTGAAAAAAACAGCCATTTGTGTCAACGTTTTCACTTGTGCCTTCTTCTAATTATGACAACTGTTTGAAAGCAATATACTGTTACATCCGATGGACCTTTCTGGTTGTGGGGATATATAGGACTTGTAGGCTCAGCGAGAACCCGGCGAACCCAGAGCCAATACCTGAGCAGTGTCTTGCAATGGTTTTATATAATGTACTGGGTATATAGCAATTAATTAGGGAAAATATATACATGGAGAAATCGACATGAAAGACACCTATGTATTTCCGAAATTAGAACAAAATATAGAGTTTAGAAACAGTAGATATTTTTACATTTCAGAAATTGTTTGTACCCGTATTAGCATGAGAATTATAGGTCATTTTTCCAAATTAACTTATTTTTTACACATTGTCTTTCATTTGGAAGGCAGAAATGCATCAAAAATCAATAGGTAATAACAGTTGCTCTACAATTCTGTGTTACCCAAAGTCTCCCTATAAAAATGGTACCTCACTTGTGTGGGTAGGCCTCGTGCCCGCGACAGGAAACGGCTCAAAATGCAATGTGGACACACTTTATTTTTACAGTGAAAACTGACCCTCTTTTTTGCAAAGTGCCTAGCTGTAGATTTTGAACCCTAACTCTGCCGGCACCTAGAGAAACCTAGCAAACCTATACATGTTTGAAAACTAGACACCCAAGGAAATCCAGGATGGGGTGACTTGACTGGCTCTCATTAGGTTCTATTACCCAGAATCCCTTGCAAACCTCAAAATTTGTTTTAAAAACCACATTTTCCTCACATTTCTGTGGTGGAAAGTTCTGGAATCTGTGTGGATCCACAAAATGCCACCCACCCTGCATTCCCCAAAGTCTCCCAAGAAAAATGGTACCTCACTTGTGTGGGTGGGTCAAGTACCCACGACAGGCAAGGGCCCAAAACCTATTGAGGCGACATCAAAATGACCTATCACAAAACAACCTGGTTTTGCAAGGGGGGTCACCTGGGTTTTTGGCCCCGGGGTCAGCGTCCATCTAGGGAAACCTACCAAACCCACACATTTCTGAAAACTAGACACTCAGGGGAGTCCAGCAAGGTATGGCTTGCGTGGGTCCACCAACATTTCCCTACCCAGAATCCCTTGCAAACCTCAAATATAGCTGAAAAAAATCACTTTTTCCACAAATTTCTGTGTGGGAAAGTTCTGGAATCTGCGTGGATCCATAAATTTCCTACCACCCAGCATGCCCCCAGGTCTCCCGATAAAAAATGGTACCTCACTCGCATGGGTGGGTCAAGTTCCCGCGACAGGTAAGGGCGCAAATCGTATTGAGGAGACATCAAAATGACCTACCACAAAACAACCTGGTTTTGCAATGAGGGTCACCTGGGTTTTTGCCCCGGGCTCGGCGACCACCTTGGGAAACTACCAAACCCACACATTTCTGAAAACTAGACACCTGGGGAAGTCCAGCGAGGTATGGCTTGCATGGGTCCCCCAACGTTTTCCTACCCAGAATCCCCTCCAAACCTCAAATTTAGCTGAAAAAATCACTTTTTTCTCAAATTTCTGTCTGGGAAAGTTCTGGAATCTACGTGGATTCACAAATTTCCTACCACCCTGCGTTCCCCCAGGTCTCCCGATAAAAATTATACCTCTCTCCTGTGGGTGGGTCAAGTACCCGCGACAGGCAAGGGTACAAAAATTGTTGAGGAGACATCAAAATGACCTATAACAAAACAACCTGGTTTTGCAATGGGGGTCACCTGGGTTTTTGGCCCCGGGCTCGGCGGCCATTTTTGGAAACTACCTAACCAACACATTTCTGAAAACTAGACACCTGGGGGAGTTCAGCGAGGTCTGGCTTGTGTGGATCCCTCAAAGTTTCCCTATCCAGAATGCCCTGAAAACCTCAAATTTAGCTGAAAAAACTAATTTTCCTCATATTTTTGGGTGGAATCACCGTGCCGGCACAAATGTTCTACCCCACAGCATTCCTATCAGTCTCCCGAGTAAAATGATACCTCACTTGTGTGGGTGGGGCAAGGGCCTATCACTGGGAAGAGCCCAAAACATAGGGATTTAGGGTATAGCACTGACAATTCTAAGAGCTAAATTCTTTTTAAAATAAGTTTTTAGCCAATTCTGCATTGGACACCCACACAAGTGAGGTATCATTTTACTCGGGACACTAAGGAGAATGCTGTGAGGAAATTTGTGCCCGCACGGTGATTTTATCCAAAAATATGTGGGAAATGTTTTTTTTTCAGCTACATTTGAGGTTGTCAGGGCATTTTGGTTAGGGAAACTTTGGGGGATCCACACAAGCCATACCTAATTGGACTCCCCAGGGTGCCTAGTTCTCAGAAATGTGTGGGTTTGGTAGGCTTCCCTAGAGGGCGGCCAAAAAACCAGCCCCCCCCCCCCAAAACCAGATAGTTTTGATATAGGTAACTTTGAAGTCTTGACAGTCAATTTGGGCTATTTCCTGTTGCAGCCACTATGTCTACCCACACATGTGAGGTACCATTTTTATCGGTAAACCTGGGGGAACGCTGGGTAGTAGAAAATTTGTGTCAGCCCGATGATGCTACAACTTTCTCACACAGAAATGTGAGAAAAACATTATTTTTTCAACAGAATTAGAGGTTGTCAGGGGATTCTGGGTAGGGAAATGTTGTGCGACCTACACAAGTCATACCTTGCTGGACTCCCCTGGGTGTCTAGTTTTCAGAAATGTGTGGGTTTGATAGGTTTCCCTAGATACCCGCTGAGCCCGGGGCCAAAAACGTATTGGACCCCCCTTGCAAAAACAAGTTGTTTTGTGATAGGTATTTTTTTTTTCTAAATCTTGTTATTAACATACATCGTTATATGGTATACAATGCAGAGGAATAGGACACAAATTACAGTACAATTCGGGAGGTCGGCAATGAACAATCGTCTATCCCAGAACACCATGGGGAATCATTATGAGGAGAGGGAGTCGTCCTGGTCTATGTTAAGTGGGGGGTTGCATATACATCCTCTGTAGGAGTTCCAAAGATTTTGGGACAACCGCGGGTTGTGTAAACTGTTTTCTCTCTAGACATGCACCAGTCTAGGTCTTCTTTCCGAGCGTTGACTTTGGGTGCCTGTGGTGCTCCCCACGGTTGTGCTATGTTTCGTTAAGCCAGCATGTACCCCAGTGTGGACCATTGTGTGTGGTGCCTATTCAAGTCAGTGGGCTCCCATATGTTTAGGAGGCATCTTCTTGCTTCCGGGAGTATTGTGATTTTGAGTACTTCGTTTAGTACTTCGTGGATCCGGCGCCAATATAAGTGTATGTATTCGCACTCCCACACTATATGGAAGAATGTTCCTACCTGCCCGCAGCCTCTTCTACAATCCCCATTGTCAGCTCTGCCCATGTGGACCAGTGTGGGCCCTGTGATGTACATCCTATGCAGAATTTTCAGCTGGATCAGCCTCAGTCTGGCCGAAATCGCCACTACTCTTGGTGAGGACACCGCCTCCTGCCAGTCTTTATCATCTAATTCAATGCCATCCCTCATCCATTTCTCACGTAGTGCCCCTAATGGGCCCGTCATATTATGAATCCGTTTTTTGTAGGTCAGTGAGATGGCTTTTTCGGGTAGATGTCCGTCGAGCAATCTGTCTTCTAGAGGAGTGGGTTCTGGGGGGAGGAGCCCGTCGGGAATTGGGATTTTAGTGCATAACGTATTTGTGAGTACCTAAAGCGTTCTGAGTCAGCCAGCTCATATTGTTTCTGTAAAGTAGTAAAAGACTTCACTTCACCTTTTTCCCACATGTCTTTGATTTGGGATATTCCGATAAGGTCCCATTTAGCAAATCCCCTTGATTTCCACAGGCTACCTAGTTGTTTGGAATCCCATAGACGGGTTGCCTGAGTGAGCTTCCGCTCCCAGCCCAGAGTTTTGGTAACCTCAGGCCAGATTCGGACCGAGTGGTCTGTTGGTCCGCTCAGAGGCTACCGTTTGGGTTTTGAGTATTGAGCCCTGTTGTAGTTCCCGCCTGTCAGTGTCCACCTGTCCATAGCATATCCTGGATCGTCGATCCGACCGTATGTTCCTTGGTTAATGGCTGCAAGGTGTGCTGCTCAATAGTATCTTTTGATATCTGGGAGGCTAATCCCCCCATCGTACCAATTAAGTGTAAGTTTGGCCAGGGCAATGCGGGGTTTGCCGTCCCATAGCAGGTCCCATTGCAGGCTCTCGATCTCCTTGAAGTACTCTGCTGGGACTGGGTCCAGAGTATTTTACAATGCGTATATACAGCTGGGCAGTGACATCATTTTAAATAGGGCAGCTTTTCCCAGTAGTGAGATCGGGAGGGCTTTCCAGTTAGTGATGTCTTGCTTGAGCCTCTGCAGTGGTGGGAGAAGATTTTGGGCATATCGGAGTTTGGGGTTTAGTGTAAAGTCAATGCCCAGATACTTGAAACCTGACGTGTTGATCTGGATTGGGCAACCTATTAGTGTGGTTGGGGGGTCTCCAATGAGGACATACAGGAGGGATTTATTCCAATTGATGGAAAAAACTGAATATCTACCGAAAATTGCCAAGATGTCTAGTACACATATTAATGACTTCTTCGGGGAGGCCAAATATAGAAGGATGTCGTCAGCATATAGGGAGATGCGGTCCTCCCCTTCGGGGGACCAGCACAGGCCTCTTATCTCAGGGTCCTGACAAATCCATGCCGCAAGAGGTTCCAGGGCAAGGGCAAAGAGGAGAGGAGAGAGGGGGCAGCCCTGTCGAGTACCCCGGCTCAAGTTGAATGAGAATGATTTCTTGTTATTAACCACGACTTGAGCGTGGGGTGCGGAATATAGGACCCTTACACATTGGATGAAATCGGGGCCAAATCCCATCTTTGTGAGTACTGCAAACAGGTAAGGCCACTCTATGGTGTCGAACACCATGGCTGCGTCTAGTGACACCACCAGGGTATCTTCTCGGAGAGTAGCCACTCTACCCAGCACCCCATGCAGCCTGCGCAGGTTCAGTGCAGTATTGCTGTGCGGCATAAAGCCTGACTGGTCCGGTGGTGTGGTGAGCTGGACGTATACACCGTCCTATAGTAAGCGGCAAATTGGTTCACAATAGCTTGCGGGTCAGTAATGGATTCATTATCTGCTCCTTTGAGTTCCGGCACTAACCTACTCGCCCATTCCTTCTTGTCGAGCCAGGCTATTAGTTTCCCTGCCTTTTCGCCTCGGTCGTACACTCTTCCCAGCTTTTCTCTCCAGAGGAGTTTGGCCCTGTCAGTCACTAGAGCTTTATATTCATCTTGTTTGAGACGTAGTGTGTGGAGTTTTGCTTGTGTGACCTCATCCTTTAAGTCATCCTCTAGCCTGCCAATGTCTACCTCCATTTCAACAATCTCCTTTTGTCTTTTTTTTATTTGCGCCAGCAATGAGCTATAGAGCCTGTCCCTGTATTACAGATTTGAACGCCTCCCACAAGGTTTGGGCAGAGTTCACTGACCCCTCTTTGTCTTGGAAATATGTGTCTATGGCCTCTAATAATGCTTTTCGAATTCTAGGGTGTCGGAGGTGCCAAGGGTTGATGGGGCCCAAGCTCCCAACTCTCGCTTGGCCGAGCATTATCTGGACCCAAACCAGGGAGTGGTCAGAGATTTCTCTTGATAGGTGCTTGACTTCGTGGAGGTATGTAGCCTGTGAGGCAGGAAGCAAAACATAATCGATATGGGAAAGGCTGTGATGGGCCCCAGAGTGAAAGGTATGATGGATTTCCCTGGGTGGAGGGTTCTCCACTCGTCAACCAGACCCAACGCTTCGAGGAAGTCGGGTAACCACCTGTTTGAGATCCTAAGCTCCAGTGGCGGGTGTCTATCCAGTGTGCCTAAAGCGACCGAATTGAAATCCCCTCCCATCACCATGAGGCCGTCTACCAGGGAAAGCAAAAGAGTGCCTAGGTCTTTAAATGTGGTGTTCTGGAGGCCTAGTGGTATGTAAACCGAGAGCAGTGTGAGAGTGTAGCCCTCCCAGGATCCCGTGATTCCAATATATCTACCTCTGTCATCAGTAAATGTTGAGTCCACGGCTAGAGGAAAGGAGTTTTTGACAAGAATGCCTACACCCCGTGAGCTAGTTGTGAAGCCTGAGTGGGCAAAGAACTTGTAACCCCACCTATTAAGCACCTTACAAGAGTTTCCAACCAGGTGGGTTTCTTGAAGCAAAACCACATCTGGGGCTTGGCGTTTAATGTACTGGAAGACAACACCACATTTAATTTTGTCCCTAAGCCCGTTGACGTTCCAACTCAATATTTTAATATTTTTGCTCCAGTGTGTACTCATTTGGTCCAGAATAGTCCCCAAGTTCCTCTGCGCAAAGTCCAATATTCTCCATCGATGTGTATTCAAAAAAATGTAACCATTGTATAAGTGCAACCCAACATCCCCCCAACCTGTCTCTTCCCCGTTTCCAATTGAGGAGAAAAAGAGGGATAAATAATAAAAGAAACATTTCCCCGAACATCTCCCCTCTCCCTGCTACCCTGCTGCGTAGGCTCAAAACTGCCCACACCCCGAACTAGCAGAGTGCCTGTCACCCCAATTAACTTGTTAACTACTACAGGGGGGTGGGGTGGTCTCTTTATTTAGCCCCCCAGAGCCCAACTTCAGCCCCATCTTCGAAAGAGGCATTAATTCTTATTATCAGTCTTGCTGTGTCCAGCATTCCCAATGTCCTCTACCCTTTATAAAGAGCAAATGTTATACATTACAGATTGGTGCGTTGAGCCTTAGCTTTGGAGCCTATCGAGAAGGAGGATCATTCTCTGCCAGTCAACGAGGCCTCAGGACTCATGGACCTCGATCTCCAGGGTCGCAGGGTTACACTCTGCCCTCTTGGGAGTTCGGCGAACTCAATGTAGACTCTCTACAATTGCTGGCGTTCTCCGGTCTCGTCCTCCGCGTGGCACCTTCATCTAACCAGGCTTGGGCCTCCGATGGGATGGTGAAGAACCAGGATTTACCATTTGCCACTACTTTGAGTTTCGCTGGAAAAAAACATCATGTACTTGATGCCTTTCTCTCTGAGGGCTCGCTTCACTCCTTCAAAGGAGTGGCACTCTTGATGGACTTTTAGGGTAAAGTCCGGGAAGAACCGGAAAGAACCGGATAGTAGCATTTTCGTACCGGAGGTCCCCATGTAAACGAGCCGCTTGCAGGATCTTGTCCCGGTCTCTGTAGTTAAGGATTTTGGCTATGATCGTTCTGGGAGCTGCTCCTGGTTTTGGCAGGGGGATTGGGGCCCTATGTGACCCCTCCACCATGAAGAAGGCCGAGAGGCGCTTAGGCTTGAGATGGTTTAATATCAGGTCTTCAAGAAAGAGGTCCACACTCGGTCCTTCTGTTCCCTCCGGAATTCCAACTACCCGGATGTTGTTGCGGCGAGCTCTCCCTTCCTGGTCTTCCATCTTAAGCGCCACTTGGCGATGTTGGTGTACCAGTTGTTGGACCCTTTCTTCCAGTTTCCGAGTCTTGGCTTGGAGCTCTGTGACATTTGCTTCTGTCTGCGTTTCTCGTTCCGATGTTTTATTCATGTCTGCCTGAAGTAGGTTCATTTCTATGGAGACCTTATCAATTTTGGTTTCTAGCATTGCCCCCAGGACCTGGATCGCCACTATTATGGAGCTTAGTGAGGGCTCAGGTCGCTCATGGGGTCACTTGAAGTACCACTTTCAGGTGGTAGTTTTTTGGGAACTGCGTACTTGTCCAGTTTGTTAGTCTGTACCGGCTGACCTCCCTTGGGTTTCATCGTGGGGAGAGGGCAGGCAACCATGTAGCAGGAGCGGGGCTCGTGCGTGTCATCTGGCAGACCGTGTACTTGCCCAATGGACTTCTATCTTGCCGGAAGGACCAGTCGCCGCCACTTAGAAGACACCGGTGGTAGGTGGCTGCCGTAGTCTGGAGTGTATACCGTGGTCACTATGGCGCCTTAATTAATTGATGCTCTAGGAGGTCCAAGAGTGTTAGGAGAGCCTCGCCCCCAAAGCGCTAGTATCGTTTCGTCTGACACCGGCCACAGCACCGCCACATAGGTACACCTCCCCGAGCCCCTCCAGCGGGCGACTGATGATAGTGTCTTCTGTGAGATCTCTTCAATTGGTAGAGTCAGGCAGTTTCAAAGGTCATTCCATGCCAGGTGCCGATAATGCGTCTGGTGCCCGGTAGCCGCCGGACCCGCCCTTGGTGCAGCAGAGTCGATGATTTGCACGATGGTAGGGCCTAGGAGTGACCGGTATGAGGTATTTCACTGTTTATGGGTTCGTAAGGGCAGCGATTGCCAGTTGCAGGTCTCAAGGCAACGAGACCGCTGGGCCCTCGCAACTGCCCAGTCCTATGGTATTACCTCAGTCCCCAGGAGGCTGGTGCCCAGGAGGGGGATATGGGGGACAGGCGGGACGGGACACCAAAGTCGCTGGTCTCCAGACTGCAAAACTTGTTTACGTGGCGGGCTATTCCCGATAACACCTGGAACTGCCTTGGATCTATGTCACCAGTGAGGCGCCACCCATGCAGTCTGCTCGGTCCACGGCACTACGTGTATTGCTAGGCCAACAAGTGATGGCATCGCTGCCCAGGTAGGAGGGGGGTGAAAGCACAGTTCCTTACCACGATACGGTGGTGGCTTTATTTTGGTGTCTCTGGGATTGCCTCGCTGCTCCGGAGTCAAATAGGAGGGAGCGGCGGCACCCGGTGATTGGGGTCGGGCACGTCGTCGTCTCCCACCAGCGCTGCTAGCCATGTTCAGCGACCCCCTCAGATCTGCGCCCTCCAATCTAGGCGGGCGGGAGCGGCGATGTCTCTCGAGGTATTGCCAGCGTGGCGAGTCTCCAATTTTCTCCTGGGCAGGTGGGTATATGCGCGGCGCGAACTGGAGCGCCGCCCACTTTCACCAGGCCTCGCTCGGACCTTGCCTCGGTGTCCGCCGTGCCGGGAGGGAGAGCCGATGAAGGTAAAAGCGCAAGCTCTTCACAGTTTTTGGTGCGGTAGGGGCTCCGCAGGCTCTGCCGTGCCGGTAGCTTCGTAATTCACAGATAATGTGCGGATATTTAGGGGCTTATGTCGCGACTCTGCCGGGGCTCCTCTCCTAAGCCGCCATCTTCATCGGCGCCAAGCCACGCCCCCCATGATAGGTAATTTTGATGTCGCCTCAATAGGTTTTGTGCCCTTGCCTGTTGCAGGTACTTGACCCACCCACACAAGTGAGGTGCCATTTTTCTTGGAAGACTTTGGGGAATGCGGTGTGGGTGGAATTTTGTGGATCCACACAGATTCCAGAACTTTCCATCACAGAAATGTAAGGAAAATTTGTTTTTTAAAAAACAAATTTTGTGATTTTCAAGGGATTCTGGGTAACAGAACCTGGTGACAGCCAGATAAGTCACCCCATCCTGGATTCCATGGGTGTCTAGTTTAAAAAAGTATAGGTTTGCTAGGTTTCCCTATGTGCAGGCAGAGCTAGGGTTCAAAATCTGCAGCTAGGCACTTTGCAAAAAAAGGGTCAGTTTTCACTGTGAAAACGTGGTGTGTCCACGTTGCGTTTTGGGCCATTTTCTGTCGCAGGCACTAGGCCTACCCACACAAGTGCAGTACCATTTTTCTCAGAAGACTTTGGGGACTGCGGGGTCAGTGGAAGTTTGTGGATTCACACAGATTCCAGAACTTTCCACCACAGAAATGTGAGGAAAATGTGTTTGTTTTTTACAAATTTTGAGGTTTGCAAGGGATTCTGGCTAACAGAACCTGGTGAGAGCCAGACAAGTCACCCCATCTTGGGTGCCCCTGGGTGTCAAGTTTTCAAAAAGGTACAGGTTTGCTAGGTTTCCCTATGTGCCAGCTGCGCTAGGGCCCAAAATCCACAGTTAGGCACATTGCTAAAAAAAGAGTCTGTGCCTAGTGGGCTTTCTTCCGCCCTGGGTGGGAATCTGGGCGGGGGGGTTGGATTTACCCCGATATGCCCCCAAGGGGGCACAAAGACTGTGGCTATATTTTGGGGGTGTGGAGGCATTGATATGCCCATTCTTGGCAGCCCCCAATCCCACCCACCAGCATAAAAAAGCCAGCATAAACCGTAAATGCTGGCGCCTAGTGGGCTTTCTGCCCACCCCGGGGGACGGGCAGATCAGGGGCCACTGCCCCATCTGCCCCCCTGGCAGAAAGACTGGAATTTCTCTGGGGGGGGGTTTGTCATGTCCATTTTGGGCAGCCCCCACGCCGAAATGAATACAAAAAAAATATCTCTGGTTTCTAGTGGGCTTTACGCCCCCACAGGGGGGCAGAAAGACTGGAATTTTTGCAGGCGGGGTGGGGCATTGGCATGCCCATTTTAGGCCACCCCCACCTCTGATTCAAATTGGCAAAAACATCCCTGGCGTCTAGTGGGCTTTTTGCTGCCAGGGGGGCAGATTGGGGGCTACTGCCCCCATCTGCCCGCCAGGGGAAACAAAAAGGCTGTAATTTTTGTGGGGGGGCATTGGCATGCCTGTTTTGGGCAGCCCCCACCCCTAATTGTAATTGCCCAAAACAAATCCCTGGATTCTAGTGGGCTTTCTAACCCCGGGGAGGCAGATTGGGGGCTACAGCTCCCATCTGCCTCCCAGGAGGAGCAGAAAGACTGTCATTTTTGTGGGAGGTGGGGGCATTGGCATGCTCGTTTTGGGCAGCCTCCACCCTAATTCAAATTGCCCCAAAAAATCCCTGGCATCTAGTGGGCTTTTTGCCCCCCTGTGGGGGCAGATTGGAGGCTGCTGCCCCCATCTGCCCTCCAGGAGGGACAGAAAGGCTGTAATTTTTTTTGGGGGGGGGGCATTGCCATGTCCGTTTTGGGCAGTCCCCACACTAATTAAAATTGCCCCCCAAAGAACCCTGGTTTTTGGTGGGCATTCTGCCCCCCCGGGGGGCAGGTTGGGGGCTACTGCCACATCTGCTCCACGAGGGGCATAACGACTGTAATTGTTGCGGGGGTGGGGGCATTGGCATGCCCATTTTGGGCAGCCCCCACACTAATTCAAATTGCCCCCAAAACAATCCCTGGCATCTAGTGGGCTTTTTGCCCCCACTTGGGGCAGATTGGGGGCTACTTCCCCCATCTGCCCCCCAGGGAGGGCAGAAAGGCTGTAATTGTGGCGGGGTGTGGGCATTGGCATGCCAGTTTTGGGCAGCCCCCACCCTAATTAAATTGCCCCAAAAAAATCCCTGGCGTCTAGTGGGCTTTCTGCCCCCCCAGGGGGAGCAGACAGGCTGTAATTTTGGCAGGGCGTGAAGGCATTGGCATGCCCATTTTGGGCAGCCCCCACCCTAGTTAAAATTGTGCCCAAGAAAATCCTTGGCGTCTAGTGGGCTTTCTGCCCCCCCCCCCAGGGGGAGCAGAAAGGCTGTAAATGTGGTGGGGGGGCGGGGGCATTGGTATGGCCGTTTTGGGCAGCCCCCACCCTAATTAAAATTGTCCAAAAAAAATCCCTGCCGTGTAGTAGGCTTTCTGCCCCCCCAGGGGGAGCAGACAAGCTGTAATTGTGGCAGGGTGTGGGGGCATTGGCATGCCCGTTTTGGGCAGCCCCCGGCCTAATTATAATTGTCCCAAAAAAAATCCCTGGCATCTAGTTGGCTTTCTGTCCCCCCAGGGGGAGCAGACAGGCTGTAATTGTGGCGGGGGTGGGGGCATTGGCATGCCCATTTTGGGCAGCCCCCACCCCTGATTCAAATTGGCAAACAAATCCTTGGCGTCTAGTGTTTTTTTTGCTGCCAGTGGGGCAGATTGGGGGCTACTGCCCCCATGTGCCCACCAGGGGAAACAGAAAGGCTGTAATTTTTGTGGGGGGGGGCATTGGCAGGCCTGTTTTGGGCAGCCCCCACGCCTAATTGTAATTGCCCAAAAAAATCCCTGGTTTCTAGTGGGCTTTCTAACCCCGGGGAGGCAGATTGGGGGCTACAGCTCCCATCTGCCTCCCAGGGCGGGCAGAAGGCTGTCATTTTTGTGGGGGTGGGGGTATTGGCATGGTTTTGGGCAGCCCCCACCCTAATTAAAATTGCCCACAAAAAACCCTGGTTTTTAGTGGGCATTCTGCCCCCCAGGGGGAGCAGACAGGCTGTAATTGTGGCAGGGTAGGGGGCATTGGCATGCCCATTTTGGGCAGACCCCACCCTAATTAAAATTGTCCCAAAAAAATTCCTGGCGTCTAGTTACCTTTCTGCCCCCTGGGGAAGAGTACCATTGGAAAGGGGAGATTCTCCCCTTTCCATGATACCTCTCCCGTCTTTCTACGTGCTCAGGGGGCTGAGATAACCCCTTGAGCACCTATAAAGTGAAACTGAAATGAGCCTAGAGGCTCATTTCAGTTTCAGTTTCTATGAATTGGCGTCCGTGCATGCTGATCGTCATTTCACAGAAACAGGGGCGGGGAGGGGGCCTCGGGAGCTGGGGAAGCTCTTCCTCAGCTCCCAAGGCTTTAGGGGAGAAAAAGAAATCCCTCTGGTGCCTGCACCAGAGGGATTTCCTGTGCAATGGTGCAATGGCGTTGCACGCGCGAAAGCCGTCCGACACACATTAGCACTTATGCGTCGGATGGCTCCCGCACGTCCGACACATGCAAGGAGTTAATGGGTCTGTAGATTTCTGCCAAGCTGCTAAAGATGCCAGGAAATTCAAATCCCCGTGACATCTGCTGAAACTGAATCTTTACCCTTTAACACACACCATCTCTTCCATGATTCTCAGGCTGACGTGTATGATGTGTATGACTTGGGCATGCCCTTGGGAAAGGAAGCCTTAAAGGCTCCTGAAGCCCCATCTGAAAACCCTGGCACATCTGTAAATGCCATGGAAGATTTCAAGCCACCAGACCTAATCTGCCCTGCCTGAGAAGACTAGAAGTCTCCCAATGAGGGATCCTCAAAAATTGTGGGAAAACTGGGAGTATAATTGGGCAATGCACTGATAGTTTCAACAGAGCTGGGAACCAAGGTTGACTCCTCCACAGTGCTGTAACCACTCCTACCTTCGCTGACTTACTGCGATCTGGGCCAATCATTGCATATAATTGAAAGCATAATGAACCCCTCAAATCCATTCTTAAAAACCTCTCTCCTCCTACTCCAGGCCCTTGAAAGAACATGTTTAGGAGGAACTTTACAACTGCCATGGTGCTCCCTATGGGAAGGAATATTTGGTAGTTTGGGCAACAAAGTCTAAATTTAATATCAAAGTATTTAGGGGTTATATTTTTACACAAAGCTGTGAGTGATCAAAACCCTTGCTTGACGGTTGTGCCTCTATGGGAGACCTTCAAAGGTGAGCAGTCACATGAAGCGATCAAACAAAACTTGGGTCATTATTTGCTGAAACCAGTTAGCCAGGTTCAGAAGAGGAATTTCATAAAATAAAAAGCAAAGTAATAACAGAAGTTGTTCCTTTTAATAAAGATGCATTATATGCGCTTTCTAATTCCCCATTGTGTTATTTGATCCAATGTCAGATCAGCTTCGAACTGTCCCAGATTTTGGAAGTAATTCCCAAACGCAGAATACCACCAACACATAAGATCCACCAAAAGGACCTTCATCCAGAATAAAATCCTCACCAACTCCAGCAACTCGAAGGAACTCTTCAGCATCACCCAGCAATCCACCAAACCCCCCAGCGAAGCCACGGATGTCACACCCGCTCAAGACCTCTGCAACAAGCTTGGCTCCTACATCCACCTAAAAATCAAGGCCCTCTACGACAACTTCAGTTAACAGACTCCAGAAACCACCCTTTTCTCCAGCAACGACAGCCAGTCCACCATCACAGCCTGGACCCAGGTCACCCCCGAAGATACTACCACGACCGTGAAGAGCAATCACTCAGGAGCCCCCACGGACCCCTACCCACTGCACATCTTCCACAAAGCCGCCATAGCGCCTGAGCTACGATGCACCATCAATGCCACCTTCGAATCCGGCACTTTTCCCGACAACTGGAAACGCACAGAAGTCAAGCCCCTCCTCAAGAAACCCTCTGCAGACCCAACGGACCTAAAAAACTACCGACCCATCTCTCTCCTTCCCTTCACAGCCAAAGTCACTGAGAAGATCGTCAATGCCCAGCTGACAAACTTCATTGAAGAGAATGAAATCCTCGATTCTTCCCATTCCAGATTTCACAGTAACCATAGCACTGAGACCGCCCTGCTCGCTGCCACAGACGACATCTGCAAGCTCCTCGACCAAGGCCACACCGCGGCCCTCATCTTACTAAACCTCTCCACAGCCTTCAACACCGTCTCTCACCATACTCTTGCAGCCAGACTCCATGGCTCCGCTCCTTCCTCACTGGCAGAACCAAAAGGATCAGACCCCGCCTTTCCTCTCCGAACCCACAGAGATTAACTGCGGCGTACCCCAAGGATTGTTGCTCAGTCCCACTCTCTTCAACATATACATGGCCCCCCTCGCCGCCATCATCAGACAGCATGGACTCAGCATAGTATCCTACACCGATGACACCCAGCTCATTCTCTCCCTCAAGAAGGACCCCAAAGCTGCCAGAAAGGAATGAAAGACGTTGCAGCTTGGATGAGCAGCAGCTGTCTGAAGCTCAACTCGGAAAAGACAGAAGTCCTCGTCCTTGGACCCACCCCCTCAGCTTGGGACAATACCTGGTGGCCCACCGCCCTCGGCAACCCCCCACCCCCATGGACCGCGCCCAGAACCTTGGCATCATACTCGACTCCTCCCTCACCATGACCCGCCAGATCAACGCTGTCGCCTCCACCTGCTTCAACACCCTCCGCATCCTTCGCAAGACCTTCAAGTGGATCCCGCCAAAGCCAAAAAGACCATCACCCACGCACTCATAACAAGCAGACTGGACTATGGAAACACCCTTTACGCTGGAATCAACAAATCCCTGCTACGCAAACTCCAGACTCAAGAACACCGCAGCCAGACTCGTCCTCGGCATCCCACGACATGGCACATCACCCAACACCTGCGAGGCCTCCACTGGGTGCCCGTCCAGAAGAGAATAACCTTCAAGCTACTCACCCACGCCTACAAATCTCTCCACAACACCGGATCCAAATACCTCAATGAAAGAGGCTCCTTCCACGTACCCGAAAGAATCCTCCGCTCCACCGACCTCGTCCTAGCAGAAACCCTGCGCATCCGAAGAACCAGAGCGGGTGGAAGCGCCTTTTCCTACGTCGCAGCTACGGCCTAGAATGAGCTCCTTGTCAACATCAAGTGCTCCCCTACTCTGCACATCTTCAGGACGAGCCTCAAGACCTGGCGTTTCAGCTGACTCGGAGCTGCACCCTCCCCATCCCCCCCCCCGCACCTTGAGGCCCTCACGGGTGAGTAGCACGCTTCACATTTCCCTGATTGATTGATTGAACGCAGCACTTTCCATTTATTTTGCTTTTGGGCCTGCTCATCTGAGGAAGGACATGTGGACTGGCTGGTTTTCAATACGAGTGCAGCGCCTAGAAGCGCAAAACCTTGGCTGCAGGTTTATCATTTCATAATGAGGTGTCCTAGATACTTGCTGGGCGCCAGGGGTCTATTCAGCCAGTAAACATGAGCCATGGTCTGCAGATGGATGTTCGTACATGCACATTTCTCTTTAAAGTGTCCACCTTGGAAACAACAATCCTCAATGGACCTGTTTTTACAGAATGTAATCCATGAACTATTTTGTTGAATGTATGTTAACTTTTTATGGATATTACATTGCCTGAGAAACTGTTTTTATGATGATGAAAATCGAAGTCAGGTTAGGATCCTGGGAACCTCCTGCTCTCTTGCCACAGTACTCTCTACGACTTCTGCATGGTTGCTCTGAACTCCTGACTAGCGGTGACGCAGTCCCACAGGAAACCCAGCTCAGCCTGAGAATTGCCCAGGATCACACCATAGCTGGGTCAGGTGGCTTAGTGGACTAATGTTTCCACTGTAGGGGCCTGCCTTTGACCTTATGGTCACAGGTTTAAATCACAGCGGGTTAACTCAGCCTTTCACTCTTCTGAGGTCGATAAAATGAGTACTGTTGAGTGGGGTAACAATAAACATGTTATTCGGCGCCAAGATGCCCATGGGTGAACATGCACTTTACAAATACACATTATGCTTATGCTCCTGTGCAGCTCAGTAGTATCAAGCTGTGGTATTCGAGAAAGATGTACTGAAGGTATGTTCATCGATACAAGCGAAAAGCCTGGCTCATTAAACAGAATAACCTCTCCTCGAGGCTCCAGGTTGGCTCACAACTGAGTGTTTGACATGTACACGAGTCTGCCTTTCTTTCCCTCGGCCCGTCTGCAAGCCAGGGTGTAAAACTAAATAAGCTGTTCCACATTAATCTTTCTTTTTTACCAAAAAAGGAGGGCTCTTAAAGAAATTAGTTTTTTTTTTCTTAACTGGCTCTTAAAAGCACTTTAGCTGCCAGGTTGCTGTTCCCTTTCTGCAGGATGAAGTGCAGATCACACGGTGCGTCAAAGCTCTGTAGCGGCATCTTCTATGAATGCAGGCTTGGGGTCCTGGCCTGGACTGGAATCAAGCAGGGGCCAGCTGCAGTTCAAGCCTGGCTCCCAAGGGTGCTGGACAGGCTCAGGTTGGAGGCTATACATTTAGGCTTCTTATGCAAATATTGCTGTTACAAAATCTTAAATTGAGGCATTCAAAACTGTGCGATTTCTTATCAGGACTGTACTAAAATGAATTTGGTAAAAGCGCCCTGAAGTTTACTGAATGCATTTGTAATTTGTGAACCGACCTATGTACTAAGATGCCGGTTCCCAAAATACAGAATACTAGTGGGTCGAAATTAGACCTTCTTCATTAATATGCATGAGGTAAAATCGCAAATAGCAACCCACTACCATTGGCTACATTCACAGCATGAAGGCCTGCTGGAGTCAGCTGACCACCGTGTCTGTGATTGCTTTTAAATAAAGCAATTTTTTTTAGTGCAGCCTGTTTTCTTTAAAAGAAAACGGGGTATGAAAAAAAAAAAGATAAACTACACAAACCTTTTTTAGGGACAGGTAGTGGTTCCATGGATCCTTCCCTGCCAGTAAAAACTTTTTGTGAACATTCACAAAGGGGATAGGGACCCTCTTCCAGTTTGCGAATGGCTGCCGCCTCCTTTGAGAGGTGGTGAAATATTGTTTTGCGACCGGATTTCAGTCGCAAAAAATAAAAACACTCCTAAAGGAATTGGTATCAGATAGGTTCGCCCTTAACACGCCCCTTCCAAATACCGATTCATTATCTGTTCCCAAATCCAAATTGCGATTTGGTAAGATTTATTGACATCTTACCGAATCGCTGTTTGGGGTTTGAGAGTAGGGAAATGTCATTATGCGGTCAGAAAGGCTCCATTCATACGACATAGTACATTGGGGCCTTGGTATTTTTCAAAAAGAAACAGCCCTATACTGCTAGGAGACAGATGGAGTGGGTGAGAATTGATTGATGAAAAGAGTGGCCCTCATCACGTGTTCTATGATCCCTACAGTGTCCTGAGTTTTCGAATGTTTGAGACATTGACTCGTCCCTTCTGAAAGGTGGCCTTTCATACTGAACGAGTGTGAGAGACCGTGTCTAAGGGTCCTTTCAAAGGGAACAAGTGTGTGAGACAGTAACTAGGAGTCTTTCCATATTGAGTGAGTGCATGAGGCAGTGACTAGGGGGTCCTTTCAAACTAAGCAAATTTGTGAGACATTGACTCTTCTCTACTGAACGTGTGTGAGACAGTAACTAGGAGTCTTTCTCTATGAGTGACAGACAGTGTGAGACATTGACTCTTCCCTACTGAGCGAGGGTGCAAAACCGGGACTAGGGGCCTTTTCATATGGAACAAGTGTCTGAGGCAGTGTCTAGATGCCCTTTCAAACTAAGCAGAAGTGTGAGACATTGACTCTTCCCTATTGAGCAGGTGTGTGAGACAGTAACTGGGAGTCTTTTCATATTGAGTGAGTGAATGAGGCAGTGACTAAGGGTCCTTTCAAACTAAGCAAACGTGTGAGACTTTTTTTTGTATTTGTGTTTGAAGAGTTTTATATAGCGCTGGCTAGACCCGGAGGTATCAGAGCGCTTTAGACGAGAACAGTTGAACAAAGTTACATCAGTTAACATAGCATGAAATAAAACAGATACGAGTCACTTGGAGCAAGAGTTTGGGTGGGGGGGGATTGGGACAAGGGTGTAGGAAAAAATAGAACAAAGTCAGGCAGGGCTGGAAGGGGAAGGCAGCCACAGGATCACGGAGGAAGGAGGCGGGGAAGGAAAAGGAAAAACACAGCAGAGAGACGAGGAAAAACTATGTCTAATGTCCGGCTGGGTAGGTGACGGCCAAGGGGGTGAAACCAAAGCCGATCTCCTCTATAGCTGCCTAAACAGCTCCACCGGGCATCAGCCATGTTGCTCGGGCTCCGCGGACAGTACAACATATTTGGTATCCGCCCAGGAGGCATCATCAGAGTTCCATCAACCGCACCAGTCCCGTTCTTACTGGGAAGCGCCGCTCGCCTCAACCTCCATCTCTTCGGCACTCGTCTCTCCTCAGTTGGTCGAAGCTCACGCGGAGCGATGAGTATGCAGACTCCGGTCCACGTTTCAGGGGTGTGGCCTCGCGGCCCCTCGCCTCGGAATCCGGTATTTCGAATTTTTCCACGCAGGCACCAACGAGTCCCACAGATTTTTGGGTGGCTGCCATGTGGTTGGTTTTGATGTTTGAATAGATAGGCGATAACACATTCAAAGGCTGAGTTCCATGAGAGCTGTATGAGGTTTGAAGAGGGCACCGGCGCTTTGCAGGCTAAATTAATAAGGAACTGGAGGTGTTGCTCTCCTGATGCTGGCACGCCACCCCAATTGGTCCCTGTAAGCTGGGAGCCCCTTCTTCAAGATCACCTCCTCCCTTGGATCTATCCCTGCGGGGGAGCTAGTTCCCTTCCGTTCCCTGTGGGTCTATGCGTCGTGTAGTTTCCCTGCTTGTGTGGCTAAATTTCCCCCCAGGGGTACCAGCAACTGTAGGTAGGTTTCAGGCTGTTTGATGCCCCTGGTGCGGCGGCCATGTTGAGGTCAGGCACCAAAATGCACAGATATCCCTCCTGCGATGCCCCCAGATGTCTCCATCAACCAGGGTGAGCTATTCAGTAAGCTTCTATTTGCCCCTGCAGACTCCGCTAGCCCCGATGGTACCAGCTTTGCAGGAGCTTGTTCGTGGCACGGACAGCCGCCATGTTGGAGTCAGGCGTCGGCCTCCTCGTGTGTCCCCGTAGCATCTCACTGTACCGAAGGGGAACCTCCACTCCTCATGCAGGGCTTCAGCTGCCCGTTTGGTAGTCTCCCAGGCCCAGTTTCAGTTTCGGGTCAGCCGGACCCGCGATGCATGGAGCCTCGCAGTTCAAAGGCTTGTGATGCTTTTTTTTCCATCCGAGTAGTTCCTTGGAGGTGAAGGGACCTTGACTCTTCCCTTCTGAATGGGTGTGTGAGACAGTGACTAGGACTAGGAGTCTTTCCCTATTGAGTGACAGACAGTGTGAGACATTGACTCTTCCCTACTGAGCAAGGGTGCAAAACAGGGACTAGGGGCCCTTTCATACTGATTGAGTGCGTGAGGCAGTGTCTAGATGCCCTTTCAAACTAAACACATATGTGAGACATTGACTCTACCCCACTGAGCCAGTGTGTGAGACCGTGACTAAGAATCTTTCCCTATTGAGTGTATGAGGCAGTGACTAGGGGGTCCTTTCATACTGGACGTGTGAATGAGGCAGTGACTAGGGGTCCTTTCATTCTGATTGAGTGTGTGAGGCAGTGTCTAGATGCCTTTTCAAACTAAGCAAATGTGTGGGACATTGACTCTTCCCTTCTGAGCGAGTGTGTGAGGCAGTGACTAGGAGTTGATTCTTCTCCACTGAACGAGTGTGCAAAACAGTGATTAGGGACCCTTTCATACTGAACGAGTGTGTGAGGTAGTGACTAAGGGTCCTTTCAAGCTGAGCAAGTGTGTGAGACTGTGACTAGGAGTCTTTCCCTATTGAGCGAGTGTATGAGGCAGTGACCGGGGATCCTTTCATACTGAACAAGTGTGTAAGACAGTGATTAGGGGTCCTGCCTTATTAAGTAGGGTGGCCAATAAACTCTGCTCCGTTGGCGGAGATCATTGAGTTTTCTCCACTCCGAGTTACTCTTGTAGCACGGAGTTCCAGCAAAACTCCACCAACTGATGTGTGGCAGAATGTTTTCTCAGACGCGGTTCACCGTTGTTAATTTGGCGAGCTCGAGCAAGAATTTATGTCCCCCAGAGCGATTTTCGGGTGGTAGAATACCTCCCAGCAAGATTTTTCAATGTGGGTGGTTGCAGCAGGTCATGAATGTTCGCATTGAAAAAGCTGCTGCTCAAGTAAAAAAATTTACTCAAGTGGTAGAAACAAGCAGCGCCCTCTGGCGTGGAGTATGGTGGTGTTAACGCTGATTTTACAGCGTGGAACACACTCCTGGTGCTAAAAATCAGGACGACTTGCTGAATTCCAGCCACTTGCAGAACTCAGCAGAATCTCGCACACCCCTAATCGAATGAATGTGTGAAAGAGTGACTAGGGGATCTTTCAGACTACCCAGGTGTGTGAGACATTGACTCTTCTTTATTGAGCGAGTGTGGGAGACAGACTATTGAGTGAGCATGTGAGATGGAACCTGAAGATCCTTCCCTATTGAGCGAGAGTATGAGGCAGTGACTAGGGGCTTCTTTTATACTGAAAGAGTGTGTGAGACAGTGACTAGGGGTCCTTTCGTACTGAACGGATGTGTGAGACAGTGATTAGGGGTCCTTTTAATATGATGTCCAGGGGTGGTGCATTATCGTAGTCATGATAGGGGTGATACCACAGTGAAGGTGCACCTTGTCTTTCACACACACCTTCTCATGACCGCTCATGACTTTCTGAATGCATGGTAGGCTAGCACACTTTCTGCTTCTACAGGTCCTGCTTGTCAGGGGCAGGGAATCCCACCCCGCACTCTAGCCCCCAGTCTTTCTATCCTGATTGGGAGAGTACCAGAAGCCACAACGGTACAGCTGTTGGAGACATCACACATGACGCAGGTCCAATAACCAGCCATGGGATAGTAAGGATATCAAAGTGAAACATGTCCTAGAAATAAGATCGGAGTCCTTAATAGAATTGATGCTTTCCGTTACGATAGCTAGGAAATGTTACATTCTATATCAGGACTGGAAGCGAGGATTATGCATGTTCAAAGCTTATTCACCACCAACTGAGCTTGAAATAAAACCTCTTAAAGGTGAAATCCGAAGACCAGCATGCCACGTTCATAATACCCTCTAAACACATGCCTAGACTGAAGGCCTTTGAATCCATAGCTCCACCGGCTGAATGTGCCGCAAAGATCTTCAAGACAATGCCCGCTTCTTGCATTACCCACCTTATCCAATGAGCTATGGTAGGTGAAGAGACAACCTTGTGTGGCTTCTTAAGGGCGATCAAAAGTTGTCGTTCTCCTGGTGGTCAGAATTCTTCCTACATGTCCTCATATGCCTTGAGACACAGCACCACACACAGTTTCGGAACATCTAGAAAGGCCGGATAAGAAATGACACTGGTGTGGCATTTCGTCCTCCTGCTGACTGTGAAGGATACTCCGGATGGGAAAAAAGTTCTGCCCGTAATATCCAGGGTCCGGACATTAGACACCAGCCAAGACAGACAGAGGTTGAGGACTTGATTGACTTCCAGAGGGCAGAGTACCTGGGTCCCAGAGGGAGGCATAGTCTGACCCCCCACAATAGACAACATACAAACGGATGTTCCCCAATAGGAGAACCATCTACCGGAACGTGACCTGTAGAGATCACCGAACAGAAGGTGTTGATGGAACTATAGGATAGACCCTCCGAAGCCAATGAAGCCAGGAAATTTGAGTACCTGAACTACCTGAGTGACCACGGGATCAAAACCTCATTGCAAACACCAACCGGACCATCTTGTCCGGGCTGACTTGTATCTTTTAATTGTGCTCTCCGCCCAGGCTCTGGAGAGGAGATCCTTAGCTTCTCGCAAAACACCCGGGATGGGCCATCTGTCCATGTAATCCGCCACACCATCAGAGGGAGGGACCCGTCCAAAACCATTTGATGCAGAATCTGCTCCAGATTGAGGAGCAGTGATGGAAATGGGGAGACAGATTAGAAAATCCCAAGAAAGTCCTAGAAGAACCGGAAACCACCCTTCAGTCCTCCAAATTGGGGTGACCATCACTAGCTCTACTTCCTGTTGACTGATCTGTGCAGAAGCCCTAGTGATCATCACAAATGGGGGAAAGGCATACCTTTCTCCTGACTCCAATCCTGAAGGAATGTATACGTGGCGACCACCAGAGGGTCTGGTCTCTCACTTAAAAACCTGAAGAGTTGATGATCCAAGCGGGCGGCGGAAAGATCAATTGAAAAAGGACCACAAGAGCATTGTATTCATGCAAAGACATCGGGTGAAGCTTCCAAAGACTGGAGTCCTGATAATTGCAGGAGTGTTAGGCTGCCACCTGATTTTCCTGCCCTGGCAGTTATTCAGCTGTGACCGAAATCTGGTGAATGAGGCAAAACTGCCAGAAGCTGGTCGCAAGATCCAGAAGCGCCTTCGAGCACATGCCACCCAAGTGATTGATATATCTCACAGCCGAAATATTGTCCATCTTCAGGAGAACACACAACTGAATCATGTCCAGGGTCTTTCAACGGACCACGAAAGAGCCTTCCATAAGTTCCAGACAATTGATGTGTAATGTTTGCTTCTGAGTGGACCACACCCCTCCTGTAGAAAACCCTCTACAACGAGCACCCCATCCAGATGTGCTGGCGTCTAACTCTATGATCAAGTCTGGGGCTGAGCCAAAAATGGCCCTCCCATTCCAAGCATCCATGTGGGTAACCCACCAACAAATTTCGCCCTCTGCTTCCTTCTAGAGGACCACCTTCTATGAGTATGTGAGACCTTTCCTCACATGGGCAGCCTTGAAGCGCTGAAGAACCCAATAATGCAACAGACCTGGAAAAATCGCATGGATTGAGAAAGAGAAGCAAGCCCACCTCGTAAGTGATCTGCCTCAAGGAAAAGTGAGTTCTCATCAAGGTTTTCTGTAGCTAGTGCCTGATCTTGGTAACTTTACGAGTTGGGACGATCAGAGAGACCTTGGTTGAGTCTATTACGTAACTCAGAAAAGTGACCGACTGAGAGGGAATTAAGAGAGATTTCTTGTCATTGATGACAAAACCTAGCTTTTGCAGCAAGGTAACGAGCAGCTGAAGTTGCAGCGACAGCTGGTGCGGACACTGCGCCAATAGGAGCATATCATTGAGATAGACAATGAGGCGCATTCCTTGGTATCAGACGTACTCCACTGCCGGTTTGAGAACCTTTGTGAAACAGCAAGTGGCCGACGATAGCCCGAATGGCAGAGTGGAGAATTTGTATGTCTGATAGCACCCAAAAAAAATGAAGTAACCTCCTGTGAGGAGGAAAAATTGGAACCCACGGGTTGGCGTCCTTTAAATCCAACTGTACCATCCAATCGGAGGGCCGCAGAAGATCGCGGAGTATATGGAGAGCCTCCATCTTGAAGTGGCGGTAGACTAGCCACTCATTGAACTCGCGGAGATTGATGACAGGGCTACGACCACCATAGGCCTTTGCCGATTAGTAAAATATTGCTTATGAAACCTTGTTGATGGTGTGTCGAAGGGCAGATCTGTCCTATGTGCAAGAGGATGAAATCTCCGCGTCTATCAACGCCGCTTTGTGTGTGGAAAACTGAATGGGTCTCAAGGTTCTTCCTGCCTGGGGGAACCGTAGAACACTATGTGAGACCCTTGAATGGTTTGCAGAGGCCATGTATCTGAGGTGATAGAGCGCCATACATGAACAAAACATGCCAGCCGACCTCGTACCCTCAGAGAGGAAGAAGGGCTTACACTCACCGGAATTGTCAGCAATGTTGAATCCTGTGCCTCTGCCCCTGAAACGCTGTCTGGTTGGGTAGAACTTGCAATATCAGGAGTTGTCCTGGTAGGCGCTGTGCCTGGAGCCCTGTCCTCGATGGTACTGTGAAGGTGCCCAGCCGGACGAGTGGCCCCTGCCTCGCCGACCCTATGGAAAACACGAGGGTAAAAGACCCACTTAATAGAGGACTCGGCCTTGTCTAAACATGTAAATGTGTTTACAAACTTTCATAATTCCTCTATAAATATCTCTCCGAAGAGACCTCCTTGGGCATATGCACCGGCCTCTGAGACCGACAGGTCTCCCAACTTAGGGTCCACCTTGATTAGGAATAAGCGCCCATGCTCAGCTGACATAGCACAATTGGCATTGGCCAGTAACATGATGGCTTATTGAGCCCATCCAGAAAATACGTCTTGGGAAATGATTAGGGCTGGGCAGAATTTGCGGAATGCCTCTTCGTGGAATTTTGAAAAAAAAATGTGGAAATCGAGCGCACAACCTGAGGGACCGTGTGCCCGGGACTGGGGTCCCTCGTGCTTGGGCAGGCTCCCCGATCTCCCCGGCCGGGCTGCGTTGAGAAGCAGGGACCAGCCCCGGGCCTCCTGATTTTTGGTCAGGGCCTGGGATCCCACGTCCTGTGGCCTGCAAAGTGTCCATCTGCCCGGGACAAGAGACCCTGGTGCAGAGCCCCGGAGCCCTGCAAGGGCAGGCGGGAGCCCTACCGCTATGGCTCAGTGTGGGCAGCTGGGAGTCCTTTCGGTCCCGGCCATCTGGTCGCACCTCTCCCTCGGCCATCTGGTCGCGCGCAATGCTTTCTAATGGGGCGACCAGATGGCCGGGTCAGCCTGGAAGTCCCGATGAGGGCTCATTTGACTCCCGGATCCCAGTCAGGGCTCCAGGAGATCGGGCGCATCCGCGCCTAGGATCCCCTCCGTCACTCGGAGCGCGCGGGTTACAAGAAAGGTGGGTAGCCTTCCTCCGGATTAGTAGGGGCAGGGTATGCCGGGACACCCCTCCTGGGGATGGCGGTTCTCAGGCGGGGACCAGATGGGCCAAGCCTGGACGACACTTCCCCGGGGCGTCCGGTGCTCCCTCCTCCAGCCCGCGGCGAGGCAAAGTGCCCAGGATGGGCTCCATGGGTCCCCCGGGTGTCTGGGCCCCGGAAGCTCCGCCGGGCCTCCCATGCCTGAGGCCCAGCGTGGGGGTCTACGAGCCCCCCGAGGCCTGCAGCCCCAAAGCCCAGCAGCCCTGGAACCCTTCAGCCCGGAGCCCTGGAGCCCTGCAGCCCCGGAGACCTGCAGCCCCGGAGCCCTGCAGCCCTGCAGCCCTGCAGCCCCGGAGCCCTGCAGCCCTGCAGCCCTGGAGCCCTGCAGCCCCGGAGCCCTGCAGCCCCGGAGCCCTGCAGCCCTGGACCCTGCAGCCCTGGAGCCCTGGAGCCCTGCAGCCCCGAAGCCCTGCAGCCCCGGAGCCCTGCAGCCCTGGAGCCCCAGAGCCCTGCAGCCCTGGAGCTCTGCAGCCCCGGAGCCCTGGAGCCCTGTAGCCCTGGAGCCCCGCAGCCCCGGAGCCCCGCAGCCCTGGAGCTCTGCAGCCCCGGAGCCCCGGAGCCCTGGAGCCCTGTAGCCCTGGAGCCCCGCAGCCCCGGAGCCCCGCAGCCCTGGAGCCCTGCAGCCCCGGAGCCCTGCAGCCCCGGAGCCCTGCAGCCCTGCAGCCCCGGAGCCCTGCAGCCCTGGAGCCCTGCAGCCCCGGAGCCCTGCAGCCCCGGAGCCCTGCAGCCCTGCAGCCCTGGAGCCCTGCAGCCCTGGAGCCCTGCAGCCCCGGAGCCCTGCAGCCCCGGAGCCCTGCAGCTGGACAGATGGGAATCCTTTCAGTCCCGGCCATCTGGTTGCACCTCTTCCCTCGGCCATCTGGTTGCGTGCAATGCTTTTCAACGGGGCGACCAGATGGCCGGGCCAGCCTGGAAGTCCCGATGAGGGCTCATTTGACTCCCGGATCCCAGTCAGGGCTCCAGGAGGTCGGGCGCATCCGCACCTAGGATCCCCTCCGTCACTCGAAGCGCGAGGGTTACAAGAAAGGTGGGTAGCCTTCCTCCAAATTAGTGGGGGCAGGGTATGCCGGAACACCCCTCCAGGGCTGGTGGTTCTTTGCCGGGGACCAGATGGGCTATGCCCGGGCAACATCCTCCCAGGCGTCCGGGGCTCCCTCCTCCGGCCCGCGGCGTGGAAGAGTGCCCGGGACGAGCTCCACGGTGCCTCGGGCAGTCCTCCCCCGGGTGCTCGGGCCCGAGAGCTCCGGTGGTCCTCCAAGTGCCTGAGGCCCAGCCGGGGTCGCCGAGCCCCCCAGGAAGCAGAGCCCCCAGAGCCCTGCGTGGGTGGGCAGGCGGGAGCCCTACCGCTATGGCCCGGCTCTGGGCGGGCAGACGGGAGTCCTTTCAGTTGCCGGCCATCTGGTCGCTCCTTCCCCCTCGGCCATCTGGTCGCGCACAATGCTTTCCAATGGGGCGACCAGATGGCCGGGCCGGCCTGGAAGTCCCGATGAGGGTCCATTCGCCTCGCGGATCCCAGCCAGGGCTCCAGGAGGCCTGGCGCGCCCGCGCCTAGGGTCCCCTCCGTCACTCGGAGCGCGCGGGTTACAAGAAAGGGGGGTAGCCTTCCTCCGGATTAGTAGGGGCAGGGTATGCCGGAACACCCCCTCCGGGGCTGTGCGGTTCATTCCCGGGGACCAGATGGGCTACGCCCGGGCAACATCCTCCCAGGCCTCCGGGGCTTCCCTCCTCCGGGCCGCAGGATGGCAAAGTGCCCAGGGACGGGCTCCACGGGTCCCGGGCAGTCCTCCCCCCGGGCGCCCAGGCCCCGAGAGCTCCATTGGTCCTCCCCGTGTCTGAGGCCCAGCCGGGGCCCCCCGAGGCCACCCCGGGAAGCAGAGTCCCCCCCGAGCCCCTGGTGGGTGGGTGGTCAGGCGGGAGCCCTACCGCTATGGCGCGGGCAGACAGGAGTCCTTTCAGGTGCGGGCCATGTGGTCGCTCCTTTACCCTCGGCC
Source organism: Triturus cristatus (assembly GCF_964204655.1). Classification (NCBI taxonomy): domain Eukaryota; kingdom Metazoa; phylum Chordata; class Amphibia; order Caudata; family Salamandridae; genus Triturus; species Triturus cristatus. The sequence goes on from NC_140589.1 coordinate 42,826,662, forward strand.
ATCTGGTCGCGTGCAATGCTTTCCAATGGGGCGACCAGATGGCAGGGCCGGCCTGGAAGTCCCAATGAGGGTCCATTCGCCTCCCGGATCCCAGCCAGGACTCCAGGAGGCCGGGCGCGTCCGCGCCTAGGGTCCCCTCTGTCACTCGGTGCGCACGGGTTACAAGAAAGGGGGGTAGCCTTCCTCCGGATTAGTAGGGGCAGGGTATGCCGGAATACCCCTCCGGGGCAGGCGGTTCTTTGCCGGGGACCAGATGGGCTAGGCCCGGGCAACATCCTACCAGGCCTCCGGGGCTTCCCTCCTCCGGTCCGCGGCGTGGGCAAAGTGCCCATGGACGGGCTCCACGGGTCCCGGGCAGTCCTCCCCCGGACGCCCAGGCCCCGAGAGCTCCGGTGGTCCTCCCCGTGCCTGAGGCCCAGCCGGGAAGCAGAGAGCCCCTGGTGGGTGGGCAGGCGGGAGCCCTACCGCTATGGCTCGGGCAGACGGGAGTCCTTTCAGTTGCCGGCCATCTGATCGCTCCTTTCCCCTCGGCCATCTGGTCACGCGCAATGCTTTCCAATGGGGCGACCAGATGGCCGGGCCGGCCTGGATGTCCCGATGAGGGTCCATTTGCCTCTCGGATCCCAGCCAGGGCTCCAGGAGGCCGGGTGCGTTCGCTCCTAGGGTCCCTTCTGTCACTCGGAGCGCGCGGGTTTCAAGAACGGGGGGTAGCCTTCCTCCGGATTACTAGGGACAGGGTACTCTGGGACCCCTCTCGGTCCTCAGCCGGCAGCTGGATGGGCCCGGATGCCGCCCCAGCCCTGTGTCTGTCCCAGGGCCTGCCGCGTGGCAGGGTGGCCAGGACGGGGTCCGGAGGGCCCGGGGAGGCTTCCTCTGTGCCTGCGGTCCTGGGATCCCCGGCTGGGTCCAGGGGCCGGGCCCCCGGTCGGGGTCTCCGGCCCCGTCCCCCGGCCTGCGGCACTGCCAAAGGCCCGGGACGGGGTTCCGTTGTGGCCGGGAAGCCTCCCCTCGCTGGATCGGGTTCAGGAGCTCCGGCCGGGCCCCTGGGGGCCCCGGGGAGGGCGGCCTCCCCACCCTGGGCTCCGTCCTGGGTCCTGTCGCGTGGCAGGGTGCCTGGGGCGGGGTCCGGAGGGCCCGGGGAGGCTCCCCCTGTGCCTCCGGGCCTGGGAGACCCGGCTGGGTCCAGGGGCCCGGGCGGGCCCCGGGTGGGGTGCTCCGTCCCCGGTCCCCGTCCCCCAGGCCGGCGGCACTCCCAAAGGCCCGGGACGGGGTTCCGTTGTGGCCGGGGAGCCTCCCCTCGCTCGTCTGGGTTCAGGAGCTCCGTCCAGGCCGATGGGGGCCCCGGGGAGGGAGGCCTCCCCACCCTGGGCTCCGTCCTGGGTCCTGACGCATGGCAGGATGCCTGGGGCGGGGTCCGGAGGGCCCGGGGAGGCTCCCCCTGTGCCTCCGAGCCCGGGAGCTCCGGCTGGGTCCAGGGGCCCGGTCGGGCCCGTGTCGGGGTCTCTGGCCCCGGGCCCCGTCCCCCGGCCTGCGGCACTGCCAAAGGCCCGGGACGGGGTTCCGTTGTGGCCGGGGAGCCTCCCCTCGCTGGATCGGGTTCAGGAGCTCCGGCCGGGCCCCTGGGGGCCCCGGGGAGGGCGGCCTCCCCAACCCGGGCTCCGTCCTGGGTCCTGCCGCGTGGCAGGGTGCCTGGGGCGGGGTCCGGAGGGCCCGGGGAGGCTCCCCCTGTGCCTCCGAGCCCGGGAGCTCTGGCTGGGTCCAGGGGCCTGGTCGGGCCCCGGGTCGGGGTCTCCGGCCCTGGGCCCTGTCCCCCGGCCTGCGGCACTGCCAAAGGCCCGGGACGGGGTTCCGTTGTGGCCGGGGAGCCTCCCTTCGCTCGTGTGGGTTCGGGAGCTCCGGCCGGGCACTTGGGGGCCCCGGGGAGGGCGGCCTCCCCACCCCGGGCTCCGTCCTGGGTCCTGCCGCGTGGCAGGGTGCGGGTCCGGAGGGCCCGGGGAGGCTTCCCCTGCACCTCTGGGCCTGGGAGCCCTGGCTGGGTCCAGGGGCCCCTTCCCCCGGCCTGCCGCTCTGCCAAGGGCCCGGGACTGGGGT